>NC_042962.1:58153088-58519232 GCF_901001165.1 Salmo trutta | reverse complement strand
CAGACTGGACGAGGATCAGGGCTTCAGTGTAACACAGCCTCAGTGAAAATTAGAAAACATAATGAACCCCAGAATAATCCTAGAATAATTTATAAATCTCAAAATGAATCCAATAAGTTCTATCTTCCAATGGAAAATCTTTATTTTGGTGCAGTGATTTCACTGCAATATTTTGTGGTGTCCTGTAACCTCTCTATGAGTCTACCCACTTGTATTTGCTGTAGGCAGCTATTTAGGATCTCTATTTAGAATCTCTATTTAGGCAGCATATTTAGAATCTCTATTTAGGCAGCTATTTAGGATCTCTATTTAGAATATCTATTTAGAATCTCTATTTAGGCAGCATATTTAGAATCTCTATTTAGGCAGCCTATTTAGAATCTCTATTTAGGCAGCATATTTTGAATCTCTATTTAGGAAGCATATTTAGAATATCTATTTAGGCAGCATATTTAGAATATCTATTTAGGCAGCCTATTTAGAATCTCTATTTAGGCAGCATATTTAGGATCTCTATTTAGGCAGCCTATTTAGAATCTCTATTTAGGCAGCATATTTAGAATCTCTATTTAGGCAGCATATTTAGGATCTCTATTTAGGCAGCATATTTAGAATCTCTATTTAGGCAGCATATTTAGAATCTCTATTTAGGCAGCATATTTAGAATCTCTATTTAGGCAGCATATTTAGGATCTCTATTTAGGCAGCATATTTAGAATCTCTATTTAGGCAGCATATTTAGAATCTCTATTAGGCAGCATATTAGAATCTCTATTTAGGCAGCATATTTAGAATCTCTATTTAGGCAGCATATTTAGAATCTCTGGTGCTTTGTCATTGACTGACCTTGTAGAGATGGTCATGTTTTAGCAGCTTTAGAATCTGCAAAACAAATTAGATGAAAAGCACAGGTGCGTGTGTGTATTTATATTTGTGTTTGACTGTGTGTATTCCCACTTGTGTGTGTCTGCGTTTAATTGTCACACGTGTGTGTCCTCAGGTGACAGGAGAATCCAGGTCAGAGTCTGGTTGATGAAATACTAGGTTTGTAGGCCAGGGTTCTCCTTTCCAGAGACGTACCAGCTTGTGTTCACTCATTGGCTCACGTCTCATTCCAACCACGTCTCTTGTGATCGCTACACGGTATAGGTCTTGCCAGTCCTGTATTTCAGACAAGTATTTGTACCTTAAATAAAAATAAACAAATCGGAAATGATTACCTTATGACCAATAAGAACATCTGCCCTCAGAATAGCCTCAAGTCAATATTGGGAAGGTGTTCTTAATGTTTTGTACACTCAGTGTATATGTGACGTCGGGGCATGGATTCTACAAGGTGTTCTAAATGTTTTGTACACTCAGTGTAAGTGTGACGTCGGGGCATGGATTCTACAAGGTGTTCTAAGTGTTTTGTACACTCAGTGTAAATGTGACGTCGGGGCATGGATTCTACAAGGTGTTCTTAATGTTTTGTACACTCAGTGTAAATGTGACATCGGGGCATGGATTCTACAAGGTGTTCTTAATGTTTTGTACACTCAGTGTATATGTGACGTCATCGCATGGATTCTACAAGGTGTTCTTAATGTTTTGTACACTCAGTGTATATGTGACGTCGGGGCATGGATTCTACAAGGTGTTCTTTATGTTTTGTACACTCAGTGTAAATGTGACATCGGGGCATGGATTCTACAAGGTGTTCTTAATGTTTTGTACACTCAGTGTATATGTGACGTCGGGGCATGGATTCTACAAGGTGTTCGAAAACGTTCCACAGGGATGCTGGCCCATGTTGACTCCAATCCTTCCCACAGTTGTGTCAAGTTGGCTGGATGTCCTTTGGGTGGTGGACCATTCTTGATACACACGGGAACAAACCGGTGTGCCTGGAACCTACTACAATACCCCGTTCAAAGGCACTTATATATTTTGTTTTGCCCATTTATCCTCTAAATTGCACACATAAACAATCCATGTCTCAATTGTCTCAAGGTTTAAAAATCCTTCTTTAACCTGTCTCCTCCCCTTTATCTACATTGATTGAAGTGGATTTAACAGGTGATATCAATAAGGAATCATAGCGTTCACCTGGATTCACCTGGTCAGTCTATGTCAATGAAAGAGCAGGTGTCCTTAATGTTTTGTACACTCAGTGTACATAATATGATTATTAATCCAAATAAATATCAACGTACAGATACTGTACACATAATGTAAATGCAATTATTTGCAACATATGGACATACCGACACGATTACATGAAGCACTGCATGACCAGCCGTCACGTATAAACAATATGATTATCATTCTACGTAAATATCGATATACAGATACTGTACATACTGATGTCAATGCAAGTACCAGGCGGCAGATAGCCTAGCGGTTAAGAGTACCGGCAGCAGGTAGCCTAGCGGTTAAGAGTACCGGCAGCAGGTAGCCTAGCGGTTAAGAGTACCGGACAGCAGGTAGCCTAGCGGTTAAGAGTACCAGGCGGCAGATAGCCTAGCGGTTAAGAGTACCGGGCGGCAGATAGCCTAGCGGTTAAGAGTACCGGGCGGCGGGTGGCCTAGCGGTTAAGAGTCCCGAGCGGCAGGTAGCCTAGCGGTTAAGAGTCGAGTGGCAGGTAGCCTAGCGGTTAAGAGTACCGGGCGGCAGGTAGCCTAGCGGTTAAGAGTACCGGGCGGCAGGTAGCCTAGCGGTTAAGAGTACCGGGCGGCAGGTAGCCTAGCGGTTAAGAGTACCGGGCGGCAGGTAGCCTAGCGGTTAAGAGTACCGGGCGGCAGGTAGCCTATCGGTTAAGAGTACCGGGGCGGCAGGTAGCCTATCGGTTAAGAGTACCGGGGCGGCAGGTAGCCTAGCGGTTAAGAGTACCGGGCGGCAAGTAGCCTAGCGGTTAAGAGTACCGGGGCGGCAGGTAGCCTAGCGGTTAAGAGTACCGGGCGGCAAGTAGCCTAGCGGTTAAGAGTACCGGGGCGGCAGGTAGCCTAGCGGTTAAGAGTACCGGGCGGCAGATAGCCTAGCGGTTAAGAGCGTTGGGCCAGTAGCCAACTAGGTTAAACATTGGTCGATGTGCTCTTGAGCAAGGCATTTAAACTTAGTTGCTCATGTAAGTCGCTCTGGAAAAGAGCGTCTGTTAAATTACAATAAAATCGATTACAAATAAATAAAAATTACACATTGAGCTATTCACACATTTTATAAAGAGGCATATACAGTTTTTTATTGGTTTTTAGATTGAGATTTTAAACCAGAAGGTGGACTTATTTCATTAAAGTGTGGATCCAAGGAGAATCTGAAGAACTCTCTACACTGTGGAGGCAGTGTATGTACTGCTCTGCTTTCTCTCCATTCCTGCCTTGATTTTCCTCTCTTTTATCTGGCTTTTTCTCAACTCTTTCTTTCAGATGGGGTCCCCGGTCCATTTTCTTGCCTCTGGTTTCATTGGTACTGTGTATTTCTCTAATTGATCTGTTAGTCAGTCCGTATTGAGTGTGTGCTTCATGTACCATGGTAATTCTCTTCAAAACAGGGTACATTTGAGTACCAGAATGATGTCAAACAACAACGTTTTGATATCCCACATTCCTATTATATTATATCTATGTCCTCCAACTATGTCCTCCTACTATGTCCTGCTACTATGTCCTCCAACTATCTCCTCCTACTATTTCCTCCAACTATCTCCTCCAACTATGTCCTCCTACTATCTCCTCCAACTATGTCCTCCAACTATGTCCTCCAACTATGTCCTCCTACTATGTCCTCCAACTATGTCCTCCTACTATGTCCTCCAACTATGCCATTGGAGAATGAATGAAGGAATGAATTGATGGATGAATGAATGAATGGTTTAATTAATGGATGGATGGGTTAATGAATGAATGAAGGAATGAATTGATGGATGAATGAATGAATGGTTTAATTAATGGATGGATGGGTTAATGAATGAATGAAGGAATTAATTGATGGGTTAATGAACGAATGAATGAATTGATGGATGGATGAATAAATGGATAAATGAATTAATGAATTGATGGATGGATGAATGAATGGATGGTTTAATTAATTAATGGATGGATTCATGAATTAATGTATGGATGTATGGATGTATGGGTGAATGAATAACTGATTGAATGGGCTTGCGAGCTAGCGAATAAACCACAGAATGAACTAATTGTAATAAACAGAGGAATGAATGTCTGAGTGTTACAGAGTATGGATGCTGTCGTCCTCAGGTCTTCATTCCAAGTGTTAAACTGGACTTTAGCCATGTCCAGTCTAAGTGTGGCTCCCTGGACAAAATCCAGTACGCACCCACCGGGGGAAACGTGAGTGTCTCAACACAGTGTGTTTACAAACCCTGCTCTAACCAACCTCTCACTCACTAACCAACAGGCATGGATGATAGTGAATCGTGGTATCACTGTGACAGTGTTTTCTATGGATGGTGGATGATAGTGAATCGTGGTATCACTGTGACAGTGTTTTCTATGGATGGTGGATGGTGGTGAATCGTGGTATCACTGTGACAGTGTTTTCTATGGATGGTGGATGGTGGTGAATCAGGGTATCACTGGGACAGTGTTTTCTATGGATGGTGGATGGTGGTGAATCATGGTATCACTGTGACAGTGTTTTCTATGGATGGTGGATGGTGGATGGTGGTGAATCGTGGTATCACTGTGACAGTGTTTTCTATGGATGGTGGATGATAGTGAATCATGGTATCACTGTGACAGTGTTTTCTATGGATGGTGGATGATAGTGAATCGTGGTATCACTGTGACAGTGTTTTCTATGGATGGTGGAGAATCGTGGTATCACTGTGACAGTGTTTTCTATGGATGGTGGATGGTGGTGAATCGTGGTATCACTGTGACAGTGTTTTCTATGGATGGTGGATGGTGGTGAATCGTGGTATCACTGTGACAGTGTTTTCTATGGATGGTGGATGGTGGTGAATCGTGGTATCACTGTGACAGTGTTTCCTATGGATGGTGGATGGTGGTGAATCATGGTATCACTGTGACAGTGTTTTCTATGGATGGTGGATGGTGGATGGTGGTGAATCGTGGTATCACTGTGACAGTGTTTTCTATGGATGGTGGATGATAGTGAATCATGGTATCACTGTGACAGTGTTTTCTATGGATGGTGGATGATAGTGAATCGTGGTATCACTGTGACAGTGTTTTCTATGGATGGTGGATGGTGGATGGTGGTGAATCGTGGTATCACTGTGACAGTGTTTTCTATGGATGGTGGAGAATCGTGGTATCACTGTGACAGTGTTTTCTATGGATGGTGGATGGTGGTGAATCGTGGTATCACTGTGACAGTGTTTTCTATGGATGGTGGATGGTGGTGAATCAGGGTATCACTGGGACAGTGTTTTCTATGGATGGTGGATGGTGGTGAATCATGGTATCACTGTGACAGTGTTTCCTATGGATGGTGGATGGTGGTGAATCGTGGTATCACTGTAACAGTGTTTTCTATGGAAGATGGATGGTGGTGAATCGTGGTATCACTGTGACAGTGTTTTCTATGGATGGTGGATGGTGGTGAATCGTGGTATCACTGTGACAGTGTTTCCTATGGATGGTGGATGGTGGTGAATCATGGTATCACTGTGACAGTGTTTTCTATGGATGGTGGATGGTGGATGGTGGTGAATCGTGGTATCACTGTGACAGTGTTTTCTATGGATGGTGGATGATAGTGAATCATGGTATCACTGTGACAGTGTTTTCTATGGATGGTGGATGATAGTGAATCGTGGTATCACTGTGACAGTGTTTTCTATGGATGGTGGATGGTGGATGGTGGTGAATCGTGGTATCACTGTGACAGTGTTTTCTATGGATGGTGGAGAATCGTGGTATCACTGTGACAGTGTTTTCTATGGATGGTGGATGGTGGTGAATCGTGGTATCACTGTGACAGTGTTTTCTATGGATGGTGGATGGTGGTGAATCAGGGTATCACTGGGACAGTGTTTTCTATGGATGGTGGATGGTGGTGAATCATGGTATCACTGTGACAGTGTTTCCTATGGATGGTGGATGGTGGTGAATCGTGGTATCACTGTAACAGTGTTTTCTATGGAAGATGGATGGTGGTGAATCGTGGTATCACTGTGACAGTGTTTTCTATGGACGGTGGATGGTGGTGAATCGTGGTATCACTGTGACAGTGTTTTCTATGGATGGTGGATGGTGGTGAATCGTGGTATCACTGTGACAGTGTTTTCTATGGACGGTGGATGGTGGTGAATCGTGGTATCACTGTGACAGTGTTTTCTATCAATGGTGGATGGTGGTGAATCGTGGTATCACTGTGACAGTGTTTTCTATGGATGGTGGATGGTGGTGAATCGTGGTATCACTGTGACAGTGTTTTCTATGAATGGTGGATGGTGGTGAATCGTGGTATCACTGTAACAGTGTTTTCTATGAATGGTGGATGGTGGTGAATCGTGGTATCACTGTAACAGTGTTTTCTATGAATGGTGGATGGTGGTGAATCGTGGTATCACTGTGACAGTGTTTTCTGTGGATGGTGGATGATGATGGTGCTTTGCTTTGCGTCTTGATTAATAAAGACATGGTGATTCGGGTTTTTAATCACATTCCTTACTCAGTTTTCAGTTTAGTCTTGGCACAAAGCACAGCTACCTAACCTCGTAGTGGTTTTCAGTACAGTACCCTGTCTGTGCATACAGGGTCATCAAAAACTATCCTAAAATAGTATTTTAACATAGTCCTTTAAATAGTCTTTTAACATAGTCATTTAGCATAGAGTTTTAACTGTATGTATCCTGTCACACCAGCCAGAGACGTCACTCAAAGGACATCTGGCCCACCCACCTATTGTTCATCTAGCATCATGAACTGAATCAAAATAAACACTGAAGATCAATTAAAACACCTGTTCTCTGACTTGTCACTTAGCACTGGTGTTCTCTGTGATGTAATCAATAGCCACATTCCAGAAGGTCTGCAAAGCTGACATCTACCCAGGCGTAGTGAAATTTGGTTCTGACTGCTTTGCATATTGTCTGGAACACGGCCAATGTGTTCAGTGCTTGTTGTTGTGTTAGTGTCTGCTTTGATGTTCTAGATTGATTGGTTTATTGTGGTAGATTGACTGGTTTCAGTTGATTGTGTGATGTCGGTGTCTTGTGTGATGTCAGTGTCGTCTTGTTTGATGTCAGTGTCGTCTTGTGTGATGTCAGTGTCGTCTTGTGTGATGTCAGTGTAATCTTGTGTGATGTCAGTGTCGTCTTGTGTGATGTCAGTGTCGTATTGTGTGATGTCAGTGTCGTATTGTGTGATGTCAGTGTCGTATTGTGTGACGTCAGTGTCGTATTGTGTGATGTCAGTGTAATCTTGTGTGATGTCAGTGTCGTCTTGTGTGATGTCAGTGTCGTATTGTGTGATGTCAGTGTCGTATTGTGTGATGTCAGTGTCGTCTTGTGTGATGTCAGTACAATATTGTGTGATGTCAGTACAATATTGTGTGATGTCAGTGACGTCTTGTGTGATGTCAGTGTCGTCTTGTGTGATGTCAGTGTCATATTGTGTGATGTCAGTGATGTCTTGTGTGATGTCAGTACAATATTGTGTGATGTCAGTACAATATTGTGTGATGTCAGTGACGTCTTGTGTGATGTCAGTGTCGTCTTGTGTGATGTCAGTGTCGTCTTGTGTGATGTCAGTGTCGTATTGTGTGATGTCGGTGTCTTGTGTGATGTCAGTGTCGTCTTGTGTGATGTCAGTGTCGTCTTGTGTGATGTCAGTGTCGTCTTGTGTGATGTCAGTGTCGTATTGTGTGATGTCAGTGTCATATTGTGTGATGTCAGTGTCGTATTGTGTGATGTCAGTGTCGTATTGTGTGACGTCAGTGTCGTATTGTGTGATGTCAGTGTCATCTTGTGTGATGTCAGTGTTGTCTTGTGTGATGTCAGTGTCGTCTTGTGTGATGTCAGTGTCATATTGTGTGATGTCAGTGTCGTCTTGTGTGATGTCAGTGTCGTATTGTGTGATGTCAGTGACGTATTGTGTGATGTCAGTGACGTCTTGTGTGATGTCAGTACAATATTGTGTGATGTCAGTGTCATATTGTGTGATGTCAGTGTCATCTTGTGTGATGTCAGTGTCGTCTTGTGTGATGTCAGTGTCGTATTGTGTGATGTCAGTGTCGTATTGTGTGATGTCAGTGTCGTATTGTGTGATGTCAGTGACATCTTGCGTGATGTCAGTGTCGTCTTGTGCGATGTCAATGTCGTCTTGTGCGATGTCAGTGTCGTATTGTGTGATGTCAGTGTCGTATTGTGTGATGTCAGTGTCGTATTGTGTGATGTCAGTGTCGTCTTGTGCGATGTCAGTGTCGTCTTGTGTGATGTCAGTGTCGTATTGTGTGATGTTAGTGTCGTATTGTGTGATGTCAGTGTCGTATTGTGTGATGTCAGTGTCATCTTGTGTGATGTCAGTGTCGTCTTGTGTGATGTCAGTGTCGTCTTGTGTGATGTCAGTGATGTCTTGTGTGATGTCAGTGTCATATTGTGTGATGTCAGTGTCGTCTTGTGTGATGTCAGTGTCGTCTTGTGTGATGTCAGTATTGTCTTGTGTGATGTCAGTATCGTATTGTGTGATGTCAGTGTCGTATTGTGTGATGTCAGTGACGTCTTGTGTGATGTCAGTGACGTCTTGTGTGATGTCAGTGACATATTGTGTGATGTCAGTGACATATTGTGTGATGTCAGTGACATATTGTGTGATGTCAGTGACATATTGTGTGATGTCAGTGACATATTGTGTGATATCAGTGTCGTATTGTGTGATGTCAGTGTCGTATTGTGTGATGTCAGTGACGTATTGTGGGATGTACACCAACTGTCTCTGTTGAGTGAGGTGGTTACAGTGGTTTTGTAGTGATCGCTATTCTTCAGGCAGTTTGTTTCACAGATTGATAATGTCCTTAATCTGTTGAGTGCTACTTTCTGTTCTTCCTTAAATGTATGGCTTTTTATTAATGATCTTTCATTGAAGAAAATTAGGATACAGTAAATTATGGTAAATTCTGCATCATTTCAAGGTATTGTCCTACAGCCCTTCAGATCTAAAATGTGGCAGTCCCTTCCCTCAGTGCAGTATAAGACAGTGTCTGAATGCGCCTCTCGCAGGTCCACATCACCACCAAGAAGATAGACCTGAGCCACATCACCTCCAAATGTGGATCAATGTCCAACATCCGTCACCGGCCAGGTAATCAGCACTTTTTTAGTTGATTCATTAATATTGAGTGATTATCTAATAGAGAAAGTATTCCAATCTTTTGGATGAACAGGGCATAAGAACAATACATTTCTAGTTACACTTTCATACATGACATTTTTATGCTGTACCTCAGACAAGTCACTAACTGTAGTTTAATTAGCAATGGACTATTAATCCTACAGGCATTTTGTCCTGTGTAGTTACATAGTTCAACTATTGCTTCTGTTTATTGCTCCCCCCCCCCAAAAAAAAGATATAGATGTACTATTGTAAAGTGGTTGTTCCACTGGATATCATAAGGTGAATGCACCAATTTGTAAGTCGCTCTGGATAAGAGCCTCTGCTAAATGACGTAAATGTTTATATGAGTATTGATTCATTCATATCCTTTACTTCTCCTCTCTTCTTCTCCTTTCCTCTCTCCTCTTTTTCTCTTCTCCTCTCTCTTCTCTCCTCTCTTCTTCTCTTCTTCTCCCCTCTCTTCTCCTCTCTCCTCTCTTCTCCTCTCTCTTCTCTCCTCTCTCTTCTCTCCTCTCTTCTTCTCCCCTCTCTTCTCCTCTCTCCTCTCTTCTTCTCTTCTCTTTTCTCCTCTCTCCTCTCTTCTTCTCTTCTCTTTTCTCCTCTCTCCTCTCTTCTTCTCTTCTTCTCCTCTCTCCTCTCTTCTTCTCTTCTTCTCCTCTCTCCTCTCTTCTTCTCTTCTTCTCCTCTCTCTTCTCCTCTCATCTTCTTCTCCTCTCTCTTCTCTTCTTCTCCTCTCTCTTCTTCTCTTCTCTTCTTCTCCTCTCTCCTCTTCTCTTCTTCTCCTCTCTTCTTCTCCTCTCTCCTCCTCTCTTCTCCTCGCTTCCTGCTCTTCTCTTCTCGTCTTCTCCTCTCCCCTATTCTCTTCCTCTCCTCTCTCCTCCTGTATTCCTCTTCTCTCTCCCTTCTCTCTCCTTCCTCTCTACCTCTCCTACAGGGGGTGGTAACGTGCGTATTGAGAGTGTGAAGCTGGACTTCAAGGACAAGGCCGAGGCCAAAGTGGGCTCACTGGCTAACGCCAGTCACACCCCCGGGGGAGGACAAATCATGGTGAGATAGTCTACAGTAAAAGGACAGTACAGGGTCATGTTCATTAGGCACCAAACAGAAGAAAACAGACTGAAACAGGGAGGGACTACCTGGACTTTTCCAATAAGAAACTGTCATTTTCGTTTTTGATTGCAAAACGTTTTAAAACATGTTCAGTTGCGTTCCCTAATGGACACGGCCCAGGTTTACATAGATGGCTTAGTGGCTTAGAGCATGGTGCTGGCAACAGCAGGGTTGTGGGGTTTATTCCAACATGGGCCATGATTAACCCTCTTCCCCTCTCTCTCTCTCTCTCTCTCTCTGTCTCTCTCTCAGATCGAGAGCCACAAGCTGACATTCCGTGACACGGCCAAGGCGCGCGTGGACCACGGGGCAGACGTTATCACCCTGTCCCCAGGTGGCACGGGGGGCACATCCCCCCACCGTCTCAGTAACGTGTCATCCACGGGCAGCCTCAACCTCCTGGACTGCCCCCAGCTGTCCACACTGGCCCAGGACGTCACCATGGCCCTTGCCAAGCAAGGCTTATGAGCCTCCTGCCTCCTCCATCGCCCCCTGGTTCCTGGTCCTCCATCTCCCCCTGGACCTCCTGGATCCCTTGGACCCCCTGGTCTTAACATCCCCCTTCAACATTTCTCCGTCGGCCCTCCACTGCAACAACCCTTCGCCGTCGTCCCCCAAGATAAGAAACCAGACGACTGTGATCAGAGTATCAGAGTCCATCTTCCCACTCCCCCTCCCTCGCTCCTCCATAGGAAAACATGCTGTTTAAACTACCACCACCAGGGGGATTTTAATGACTGACTAGGATGTTTGTTCTTCTTCTTTCTGTTCTAAGGGATGTGCTCGACTCTGCTAGGGTGTGTTGTGTTGTTCTTTTGGCTTCTTTTCATTCCATGTTGAACGTTCTTTGGGACAGTACTGTAGATGGCCAGTGTGCTAGCTAGCTAAGCCATTGAAACAGGTACAGGGATAGTGTTGATAGGGTATTATCGGTTATCTAAGACTTTACAGTGATTCTTATTGTGTGGCAATGATCTCAAAGACATTCCATTTGGCCTAGGATATTAAGCAGCCCAGCCTGGTTTCATTCCCAACACACACTATATATACAAAAGTATGTGGACACCCCTTCAAGTTAGTGGATTCGGCTATTTCAGCCACACCCGTTGCTGAAAGGTGTATAAAATTGAGCACACAGCCATGCAATCTCCATAGACAAACATTTGCAGTCGAATAGCCTTACTGAAGAGCTTAGTGGCTTATAACATGGCACCGTCATGGGATGCCACCTTTCCAACAAGTCAGTTTGTCAAATTTCTGCCCTGCCAGGGCTGCCCTGGGCAATTGTAATTGCTGTTATTGTAAAGTGGAAACGTCCAGGAGCAACAACGTCTCAGCCGCGAAGTGGTAGACCACACAAGCTCACAGAACGGGACCGCCGAGTGCTGAAGAGCGTAGCGTGTAAAAATCGTCTGTCCTCGGTTGCAACACTCACTACCGAGTTCTAAACTGCCTCTGGAAGCAACGTCAGCACACAAACTGTTCGTCAGGAGCTTCATGAAATGGGTTTCCATGGCCGAGCAGCCGCACACAAGCTTAAGATCACCATGCGCAATGCCAAGTGTCTGCTGGAGTGGTGTAAAGCTCGCCGCCATTGGACTCTGGATCAGTGGAAACGCGTTCTCTGGAGTGATGAATCATGCTTCACCGTCTGGCAGTCCAACTGAAGAATCTGGGTTTGGCAGATGCCAGGAGAACGCTACCTTCCCCAATGCATAGTGCCAACTGTAAAGTTTGGTGGAGGAGGAATAATGGTCTGGGGCTATTTTTCATGGTTCGGGCTAGGCCCCTTAGTTTCAGTGAAGGGAAATCATAACACTACAGCATACAATGACATGCTAGACGATTCTGTGCTTCCGACTTTGTGGCAACAGTTTGGGGAAGGCCCTTTCCTGTTTCAGCATGACAATGCCCCTGTGCACAAAACGAGGTCCATACAGAAATGGTTTGTTGAGATCGGTGTGGAAGAAATTGACTGGTCTGCACAGAGCCCTGACCTCAACCCCATCGAACACCTTTGGGATGAATTGGAACGCCAACTGCGAGCCAGGCCTAATCGCCCAACATCAGTGCCCGACCTCACTAATGCTCTTGTGGCTGAATGGAAGCAAGTCCCCGCAGCAATGTACCAACATCTAGTGGAAAGCCTTCCCAGAAGAGTGGATGGCTGTTTTTGCAGCAAAGGCGGGACCAAATCTAGATTTAGGAATGTCACTTTAGGTGAACATTTAAAAAAGAGGTTAATGCCCATGATTTTGGAATGAGATGTTCGATGAGCAGCTGTCCACATACTTTTTATCATGCAGTGTATATGATCCAGTATCCCAGGTCCCAGGAGGCTGTTACGTTTGTGAACAACAATTCATCTACAACACAACACAATTCAATACAATGCAATATGTTACAACTGTAATGGTAAGAAATGGCTGTTCAGACAAGCTTGTTTCAATTAATTGGCAGAAAATGTGATGTTTTCTATTTGAATTGATTTTGTTTTAGTCATGTGACTATATGACTTCATGATGTCATTTGCTGAATTATTAGACCACATGTGGTTTTGTCAAGTTTTTTAATCTAATTAATAGTGCAAATGGTAGTGTTGATGTCACAGTGGCTGAACTAGCTTGGCACATGCTGTGGCTACACATTGCAGTCATGTCAAGTTACAATGCTATAAAATCCTAGCTTTCCAATGGACCTCTTCCCCAAGCCATCAGGCTGCTTTTCTGCTTCAGTGAGCATGTGAGCATTCATTTTACATATAGTAGCTCTGTGATTTTCACGAAACAGTCGCTATTATGCTGATGTGACAAAAGCCAGTGAGTGACCTAATAGCACAGAGTTATAGACATAAAAGGTCTAGAGAGTGAACACTGTAGCTAGGGACTATACTGTGTCCATTCAGTGAACACAGTCTATAACCGCTTTGTACCAGCCTTAGACTTACACGTTTGCTTCCAACAAGCCTTTCTCCTACGTTTAGAGTAGCAAGGACATGGACCTTGAATGAGCCAAGGGCCTGCAGTCGCTTGTGTAACTACGCAGAAAGTGTCTGAAGCTTTATATTTAAATAAACATTCCATGAAAAATAGCAGCTATGGTGTACACTGTGAAAATGTCCCAGTCAGATGGTACGGACGGGACTTTCTAAGGAAAGAAGGTTAAAGTAATGAAGGGATGTAGTGGAAGGAAAAGGAAGTCATTCTCAACTTGTACGTGTTTGATAAAAATGTTCTAGCTTATTTTTATCTGTCGCCATTTGTGATACCCTCCCTCCCACCCACCCCCAATTTCCAGATGTTGGTTACCCTTCAGGGTTTTTCTCCAACCCGTTCCTCCCTCTTCCTCCCCCTCCCACAACCCTTTGCTTGTTTAAGTGTATTTAAAGAGACCATGTAGATGTGCACACTTTCCAATGTTTGAAACAATGCTGTTGACAAAACACTCCTACAGAATAATAACAACAGGAATAAAACTATAAAATGAATTAAATACATTCGTTTGAAACATTTTCTGGAGCTTCCCCAAATATAATGAGCTGTTTTTTAAAATGATGTCATAAATGTGTCTGCATTATGTTATTGGGACTGTGGGTTTTAGATTGCACGCTCCTGAGAGAATGACAGAGAGAGAGAGAGAGAGAGAGAGAGAGCGATAGGGAAGAGATTATGTGAAGGGTAATTCATGGAGTCATTTTGGTGATGTAATTTGGGAAGGCTAACTGCATGCAACAGATGTTGTTGGGCCAAAAGGTTGTGCCCATCAGAACAGAACACTGTCATATATATATATTTCGTTTAATAGATTATGTACTTTCTGGTCGTCTACACACCCCACAGCGCTGTACAGCCAACCAATAATCGTAATTGTGTGAATATCACTAGAAGGTATTTGTGGGTTATTTTATTCCCCTTTAGTGACGTGTCATACCATGAAATGTCAATGTAATCAAAACAGGGATAGGGTTTTATTTCAAGGTAATTAAACAACCTGTTGATGTTATTCATATGGAGATATATTAAATATGTGTGGAGGGCGTGGAGAAATACTCCAGCCTGAATGTGCCGCATGTTGTGTGTAAACCGATTATGCTTTTATATTGGTGTTTTTTCTCGTCGTTTAGCCTACTGTTCCCAGTAGCCGACCCGATCATACTTATGTTGTTAAGGAAAACATCTGTTCTTACTTCCTAGCAGTCGTACTGCGTTTTTACAGCAGCCCCCCCTCGCCGCTGTTTGATAAATCACTCTGCCGTTCCCCGCTGCCGCTGCTCCGAAGGTGGTGCTGAAACCATATAGATCTCGCTCTGTTACCTCCTGTTACCACCGCCGACATTTGCAGCCATTTTACACAAGCAGAACGGAATCATGTCGTGAGGCATCACATCACCTGGGACGACCGGACCCAGCTACGTCTGGACGGCGACAAGTCGACAAGATGGTGAAGCGGAAAAGCCTGGATGAGACCGACACGGAGTGCGGCAAGGGTATACCGTTCCCGATCCAGACCTTCTTATGGAGGCAGACCAGGTTAGTGTCGTGACAGCCATTGATAACAGGTGTTTGCCGCTGCTCAGAATATACGGGGGTGAGATTATATGTCAACCAAGCTAACTCGCTCCCTTAGGTTATACATGAAAACATGTGTTACATCTGTATAGAAGGTTTTTATGTGAGTGTCAATCATTTGACTCGTTATACACCCGTTGACCGGGTTGTCATGTCAGGCTATGCGTCAGTTCATTTGGTTAGGCTATTGTAGCCTATTCAATACATCCAAACATACAACAACATGAAAAGAAAAACCCCCGAGAAAAACAGCTAGTTCTCGTACAGGGGATATGTTGTAGAGGAGGGGGGGCTAAGATGTCACACCTGTAGACATGGCTGGGAAAGGTGAAGGGGATATCACGCATCCGCTGTAACCGGCTGAATCCATCTGATATGTATACAGTATGTTCACTGTTATTTCTAGAGGTAGGGCTAGGCTATGAGCGGTATAAGCGATCATATTTTATCATTTGGATGATACCACTGGCCACTTGCACGAAGACGTTTGGCGGTCTAGCCTATTCAATTTACCCTATGTAGCTAATGATATTATTCTAAACAATGATGTAATGAACATTTAACACGCCCCAATGTTTTCATGATTGCAGCGCGTTTCTGAGGCCGAAGTTGGGGAAACAGTATGAGGCATCTTGTGTGGTAAGCCATTTTCTTAACGCGACAGTTATGATTAGAATGAATCATCGCTCGGCTTCTCCCGCGGCCTCACCGCACCTGCGAATTAGGGGAGCATTTTCCAATTGGAGTTTGTTCTGTTCTATTCTGTACCTTGCCCGTTTGGTTAAACTGTTATTACTATGAATTGTAGCTAGTTCAAACTCATCTTTATAATGAATCTATACATTGTAATAACACGTCTGAGTGTATGACCAAATAGTAAATTGGGCTATAACTCAGGCTTGCTGCTTTCCCCAAGGCATATTACTTTGCTTGAGGACACATGTGGGCCACATACACTGGCATTCAATGGCCCTTCAGTTTCTGGCTCAGAGTCTCACTGGCCCATGTTCATGAAGCATCTCCAAGTAGGAGTGCTGATCTAGGATCAGGTTTACCTTTTACATAATAAGTGAATTGGATTACATGGACAGGGGACTCTGATCCCAGACCTGCACTCCTACTCTGAGACATTTCATGAATACGGGCCACTGTGTCTCTCTCCTAGTCCTTTGAGCGGGTGCTGGTGGAGAACAAGCTCCACGGGCTCTCCCCGGTGCTGTCCGAGGCCATCCAGAGCATCTCTCGCTGGGAGCTGGTCCAGGCCGCCCTGCCCCACGTGCTCCACTGCACCGCCATCCTGCTCTCTAACAGGAACAAGCTGGGTAAACACACACACACACACACACACATGGACGCAGACACGCACATGCATGCACACGCACACAGACACGTATACAGTAATACAGACACGAATACAGTAATACACACACAGACACGCACAGTAATACAGACACGCATACAGTAATACAGACACAGACACGCATACAGTAATACAGACACGCATACAGTAATACAGACACGCATACAGTAATACACACACAGACACGCATACAGTAATACAGACACGCATACAGTAATACACACACAGACACGCATACAGTAATACAGACACGCATACAGTAATACAGACACGCATACAGTAATACAGACACGCATACAGTAATACAGACACGAATACAGTAATTCACACACACACAGACATACACACACAGACAGGCATATAGTAATATACCCCCACCACCACCACACACACCCATGTATCCCATCACACCAATCAAACACTGATCTCTGACCCAGGGGTGTCAATCTTATTTGGCCCTGTGGGCCACACTTAAACGCCAAAATGGATTTAAAAAGAGTCCTCTATCCATCACTTTTGGAATTATCGATACTCCCTGACTGTCTAGCTTTAGTAGCGTATCGATAACTGTTATCAAGCTGGACAGAGTGAAGAGACTATAAATTACTGTTATCAAGCTGGACAGAGTGAACAGCCTATAGATGACTGTTATCAAGCTGGACAGAGTGAAGAGACTATAGATGACTGTTATCAAGCTGGACAGAGTGAAGAGACTATAAATTACTGTTATCAAGCTGGACAGAGTGAACAGACTATAGATGACTGTTATCAAGCTGGACAGAGTGAAAAGACTATAAATGAATATTATCGAGCTGGACAGAGTGAAGAGACTATAGATGACTGTTATCAAGCTGGACAGAGTGAAGAGACTATAGATGACTGTTATCAAGCTGGACAGAGTGTAGAGACTATAGATGACTTATCAAGCTGGACAGAGTGAAGAGTCTATAAATGACTGTTATCATGCTGGACAGAGTGAAGAGACTATAGATGACTGTTATCAAGCTGGACAGAGTGAAAAGACTATAAATGAATATTATCGAGCTGGACAGAGTGAAGAGACTATAGATGACTTATCAAGCTGGACAGAGTGAAGAGTCTATAAATGACTGTTATCAAGCTGGACAGAGTGAAGAGACTATAAATTAATATTATCGAGCTGGACAGAGTGAAGAGACTATAGATGACTGTTATCGAGCTGGACTGAGTGAAGAGACTATAAATTACTGTTATCAAGCTGGACAGAGTGAAGACACTATAAATTACTGTTATCAAGCTGGACAGAGTGAAGAGACTATAGATGACTGTTATCGAGCTGGACAGAGTGAAGAGACTATAGATGACTGTTATCAAGCTGGACAGAGTGAAGAGACTATAGATGACTGTTATCGAGCTGGACAGAGTGAAGAGACTATAAATGAATATTATCGAGCTGGTCAGAGTGAAGAGACTATAGATGACTGTTATCGAGCTGGACAGAGTGAAGAGACTATACAGTGCGTTCGGAAAGTGTTCAGATCCATTAACTTTTTCCACATTTTGTTACGTTACAGCCTGATTCTAAAATTGATTAAATTATGTTTTTTCCTCATCAATCTACACGCAATACCCCATAATGCCAAAGCAAAAACAGATTTTTTGAAATTTTTGCAAATTTATTACAATTAAAAAACAGAAATACCTAACATAAGTATTCAAACCCTTTGCTATGAGACTAGAAATTGAGCTCAGGTGCATCCTGTTTCCATTGATCATCCTTGAGATGTTTCTACAACTTGATTGGAGTCCACTTGTGGTAAATTCAATTGATTGGACATGATTTGGAAAGGCACACACCTGTCTATTAGGTCCCACAGTTGACAGTGCATGTCAGATCAAAAACCAAGCAATGAGGTCGAAGGAATTGTCTGTAGAGCTCCGAGACAGGATTGTGTTGAGGCACAGATCTAGGGAAGGGTACGAAAACATTTCTTCAGCATTGAAGGTCCCCAAGAACACAGTGTCCTCCATCATTCTTAAATGAAAGAAGTTTGGAACCACCAAGAGCTGGCCGCCCGGCCAAACTGAGCAATCGGGGGAGAAGGGCCTTGGTCAGGGAGGTGACCAAGAACCCGATGGTCACTCTCACAGAGCTCCAGAGTTCCTCTGTGGAGATGGGAGAACCTTCCAGAAGGACAACCATCTCTGCAGCAATCCACCAATCAGGTCTTTATGGTAGAGTCGCCAGACGGAAGCCACTCCTCAGTAAAAGGTACATGACAGCCCGCTTGGAGATTGCCAAAATGCACCTAAAAGACTCTAAGACCATGAGAAACAAGATTCTCTGGCCTGATGAAACCAAGATTGAAGTCTTTGGCTTCAATGCCGAGCGTCATGTCTGGAGGAAACCTGGCACCATCTCCACAGTGAAGCATGGTGGTGGCGGCATTATGCTGTGGGGATGTTTTTCAGCGGCAGGGACTGGGAGACTAGTCAGGATCGAGGGAAAGATGAACGAAGTAAACGAGTTCCTTGATGAAAACCTGCTCCAGAGCACTCAGGACCTCAGACTGGGGTGACGGTTCATCTTCCAACAGGACAACGACCCTAAGCACACAGCCAAGACAAAGCAGGAGTGGCTTCGGGACAAGTCTCTGAATGTTCTTTAGTGGCCCAGCCAGAGCCCAGAATTGAACCCGATCTAACATCTTTGGAGAGACAATAAAATAGCTGTTTAGCGACGATCCCCATCCAACCTGACAGAGCTTGAGAGGATCTGCAGAGAAGAAGGGGAGAAACTCCCCAAATACAGATGTGCCGAGCTTGTAGCGTCATACCCAAGAAGACTCGAGTCTGTAATTGCTGCCTAAGGTGTTTCAACAAAATACTGAGTAAAGGGTCTGAATAGTTATGTAAATGTGATATATATGTTTTTTATTTGTAATACATTTGCAAAAATGTCTAAAAACCCATTTTTTGCTTTGTCATTCTGGGGTATTGTGTGTAGATTGATGAGGGGGGAAAAACTATTTAATCCATTTTAGAATAAGGCTGTAACATAACAAAATGTGGAAAAAGTCAAAGCGTCTGAATACTTTCCAAATGCATTGGAAATGACTGTTATCAAACTGGACAGATTGAAGAGACTATAAATGATTGTTATCAATCTGGACAGATTGAAGAGATTGTAAATGTCTGTTATCAAGCTGGACAGTGTGAAGAGACTGTAAATGTAGGACCATTATAATTTCTACACAGTTTAGATTTGGTTTTATTAAGTAATTAAGCGGATTCTGTGCTCCGCAAAGCATTCCCGGAAGTATTGCAATGTTGGGCCTCTGGGTTTAGAAACTCTGTGATGAAACCACCAGTGGGCCGCATTGAACAGGCCATATGTTTGACACCCCTGCTCTGACCCCTCACCCCTAACCCCAGGTCACCAGGACAAGCTAGGCGTGGCGGAGACCAAGCTGCTCCATACCCTCCACTGGATGCTACTGGAGGCGGCCCAGGAGTGCAACCAGGAGCCCAGCCTGGGCCACGGATGGTCGGGGGGCAGCAGCAGCTCAGCCTTCCTCCAGCCAATGGGGATTGGGAACCAGGGTTCCCCGCCAGCCAGAGGTGGCCAAGGTGGCCCAGGATCAGGCACCGGTTCTGGGTCAGGAGCGCCACGCTGCAGCGGGTCCCTGGAGGAGGATGAGCACGCCCGCACCAAGCTCTTCCATAAGAGCATGGCCACCGTAGAGCTGTTTGTCTTCCTCTTTGCTCCCCTCATTCACCGCATCAAGGTACCTCTGATTCATCTTTCCCGCTGGACTATCGCCTATTGATCTGTGTGTGTAGATGCTGCGGTTGTGTTTCATGGCTCTGGGGAATGCTTTGGTACCCTACTGTGCGTGCGTGTCTGTGTGTGTGAGTCTGTGTGTGTGTATGTAAACTTTTTTGTTGTGTCATCTAGGAGTCTGACCTGACTTTCCGATTGGCCAGTGGTCTCATCATATGGCAGCCAATGTGGGAGCACCGGCAACCTGACGTCCCTGCCTTCTCTGCCCTCATCAAGCCTGTGAGGAACATTGTAACAGGTGAGACACCCAGAGGACACCAAAGAAAGCATGTAGTACTGACTCTATGGAATCATCTGAGATCTACTCTGCTGTTTTACATGAGACATTAGTAATATCCAAACCAAATACCATAGTAACAAAAGTGATATTTTAGTCTATTCTACACTCTAGAGACAAGACCCTAAAGGGGATCTTCTGCCCTTTCCATAGAGGGTTCCTGGAACCGAAAAGGGTTCTTGAAAAGGACCTCTTATGGGGACAGCCAAAGAACCCTTTTGGAACCCTTTTTTACTAAGAGTGCATTCTATTCTATTACATTATATTCTATTCTGTTAGATTCTATTCTGTAAGCTACCACCTGTTTTGTCAACAGCCAAGAGGAACTCCCCGGTGAACAACCAGTGTAGCCCCTGTGGGTCCAGAAACCAAGGCCCCATGGTGAGTGTTCGTCTCAGGCAGCAGTGAGACAGCTGTACCCCTCCTCCAGCCCCCCCCCCCCCCCCCCCCCACTGCATCTCAGTGTAAGAGGTGTCACTACAGTCAATGGTTCGAATCCAGGCTGTATCATATACAGCCATGATTGGGAGTCCCATAGGACGGTGCACAATTGGCTCAGCATTGTCTGGGTTTGGCCGGGGTAGGCCGTCATTGTAAATAATAATTTGTTCCTAACTGACTTGCCTAGTTAAATAAAGGTTTAAGAAACGTTCTCTTGCTGGTATGATCTGTGTGTGTGTGTGTGGAGCATCTGATTAGAAGAGACTAGAAGCCTCTTGACTGACAGGCTCTTATTTGCTCTGTCTGCAGGGTTTCCAGGTGGTCTGTGAAACGGCCCAATCAGATTCATCCTCCCCCGGGGCTGGAGAGCAGAGCTGTCGCCGCGGCAACTCAGTGGAGAGAGGTGGGCCGTCAACGCGACAGGCTCCACTCGACAAAGGGATCGCCAAGAAGAAGTAAGCCGTTATGAACTGTGCAGTTCATACAAACACACACACACAACATATGATACATGGACAATGTGAACAGTAAGGAAACATTAAAGGGATTGGGACAGATACAGTGGCAAGAAAACTATGTGAACCCTTTGGAATTACCTGGACTTAAATTGGTCATAAAATTTTATCTGATCTTCATCTAAGTCACAACAATAGACAAACACAGTCTGCTTAAACTAATAACACACAAACAAATATAAGTTTTCATGTCTTTATTGAACACATCTTGTAAACATTCACAGTGCATGGTGGGAAAAGTATGTGAACCCTTGGATTTAATAACAGGTTGACCCTACTTTGGCAGCAATAACCTCAACCAAACGTTTTCTGTTGTTGCGGATCAGACCTGTGCAACAGTCAGGAGGAATTTTGGACCATTCCTCTTTACAAAACTGTTTCAGTTCAGCAATATTCTTGGGATGTCTGGTGTGAACCGCTCTCTTGAGGTCATGCCACAGCATCTCAATCGGGTTGAGGTCAGGACTGACTGGGCCACTCCAGAAGGCATATTTTCTTCTGTTGAAGCCATTCTGTTGTTGATTTACTTCTGTGTTTTGGGTCGTTGTCCTGTTGCATCACCCAACTTCTGTTGAGCTTCAATTGACAGACAGATAGCCTTACATTCTCCTGAAAAATGTCTTGATCAACTTGGGAATTAATTTGTCTATCGATGATAGCAAGTTGTCCAGGCCCTGAGGCAGAAAAGCAGCCCCAAACCATGATGCTTCCTCCACCATACTTTACAGTAGGGATGAGGTTTTGATGATGGTGTGCTTTGCCTTTTTTTCTCCACACATAGTGTTGTGTGTTCCTTCCAAACAACTCAACTGTAGTTTCATCTGTCCACAGAATATTTTGCCAGTAGCGCTGTGGAACATCCAGGTGCACTTTTGCGAACTTCAGACGTGCCACAATGTTTTTTTTGGACAGCAGTGGTTTCTTCCATGGTGTCCTCCCATGAACACAATTCTTGTTTGGTGTTTTACGTATCGTAGACTCGTAAACAGAGATGTTAGCATCTTCCAGAGATTTATTTGTCTTTAGCTGACACTCTAGGATTCTTCTTAACCTCATTAAGCATTCTGCACTGTACTCTTGCAGTCATCTTTGCAGGACGGACACTCCTAGGGAGAGTAGGAACAGTGCTGAACTTTCTCCATTTATAGACAATTTGTCTTACCGTATACTGATGAACATCAAAGCTTTTAGAGATACTTGTGTAACCCTTTCCAGCTTTATGCAAGTCAACAATTCTTAATCGTGGGTTTTTGAGATTTTTTTTGTTCAAGGCATGGTTCACATCAGGCAATGCTTCTTGTTAATAGCAAACTCAAATTTTGTGAGTGTTTTTTATGGGGCAGGGCAGCACTAACCAAGTCTCCAATCTCGTATCAGTGATTGGACTCCAGGTTAGCTGACTCTTGACTCCAATTAGCTTTTGGAGAAGTCATTAGCTAGGGGTTAACATACTTTTTCCAACCTACAGTGAGGGAAAAAAGTATTTGATCCCCTGCTGATTTTGTACGTTTGCCCACTGACAAAGAAATGATCAGTCTATAATTTTAATGGTAGGTTTATTTGAACAGTGAGAGACTGAATAACAACAAAAAAATCCTGAAAAATGCATGTAAAAAATGTTATAAATTGATTTGCATTTTAATGAGGGAAATAAGTATTTGACCCCTTCTCAATCAGAAAGATTTCTGGCTCCCAGGTGTCTTTTATACATTTAACGAGCTGAGATTAGGAGCACACTCTTAAAGGGAGTGCTCCTAATCTCAGTTTGTTACCTGTATAAAAGACACCTGTCCACAGAAGCAATCAATCAATCAGATTCCAAACTCTCCACCATGGCCAAGACCAAAGAGCTCTAAAAGGATGTCAGGGACAAGATCGTAGACCTACACAAGGCTGGAATGGGCTACAAGACCATCGCCAAGCAGCTTGGTGAGAAGGTGACAACAGTTGGTGTGATTATGCGCAAATGGAAGAAACATAAAAGAACTGTCAATCTCCCTCGGCCTGGGGCTCCATGCAAGATCTCACCTCGCGGAGTTGCAATGATCATGAGAACGGTGAGGAATCAGCCCAGAACTACACGGGAGGATCTTGTCAATGATCTCAAGGCAGCTGGGACCATAGTCACCAAGAAAACAATTGGTAACACACTACGCCATGAAGGACTGCAGCGCCCGCAAGGTCCCCCTGCTCAAGAAAGCACATATACATGCATCTGAAGTTTGCCAATGAACATCTGAATGATTCAGAGGACAACTGGGTGAAAGTGTTGTGGTCAGATGAGACCAAAATGGAGCTTTTTGGCATCAACTCAACTCGCCGTGTTTGGAGGAGGAGGAATGCTGCCTATGACCCCAAGAACACCATCCCCACCATCAAACATGGAGGTGGAAACATTATGCTTTGGGGGTGTTTTTCTGCTAAGGGGACAGGACAACTTCACCGCATCAAAGGGACGATGGATGGGGCCATGTACCGTCAAATCTTGGGTGAGAACCTCCTTCCCTCAGCCAGGGCATTGAAAATGGGTCGTGGATGGGTATTCCAGCATGACAATGACCCAAAACACATGGCCAAGGCAACAAAGGAGTGGCTCAAGAAGAAGCACATTAAGGTCCTGGAGTGGCCTAGCCAGTCTCCAGACCTTAATCCCATAGAAAATCTGTGGAGGGAGCTGAAGGTTCGAGTTGCCAAACGTCAGCCTCAAAACCTTAATGACTTGGAGAAGATCTGCAAAGAGGAGTGGGACAAAATCCCTCCTGAGATGTGTGCAAACCTGGTGGCCAACTACAAGAAATGTCTGACCTCTGTGATTTCTAACAAGGGTTTTGCCACCAAGTACTAAGTCATGTTTTGCAGAGGGGGTCAAATACTTATTTCCCTCATTAAAATGAATTCAATTTACAACATTTTTGACACGCGTTTTTCAGGATTTTTTTGTTGTTATTCTGTCTCTCACTGTTCAAATAAACCTACCATTACAATTATAGACTGATTGTCACGCCCTGTTTATGTGTTCTCAGTACAATAAATACATGATGAGCACTCAACACGCTGCGCCTTGGTCTACTCCCTTCGACGGCTGTTACAGAACCATCCACCACAAGAAGACCAAGCAGCGTGGTATGGAGGAACAGAGGGTTATGGACTCCTGGACTTGGGAGATGATTTTGGACGGAAAGAGACCCTGGACAACACCTGGGGAGTATCGCCACCCACAGTGGGAGATCGAGGCAGCGAAGGTGGAACGGCGATACTGGGAGGAACAGGCAAGTCAGCTACAGGAGCCTGAGAGGCAGCCCCCCCAAAAAAATTTTGGGGGGGCACACGGGGAGTTGGGGTAAGTCAGGTTGGAGACCTGAGCCAACTCCCCGTGCTTATTATGGGGAGCGACGGATCAAGCAGGCACCCTGTTATGCTGAGTTACGCACTGTGTCACCAGTGCGCAGCTATAGCCCGGTGCGGTCGATACGGGCTCCTCAGCGTTGCCGTGCTAGAGTTGGCACTCAGCCAGGGAGAAGTGCGCCGGCGCAGCACATCTGACCACCAGTGTATCTCCTAGGTCCAGCCTACCCTGCGCCTGCTCTACGCACGGCAGCCATCATTCCCCAGCACAGCCCAGTTCGCCCTGTGCCAGCGCTCCGCCCGTGCCGGGCTATAGTGACCATCCAGCCAGGACGGTGTGTGCCAGCCCTGAGCTTCAGATCTCCGGTACGCCTCCATAGCCCAGTACGTCCTGTTCCTGCTCCTCGCACTAGCCCTGAGGTGCGTGTTACTAGTCTGGTGCCTCCAAAGCCAGTCCCACGCATCAGGCCTCCAGTGCGCCTGTCCAGCCCAGTACGTCCTGTTCCTGCTCCTCGCACTAGCCCTGTGGTGCGTGTTACTCGTCTGGCGCCTCCAAAGCCAGTCTCACGCATCAGGCCTCCAGTGCGCCTGCCCAGTCCAGTACGTCCTGTTCCTGCTCCTTGCACTAGCCCTGAGGTGCGTGTTACCAGTCTGGCACCTCCAAAGCCAGTCCCACGCATCAGGCCTCCAGTGCGCATTCCCTGTCCGGAGCTGCCAGAGCCGCCAGAGTCGCCCGCCTGTCCGGAGCTGCCAGAGTCGCCCGCCTGTCCGGAGCTGCCAGAGTCGCCCGCCTGTCCGGAGCTGCCAGAGTCGCCCGCCTGTCCGGAGCTGCCAGAGTCGCCCGCCTGTCCAGAGCTGCCAGAGTCGCCCGCCAGTCCGGAGCTGCCAGAATTGCCCTCCTGTCCAGGGCCCACTGCGAGGGTCCCCAGTCCGGGGTCAGCGGCGAGGGTCCCCACTCCAGAGGCGCCACCTATGTGGGCCAAGCCGAAGGTGGAGCGGGGTCCACGTCCCGCACCAGAGCCGCCGCCGTAAGGAAGGCCCACCCGGACCCTCCCCTTTAGAGTCAGGTTTTGCGGCCGGAGTCATCACCTTTGGGGGGGGTACTGTCACGCCCTGGCCATAGAGAGGTTTTTGTTCTCTATTTTGGTTAGGCCAGGGTGTGACTAGGGTGGGCATTCTATGTCCTTTTTTCTATGTTTTGTATTTCTTTTTTTTGCCGGGTATGGTTCTCAATCAGGGACAGCTGTATATCGTTGTCTCTGATTGGGAGCCATACTTAGGCAGCCTGTTTTCCTTTGGGTTTTGTGGGTGGTTAATTTCTGTTTAGTGTTGCTTACCTGACAGAAGTGTTTGGCTGTTGTTTTTGTTTCTTTGTTTATGTGTTCTCAGTACAATAAATACATGATGAGCACTCAACACGCTGCGCCTTGGTCTACTCCCTTCGACGGCTGTTACACTGATAATTTCTTTGTCAGTGGGCAAATGTACAAAATCAGCAGGGGATCAAATACTTTTTTCCCTCACTGTACACTGTGAATGTTTAAATTATGTATTCAATATAGACAAGAAAAATACAATAATTAGTATGTTATTAGTTTAAGCAGACTGTGTTTGTCTGTTGTTGTGACTTAGATGAAGATCAGATCTGATTTTATGACCAATTTATGCAGAAATCCAGATAATTCCAAAGGGTTCACATACTTTTTCTTGCCACTGTATTTGTTGTTTGAATCCCAGATTGCCCCTTTAATGGAACTGTCATATCTCATGCATATGATATTGTATGAAGATGAAGGCATTGCTGTTCATCATAGTAGCCTGACTGACTGTAACGTTACTATTATACAGGATTAGTACATGTTGACCTTATAGTAGTCTAGAAAGAACAAACTGGCTGCATTCATCTAGTTTAATGTTATATAATGTAGCCTGCAGCATCACCTGTTCCTCATAGCTTAGTATGGTTCAGTAGCTCACAGCACACGCATGCATACACACACACGCACATATGCACACACACACACACACACTCACACACACACACACACACACACACACACACACACACACACACACACACACACACACACACACACACACACACACACACACACACACACACACACACATTAGTACATGTTGACCTTATAGTAGTCTAGAAAGAACAAACTGGCTGCATTCATCTAGTTTAATGTTATATAATGTAGCCTGCAGCATCACCTGTTCCTCATAGCTTAGTATGGTTCAGTAGCTCACAGCACACGCATGCATACACACACACGCACATATGCACACACACACACACACACTCACACACACACACACACACACACACACACACACACACACACACACACACACACACACACACACACACACACACACACACACACACGAGTGCTCATTCAGAGGTTCCACTCCATCCCTTGTGTATTATGATCAGTATAATGAGTTACAACTTGTTCCTCTCAGCCTCCCAGGCAGACACCAGATATAGACAGAGACTGAAACAGATCTGTCTCTCCTTGTCTGCCTGCTCTTACCAATGAGACACTTTACCCAGGGTAATGATGCTAAACTAACATGGTGCATGTCTGATGCTGGCACTGCCAATGTATGTGTGTGTATGTGTGCATGTCTGATGCTGGCACTGCCAGTGTGTGTGTGTGTGTGTGTGTGTGTGTGTGTGTGTGTGTGTGTGTGTGTGTGTGTGTGTGTGTGTGTGTGTGTGTGTGTGTGTGTGTGTGTGTGTGTGTGTGTGTGTGTGTGTGTGTGTGTGTGTGTGTGTGTGTGTGCGCGTGCATGTCTAATGCTGGCACTTCCAGTCTCCAACTCTCTGTACCTTGGCCCAGAGCATCAGGCAGGCACATAATGGATAGACATCGATCTGCCCACTGCCCAACCTGACCCTCAGACCCACTGCCCAACCTGACCCTCAGACCCACTGCCCAACCTGACCCTCAGACCCACTGCCCAACCTGACCCACTGCCCAAGCTGACCCTCAGACCCACTGCCCAACCTGACCCTCAGACCCACTGCCCAACCTGATCCTCAGACCCGTTGTCCAACCTGACCCTCAGACCCACTGCCCAACCTGACCCTTAGACCCACTGCCCAACCTGACCCTCAGACCCACTGCCCAACCTGACCCTCAGACCCACTGCCCAAGCTGACCCTCAGACCCACTGCCCAAGCTGACCCTCAGACCCACTGCCCAAGCTGACCCTCAGACCCACTGCCCAAGCTGACCCTCAGACCCACAGCCCAAGCTGACCCTCAGATCCACTGCCCAACCTGACCCTCAGACCCACTGCCCAAGCTGACCCTCAGACCCACTGCCCAACCTGACCCTCAGACCCACTGCCCAAGCTGACCCTCAGACCCACTGCCCAACCTGACCCTCAGACCCACTGCCCAACCTGACCCTCAGACCCACTGCCCAATTTGACCCTCAGACCCACTGCCCAACCTGATCCTCAGACCCACTGCCCAACCTGACCCTAAGACCCACTGCCCAATCTGTGCCCGCTTAGGGGGAAGAAGAACGATTTGGATTTAAATGATTTGGCATGCATCCAGTTAATGATGAATTCGTTTTAGGGTAAAACTGTGAGTGTTGAATATAAGAGTTTATACAACAGGTTGGTCTAATCCTGGATGCTGATTGGTTAAAAGCGCATTCCAGCTGGTGTCTATTCCGCAAGTTACCACCAGCTAAATCTATGATGTTAAAATGCCTATTTACTCTGTTCCATCTGACCGAGCAGTCCACTGTCTCATCAGCCCAGCCAGACAATGTATAAACATGATCTCCACTGTAAAAAGCATAGACTAGCAATTGGTTTTCAATAGCGAAGATTTGTATAAAACCTGCGGTCTGTCTCTCTGACATCTCCAGCTGTCTCATAGTAATGAACGTGGTGGGGTCGGGAGAAGGGACGAGAAAGACAGGCAGGCAGCGTTTCTCAACTAGTCGAAATCATGAATCAGCTGGCATAATTTTTATGGAGATATACGCAAATAAATGTAAATAGAAAAAAGGTCAAATGGAAATAAATGCAGCTAGTTTGCAGTTTTTCCAGCTTCAGTTTTAAGTGATTGTGTTAGCTGTGTTGTTGGCTAGCTCCTCTGAAGTGATTGTGTTAGCTGTGTTGTTGGCTAGCTCCTCTGAAGTGATTGTGTTAGCTGTGTTGTTGGCTAGCTCCTCTGAAGTTATTGTGTTAGCTGTGTTGTTGGCTAGCTTCCCTGAACAACAGTGTCCTGACAAGAGAGCACATGTTCTATGCCGGAAGAAATCGCGCATCATTAGCTCATTCTTATGAATGTATCCAAATAAATTTAGTAGAAAACAGCTTAAACAAATGCAAATGCAGCTACTTTTCTGTTGTTCTGACTGCAATGTTTGACCTGACTGTAAATTAGCCATAGTTGTTTAGCTAGCAAGCAAGGGATAAGAACGTTGCCAGCCAGTATGGCAATAGAACATTTAGATCGAACGAACTGGGTCGCGTCCATAGATAGAAAACAAAAATACTTAACGACTGGGTCACGTCTCGGGCCTAATAACACCCATGCCAATATATCCTCCAAACACCGGCTTCTCTGACATTATAACTCAAGTATGCCATAGAATTAGAAATTAGAATACTAGAATTGTCATGAACCTTCTTATGATGGGATAAAGGTCAGCCATTTTGGTCAGGGAGTTGTTCAACCATGGTTTGCCAGTGCTGTGATAAGATATTGTGTTAAATAATGAATGTGAAGAATTGATCTACACTGTATGTTTGTTAGCTAGATGGCCAGACAGTTTTAGAGGAATGATTCCATGAATGTTTCAAATTAAATGCCAACATGCCAACATTCCATTCAAACAATGCAGTCAATCCACAGCCAGACAGTGGCTGAAATCAGTTGATGATACTGTAGGACTTAGACAAGTTGTAAATACAACAAGTTCTGATATTGTACCATATAATAGCACTCACAGCTTTCCAAGAAAGGAAACATTTAGACATTTATGGTCTGTTAACATATACAGTGGGAGAAAAAAGTATTTGATCCCCTGCTGATTTTGTACGTTTGCCCACTGATAAAGAAAGGATCAGTCTGTAATTTTAATGGTAGGTTTATTTGAACAGTGAGAGACAGAATAACAACAAAAATATCCAGAAAAACGCATGTCAAAAATGTTATGAATTGATTTGCATTTTAATGAGGGAAATAAGTATTTGACCCCCTCTCAATCAGAAAGATTTCTGGCTCCCAGGTGTCTTTTATACAGCTAACGAGCTGAGATTAGGAGCACACTCTTAAAGGGAGTGTTCCTAACCGCAGCTTGTTACCTGTAAAAAAGACACCTGTCCATAGAAGCAATCAATCAGATTCCAAACTCTCCACCATGGCCAAGACCAAAGAGCTCTCCAAGGATGTCAGGGACAAGATTGTAGACCTACACAAAGCTGGAATGGGCTACAAGACCATCGCCAAGCAGCTTGGTGAGAAGGTGACAACATTTGGTGCGATTATTCGATTATTCAGCCCTGAACTACACGGGAGGATCTTGTCAATGATCTCAAGGCAGCTGGGACCATAGTCACCAAGAAAACAATTGGTAACACACTACGCCGTGAAGGACTTAAATCCTGCAGCGCCCGCAAGGTCCCCCTGCTCAAGAATACATATACTGGCTCGTCTGAAGTTTGCCAATGACCATCTGAATGATTCAGAGGACAACTGGTGAAAGTGTTGTGGTCAGATGAGACCAAAATGTAGCTCTTTGGCATCAACTCAACTCGCCGTGTTTGGAGGAGGAGGAATGCTGCCTATGACCCCAACAACACCATCTCCACCGTCAAACATGGAGGTGGAAACATTATGGTTTGGGGGTGTTTTTCTGCTAAGGGGACAGGACAACTTCACCGCATCATTTGACGGGGCCATGTACTGTCAAATCTTGGGTGAGAACCTCCTTCCCTCAGCCAGGGCATTGAAAATGGGTCGTGGATGGGTATTCCAGCATGACAATAACCCAAACACACGGCCAAGGCAACAAAGGAGTGGCTTAAGAAGAAGCACATTAAGGTCCTGGAGTGGCCTAGCCAGTCTCCAGACCTTAATCCCATAGAAAATCTGTGGAGGGAGCTGAAGGTTCGAGTTGCCAAACGTCAGCCTCGAAACCTTAATGACTTGGAGAAGATCTGCAAAGAGGAGTGGGACAAAATCCCTCCTGAGATGTGTGCAAACCTGGTGGCCAACTACAAGAAACGTCTGACCTCTGTGATTGCCAACAAGGGTTTTGCCACCAAGTACTAAGTCATGTTTTGCAGAGGGGTCAAATACTTATTTCCCTCATTAAAATGCAAATCCTTTTATAACATTTTTGACATGCGTTTTTCTGGAATTTTTTGTTGTTATTCTGCCTCTCACTGTTCAAATAAACCTACCATTAAAATTATAGACTGGTCATTTCTTTGTAAGTGGGCAAAAGTACAAAATCAGCAGGGGATCAAATACTTTTTCCCCCCATTGTATCTTAGAGGCTATATATACATACACTTTGTATAAAACCTGTATAAACTGTATTTATAATTATATAACAATATTTTAGGTTGACAATAATTCTATTACACAATTTGTGATATATCACATTCCTTACTTTTATTCTCCTCCATCAGTAAAATCAGGATTATGCCTTTACTGCCATTTCAATTAGACTGGTTTGGATTTCTCCCTGTCCAATATGGCTGCCATTTTCAACCCATGCTGGAACTTTTAGGGTTTATGACATTACCCCTCTAGTAATTTAGTAGGCTCTCTATAGTGTTTGCATTCAGTAATACAACACATTCAATCATAGGTTCCATCAGGGGCGGACTTGGACCAGAAATCGGCCCTGTCATTTCTAACACACCGGACAATTTTTTTCCTTGAGGCCCCCACATTGGTCCATTTTTTTCCCCTTAAGGCCCCCTGGGCTAACAATCGACCAGCCCATCTTTTTTTTGCCCGAAATGCCATATGGCCAGTCCACCCCTGGTTGATTTAATGAGGATATTGGGTATGGAGAATGAGAGAGATGTGTCCCAGCCAACCTCATCTTAATGCATTGTGACAGCAGAGGGAAACGATCCATCTCTCTTCATGAGATTCACGTTTATAGGACTTCCAGCTGTGAATCAAAATAAGCTCTCTCCCCTGATTAATACCACTGACGTACAGCTCCGGTGTTGCCATGCACTCCAATCACTCCTTTCCACTGTGATGCGATGCTGATGCAGTTTCCATGGCAACCCCTGCTGCTGCATCTCCGCAATGGAGAGAGTCCAGGTTGGGCAGTGTCTCTCCTGGGGGTGGGTGTATGTACGTCACTCAGTCGCCACAGCAACCTCTCCACAACACCAACTGAAAGCTTTGAGTGTGCGTGTGTCGGTTAGACAGTGTAACACGATACTGCTCCCGCATCCTGTACTCTGACATTGATTCTCCTAGTATTGACCGTCTCAACCCGACTCAGTTTAATAGTACAGCTAAGATGAAATGCTTTACCCTCCCTCCCTCCCTCCCTCCTCCCTCTCTCTGCTTTCACTACAGTATAAATCTCATTCTATTGTTGTGGTGCGGTGTAGCCCTGTGTATCGGCTTCTTTGCCATGCATCAGGGCTGTATTCATAAGGCATCAAACGTAGCCAAAATAGATTGAAACAAGGAGAGGCTCCCTGAGCATGTCCAATAAGAAAAGCTAGTTTTGTGTCTCAGTGTAAAATGTTTTTCTACAGTGTGACATAATAAATATGAGCCACCAGCCAGTGACCTTCATCTCTGCTGCTGAGCTAAAGTCTTATTGATAGTGGGCTCACGTAGGCTGAACATCCAGTCTCTAAATCTCCACAGAAACACATGCTGAAGGGCCTTGTTGTTTAACACATAATACAGGGCCTTGTTGTTAACACATGCTACAGGGCTTTGTTGTTTAAAACAAGGCACAGGGCCTTGTTGTTTAACATATGCTACAGGGCCTTGTTGTTTAACACATGCTACAGAGCCTTGTTGTTTAACACATGCTACAGAGCCTTGTTGTTTAACACATGCTACAGAGCCTTGTTGTTTAACACATGCTACAGAGCCTTGTTGTTTAACACATGCTACAGGGCCTTGTTGTTTAACACATAATACAGGGCCTTGTTGTTAACACATGCTACAGGGCTTTGTTGTTTAAAACAAGGCACAGGGCCTTGTTGTTTAACATATGCTACAGGGCCTTGTTGTTTAACACATGCTACAGAGCCTTGTTGTTTAACACATGCTACAGAGCCTTGTTGTTTAACACATGCTACAGGGCCTTGTTGTTTTACACATGCTACAGGGCCTTGTTGTTTAACACATGCTACAAGGCCTTGTTGTTTAACACATGCTACAGGGCCTTGTTGTTTAACACATTCTACAGGGCCTTGTTGTTTAACACATTCTACAGGGCCTTGTTGTTTAACACATGCTACAGGGCCTTGTTGTTTAACACATTCTACAGGGCCTTGTTGTTTAACACATGCTACAAGGCCTTGTTGTTTAACACATGCTACAGGGCCTTGTTGTTTAACACATGCTACAGGGCCTTGTTGTTTAACACATGCTACAGGGCCTTGTTGTTTAACACATGCTACAGGGCCTTGTTGTTTAACACATGCTACAGGGCCTTGTTGTTTTACACATGCTACAGGGCCTTGTTGTTTAACACATGCTACAGAGCCTTGTTGTTTAACACATGCTACAGGGTCACCAGCCAGTGACCTTCATTTCTGTTGCTGAGCTAAAGTCTTATTGATAGTGGGCTCACGTAGGCTGAACATCCAGTCTCTAAATCTCCACAGAAACACATGCTGAAAGGCCTTGTTGTTTAACACATTCTACAGGGCCTTGTTGTTAAGACATGCTACAGGGCCTTGTTGTTTAACGTCTTCTGTTGATGTAGTATTACAGTGCATTCGGAAAGTATTCAGACCCCTTCCCTTTTCCACATTTTGTTACGTTACAGCCTTATTCTAAAATCAATTAAAACATTTTCCTCATCAATCTACTCACAATTTTCCATGATGACAAAGCGAAAGAAAACAGGTTTTTAGACATTTTTGCATAAAAAACTGAAATACCTTATTTACATAAGAATTCAGACCTTTTGCTATTGAGACTCAAAATTGAGCTCAGGTGCATCCTGTTTCCATTGATCATCCTTGAGATGTTTCTACAACTTGATTGGAGTCCACCTGTTGTAAATTCATTGGACATGATTTGGAAAGGCAGACACCTATCCATATAAGGTCCCACAGTTGACAGTGCACGTCAGAGCAAAAACAAAGCCATGAGGTCGAAGGAATTGTCCGTAGAGCTCCGAGACAGGATTGTGTTGAGGCACAGATCTGGGAGAGGGTACCAAAAAAGTGTCTGCCAGTGGCCTCCATCATTCTTAAATGGAAGAAGTTTGGAACCAACAAGACTTCCTAGACCTGACCGCCCGGCCAAACTGAGCAATCGGGGGAGAAGGGCCTTGGTCAGGGAGGTGACCAAGAACCCGAAGGGTTTGGCTTCAATGCCGAGTGTCACGTCTGGAGGAAACCTGGCACCATCTCCACAGTGAAGCATGGTGGTGGTGGCATCATGCTGTGGGGATGTTTTTCAGCGGCAGGGACTAGGAGACTAGTCAGGATCGAGGGAAAGATGAACGGAGCAAAGTACGTAGAGATCCTTGATGAAAACCTGTCTCCAGAGTGCTCAGGACCTCAGACTGGGGCCAAGGTTCACCTTCTAACTGGACAACGACACTAAGCACACAGCCACGACAACGCGGAAGTGGCTTCGGGACAAGTCTCCGAATGTCCTTGAGTGGCCCAGTCAGAGCCCGGACTTCAACCTGATCGAACATCTTTTGGAGAGACCTGAAAATAGCTGTGCAGCGACACTCCCCATCCAACCTGACAGAGCTTGAGAGGATCTGTAGAGAACAATGGGAGAAACTCCCCAAATACAGACCACTGTGGATACTGTTTTCTGAGGTGAACGCTGAACACTCCATGTAGGCCTGAGTACCAAGCTGCTTGGACCTGGAGGAACCCTGGGGGAGGAAGGGACAGAGGAGAGCGGCCGAGAGCCTGTTCTGTTTTATACAATATATTTCACCGTACATCTCTATCTTAACAGGCCCTAGTGTGTGTGTGTGTGTGTGTGTGTGTGTGTGTGTGTGTGTGTGTGTGTGTGTGTGTGTGTGTGTGTGTGTGTGTGTGTGTGTGTGTCAGGGTTTCCATTAACATTTTAATTTACTGGACATTTGAGAAATTGACCGGACCCATATGGGTGCGTAACATGATTACGGTGTTCACCCACGGTGCTCAGAATGACAGAAATCACATTTACAATATGGTCATTCATAGTAACAGAACATGCAAGTCGAGGATGCAACGATGTGTGGTCCTTAACGAATTCTAATGTGCACATTGAACATGTTAGAATAACTGTCCATATTTACTTTACAGTTACCCAAATACAGGTGTGCTGAGCTTGTAGCATCATACTCGAGGCTGCTTCAACAAAGTACTGAGTAAAGGGTCTGTGTCACGTCCTGACCAGCAGAGGGAGGTATTGTATCAGTTGTGGTCAGGATGTGACAGGTTGTTTGTATGTTAAGGGTTTGTGTTGGGGATGGGACTCCCAATTGAAGGCAGGTGTGTTGAGTTGCCTTTGATTGGGAGTCCTATATAGAAGGGTGTGTTTTTCTTTGGGATTGTGGGTAGTTGTTTTTGCACTGCGTTTGTATAGCCTGTAAAACTGTTGCTGTCGTCTTTATTGTTTTGTCCAGTGGATACTTTACTCCTTTTTTTTAAATGAAAATATGAGTATCCAAATACCTGCTGCGCCTTGGTCTTCTCTCCAGTACGACATTTTTTTGTGACAGAACTACCCACCACCAAGGGACCAAGCAGCGGAAGAGGAGGAAGCCACAGGAGAACAGGGTGGATAAATGGACATGGGAGGACGTCCTGGACGGCAAGGGAGTCTACACTTGGGAAGAGATCCTGGCCGGAAGGGATCGCCTCCCATGGGAACAGGTGGAGGCACTCAGGAGAGTGGAGGCAGCTGTACAGAGGAACCAACGGGAACGTTATGCTGGAACACGGCTGGCGAGGAAGCCGGAGAGGCACCCCCAAGAAATTGTTTGGGGGGGGGGCACACGGGTAGCTTGGCCAGGCCAAGGAAGAGCCGTAAGCCAGCTACCCGTGATTACAGGGAGGTGCCTATGAGGTGGAGGGCGCCATGTTACGCTGAGGTACGCACCATCTCGCCTATACGGACGCACAGGCCAGTCCGCCCTGTACCAGCGCCCCGCATGTGCCAGGGTGAGGGGAGCATCGAGCCGGAAGGGGTGATACCAACCCTGCGCTCAAAACCGCCAGTGCGCCTCGACGGTCCGGTGTTTCCCGCTAGACGCACTAGCATGGAGGTGTGTGTCTCCAGGCTGGCACGTCCAATACCAGCCCCATGCATCAGGCGTCTAGTGTGTCAGCCCAGCCTCGCCAGTCAGGAGTCGCCAGAGCTGCCTGCCAGTCAGGAGTCGCCAGAGCTGCCTGCCAGTCAGGAGTCGCCAGAGCTGCCTGCGAGTCAGGAGTCGCCAGAGCTGCCTGCCAGTCAGGAGATGCCAGAGTGGCCCGACTGCCCGGGTCTGCCAGAGTGGCCCGACTGCCCGGGTCTGCCAGAGTGGCCCGACTGCCCGGGTCTGCCAGAGTGGCCCGACTGCCCGGATCTGCCAGAGTGGCCCGACTGTCCTCCGGTGCAGCCCGAGTGGCCCGCCTGTCCTCCGGTCCAGCCCGAGTGGCCCGCCTGTCCTCCGGCCCAGCCGGAGTGGCCCGTCTGTCCTCCGGCCCAGACCGAGTGGCCCGCCTGTCCTCCGGCCCAGCCCGAGTGGCCCGCCTGTCCTCCGGCCCAGCCCGTGGGCCCCCCTGTCCTCCGGCCCAGCCCGAGGGGCCGCCTGTCCTCCGGCCCAGCCCGAGTGGCCAGCCTGTCCTCCGGGCCAGCCCGAGTGGCCCGCCTGTCCTCCGGTCCAGCCAGAGTGGTCCGTCTGCCAGGGTCAGCCCGAGTGGCCCGTCTGCCCTGCGCAGCTATCGGCGCCACCGAAGTGGGCGACGCCGAAGGTGGAGCGAGGTCCACGTCCTGCACCTGAGCCACCTCCTATCCTGGAGGTTGGGGAGGGAGGGTGTAGCACAGTGCCGTCGGTGACGGCAGCCACCCTCCCTTCCCTCCCTTATTGTTTAGGGGTTAATGTTTTTTAGGTGCATTCCGGGGTCTGCACCTTGAGGGGGGGGGGGGTACTGTCACGTCCTGACCAGCAGAGGGAGGTATTGTATCAGTTGTGGTCAGGATGTGACATGTTGTTTGTATGTTAAGGGTTTGTGTTGGGGATGGGACTCCCAATTGAAGGCAGGTGTGTTGAGTTGCCTTTGATTGGGAGTCCTATATAGAAAGGTGTGTTTTTCTTTGAGATTGTGGGTAGTTGTTTTTGCACTGCGTTTGTATAGCCTGTAAAACTGTTGCTGTCGTCTTTATTGTTTTGTCCAGTGGATACTTTACTCCTTTTTTTAAATGAAAATATGAGTATCCACATACCTGCTGCGCCTTGGTCTTCTCTCCAGTACGACATTTTTTGTGACAGTCTGAATAATTCATTATGTAAATGTTATATTTCCACGTTTTATTTTTTATATATTTGCAAACATTTCTAAAACCCTGTTTTTGCTTTGTCATTAAGGGGTATTGTGTTTAGATTGATTAGGTAAAAAAAATATTAAATCAATTTTAGAATATGGCTGAAACGTAACAAAATGTGGTCAAGGGGTCTGAATAAATTCCGAATGCACTGTAAGTGATGAACGGGGCAGGAAATGATGGGGACTGGTAATTGCATTTGAGGCAGATGCAAGCGATTTCAGTCAGAGATTTACAGATTGTTCTTTGCAGAGCTAGCACATAATATCTGACATTAATCTAGTTTTTTTTTGGAGGTGCTGATTTGATCATTTGAGCTCAGTTAGGCTGCTTACAAATAATAAACTACAGTAACAAGTCCTGCCTTTAACAATTATTCACAAAAGGCCGGCTCTAGGCCGGGTCCAGGCCGGGTCTAGGCCGGGTCCAGGCCGGGTCTAGGCCGGGTTACTGTAAGGCACATTGTGCTAACTGCTTATATAAAAAGGGCTTTACAGATTCATGTCACTAACTCCTCCCCCCCTCTCTCCCCCTCCCTCTCTCCCTGCACCTTGTCTCCCCCTCCCCCTCCCTCTCTCCCTGTACCTTGTCTCCCCCTCCCCCTCCCTCCCTCTCTCCCCCTCCCTCTCTCCCTGTACCTTGTCTCCCCCTCCCCTCCCTCTCTCCCCCTCCCTCTCTCCTCCTCCCTCTCTCCCTGTACCCTCGTCTCCCCCTCCCCCCCTTTCCCCCTCCCTCTCTCCCTGTACGTTGTCTCTCCCTCCCTCTCTCCCTGTACCTTGTTTCCCCCTCCCCCTCCCCTCCCTCTCTCCCTGTACCTTGTCTCCCCCTCCCCCTCCCTCTCTCCCCCTCCCCCTCTCCCTGTACCTTGTTTCCCCCTCCCCCTCCCCTCCCCCTCTCCCTGTACCTTGTCTCCCCCTCCCTCTCTCCCCCTCCCTCTCTCCCTGTACCTTGTCTCCCCCTCCCTCTCTCCCCCTCCCTCTCTCCCTGTACCTTGTCTCCCCCAGGACCTCTGCCCCGGCGGGGATCTCCGTCTCCCTGGCCCAGCGTGCCCGCTACGCCACCTACTTTGACGTGGCAGTCCTGCGCTGCCTGCTGCAGCCCCACTGGACGGAGGAGGGGGTGCACTGGGCCCTCATGTTCTACCTGCAGCGCCTGCGTCAGATCCTGGAGGAGCGCCCGGAACGCCCGCCGGAGCCACTGGTCCCGCCCCTGCCCCGCCCTCGTAGCAGCTCCATGGTGGCCGCCGCCCCCTCTCTCGTCAACACCCACAAGACTCAGGTGGGTTATAAACATTGTGTTTATGTCAATCATTAGTTAATACTACAGTATTATATGGTGTTATAACTACAGTACTGTAAAGTCATAAGACACAGGTAATACTAGTATAAGTAGTAGTATTTGTAGTAATGCAACAGTTCAATGCCCTATATAGTATAATTAAGCAATACGGCCCGCGGGGGTGTGGTATATGGCCAATATACCACGGCTGCGGGCTGTTCTTAAGCGTGAAGCAACATGGAGTGCCTGGATACAGCCCTTAGCCGTGGTATATTGGCAATATACCATAAACCCCTAAAGGTGCCTTACTGCTTTTATAAACTAATTACCAACTTAATTAGACCAGTAAAAATACATGTTTTGACATATCCCTGGTATACGGTCTGATATACCGCGGCTTTCAGCCAATCAACATTCAGGACTTGAACCACCCAGTTTATAATCCCTATATAGTATAATGCCTTATATAGTAGCTCTTATTACAGTATTATCAAGTGGTTCAGGTTTTCCCATAGTTATGCCATCTTAAATACTGTCTATGAACAAAGTTGACTGTCTCTGTACAGTAAAACGTCCTATTGCTACACTATATCTCTGATTGACACCTGTCATTCACCCTTGACCCCTGTGCTCTCTGCCCACATAAGGACATGAGTCTGAAATGCAACGAGGAGGATAAGTCCCTCAGTTCAGAGACCTTCTCTAAGGTGTCCCTGACCAACCTGCGCAGACAGGCTGTACCCGACCTTTCCTCTGACCTGGGGATGAACCTCTTCAAAAAGGTGAGATGCATGAAGATACATGTACAAGTTCTAAAATCTGGCTTTATTTTATTATCTTTCTATTAGCCTCTCTGTTTCTCTCTCTCTCTCTCTCTCTCTTTCTCTGTCTCTCTCTTTCTCTCTGTCTCTCTCTCTGTCTCTTTCTCTCCCCCTCTCTCTCTCTCTCTGTCTCTTTCTCTCTGTCTCTCTCTCTCTCTCTCTCTCTTTCTGTCTCTGTCTCTGTCTCTCTTTCTCTGTCTCTGTCTTTCTCTCTCACTATCTTTCTGTCTCTTTCTCTCCCCCTCTCTCTCTCTCTGTCTCTGTCTCTCTGTCTCTCTCTCTCTCTCTCTCTCTCTCTCACTCTGGGTAATGGACCCTCTTTCCTCACATCTATCATTGTCTTCGTTGTCCATGTAAATCATTTCAAATATTTGGCCTACATTTTCTCTCCCTTTTATCTCCCTCTCAACCAATTTACCATTATACGCAGCTGACTCTTCCTAGGTGGAAACAAAACCCTGCTGTAGTGAGAACATTTAGAATGAATGTGTTTGTCTTGTGTCTCCTCCTACCGACCGTGGTACAGTTCAAGAACCGGCGGGAGGACCGTGAGCGTAAGGGCTCCATCCCGTTCCACCACACGGGCAAGAAGCGCCAGCGCCGCATGGGTGTGCCCTTCCTGCTCCACGAGGACCACCTGGACGTGTCACCCACCCGATCCACCTTCTCCTTCGCCAGCTTCTCTGGCGACGACCGGCGGGCGCTGGAGCGCGGGGGCTGGCAGGCTACCATCATGGGTACCATACCAGATCTGGGTTCAAACACTTTTTGAAATTCTTTGAAACATGTATAAGCGTTAGTTTGAGCGCTTGCCTGGAGTGCCAGATGGGTGTGGTTTGCAGCTTTGCAACTTTTCTATTGGTTCCATGGCACCAGGCAACCTCAAGCCCAGATAAAATATTTGAAATGATTTCGAATAGTATTTGAACCCAGGTCTGTATATGACCAACACTAGCCACTCACTGTTTGATCTCTCTGTCTTTCTGCTGATAGATCATCTCCATCTCTATCAATAGATTGTACTATTCACGTCTATCCATCTATTGATATATCTATTTTCTATCAAAAGGAACTTAAAAAGTACAGGGAAAATGACTGTAGCCTGTATGGTAAAGGATATGTAGAGGAGGACATGCCATGGTACTGTATGTTGCTGGTTCCATCTCTTCCTACTGTACTGGTCTAGTCCCCTGGCTCTCATTAGCTGAGTCAGATGAGTTAGTCCCCTGGCTCTCATTAGCTGAGTCAGATGAGTTAGTCCCCTGGCTCTCATTAGCTGAGTCAGAGGAGTTAGTCTCCTGGCTCTCATTAGCTGAGTCAGAGTTAGTCTCCTGGGTCTCATTAGCTGAGTCATAGGAGTTAGTCTCCTGGCTCTCATTAGCTGAGTCAGAGGAGTTAGTCCTCTGGCTCTCATTAGCTGAGTCAGAGTTAGTCTCCTGGGTCTCATTAGCTGAGTCAGAGGAGTTAGTCTCCTGGCTCTCATTAGCTGTCAGAGGATTTAGGCCCCTGGCTCTCATTAGCTGTCAGAGGATTTAGGCCCCTGGCTCTCATTAGCTGTCAGAGGATTTAGGCCCCTGGCTCTCATTAGCTGTCAGAGGATTTAGGCCCCTGGCTCTCATTAGCTGTCAGAGGATTTAGGCCCCTGGCTCTCATTAGCTGTCAGAGGATTTAGGCCCCTGGCTCTCATTAGCTGTCAGAGGATTTAGGCCCCTGGCTCTCATTAGCTGTCAGAGGATTTAGTCACCTGACAGCAGCTGAACTGGGTCAGCCTCATTAACTTCATGTTTGTCTGGTTGTTAGGAACGGTTGTTGCTGAATTTCTCATTCAAATGTAACCATTAGTTTTAAAGCCCTATAAAAGCCCTATACTTTTGGCCCTACTTTTATGAAAGATGTGGGTTAACTGGTACAGTAGGATGTGGTATGCATTGTTTTGTGGCAGTGACAGTGAGCTTATTTGGCTATTAGGCAGTCTTAAAAGGCAGGGAAGAGGAACGTGTGTTTGGTTGTAATGCTGTGTGCCGGTGTCTTTCACTCAGAGTTGTGTGTTTGGTTGTAATGCTGTGTGCCGGTGTCTTTCACTCAGAGTTGTGTGTTTGGTTGTAATGCTGTGTGCCGGTGTCTTTCACTCAGAGTTGTGTGTTTGGTTGTAATGCTGTGTGCCGGTGTCTTTCACTCAGAGTTGTGTGTTTGGTTGTAATGCTGTGTGCCGGTGTCTTTCACTCAGAGTTGTGTGTTTGGTTGTAATGCTGTGTGCCGGTGTCTTTCACTCAGAGTTGTGTGTTTGGTGGTGTTTTAGGTAAGTTGACGCGGCGAGGGAGCTCAGACACGGCTGCAGACACAGACAACCTGAGTGCTAAACACTCACACTCCCATCACTCCCTGCTCAGAGAAATGCCAGACCACTCCAACAGCCACGGAGACAACACCGTTCACGCCAAGGGGGAGGGTAAGAGTCTATACACCCACAACATTGTACACACCAAGGGGGAGGGTAAGAGTCTATACACCTACAACACCGTACACACCAAGGGGGAGGGTAAGAGTCTATACACCTACAACACCGTTCACGCCAAGGGGGAGGGTAAGAGTCTATACACCTACAACACCGTACACACCAAGGGGGAGGGTAAGAGTCTATACACCTACAACACCGTTCACACCAAGGGGGAGGGTAAGAGTCTATACACCCACAACACCGTTCACGCCAAGGGGGTGGGTAAGAGTCTATACACCTACAACACCGTTCACACCAAGGGGGAGGGTAAGAGTCTATACACCCACAACAACAAGGGGGAGGCTAAGAGTCTATACACCCACAACACCGTACACACCAAGGGGGAGGCTAAGAGTCTATACACCCACAACACCGTACACACCAAGGGGGAGGGTAAGAGTCTATACACCTACAACACCGTACACACCAAGGGGGAGGCTAAGAGTCTATACACCTATAACACCGTAAACACCAAGGGGGAGGGTAAGAGTCTATACACCTACAACACCGTACACACCAAGGGGGAGGGTAAGAGTCTATACACCTACAACACCGTTCACGCCAAGGGGGAGGGTAAGAGTCCATACACCCACAACACCGTACACACCAAGGGGGAGGGTAAGAGTCTATACACCTACAACACCGTTAACGCCAAAGGGGAGGGTAAGAGTCTATACACCTACAACACCGTTCACGCCAAGGGGGAGGGTAAGAGTCTATACACCGTACACACCAAGGGGGAGGCTAAGAGTCTATACACCCACAACACCATACACACCAAGGGGGAGGGTAAGAGTCTATACACCTACAACACCGTTCACACCAAGGGGGAGGGTAAGAGTCTATACACCTACAACACCGTTAACGCCAAAGGGGAGGGTAAGAGTCTATACACCTACAACACCGTACACACCAAGGGGGAGGGTAAGAGTCTATACACCTACAACACCGTTCACGCCAAGGGGGAGGGTAAGACTCTATACACCTACAACACCGTACACACCAAGGGGAAGGATAAGAGTCTATACACCTATAACACCGTACACACCAAAGGGGGAGGGTAAGAGTCTATACACCGTACACACCAAGGGGGAGGCTAAGAGTCTATACACCCACAACACCGTACACACCAAGGGGGAGGGTAAGAGTCTATACACCTACAACACCGTACACACCAAGGGGGAGGCTAGGAGTCTATACACCTATAAAACCGTACACACCAAGGGGGAGGGTAAGAGTCTATACACCTACAACACCGTACACACCAAGGGGGAGGGTAAGAGTCTATACACCTACAACACCGTACACACCAAGGGGGAGGGTAAGAGTCTATACACCTACAACACCGTACACACCAAGGGGGAGGGTAAGAGTCTATACACCTACAACACCATTCACGGCAAGGTGGAGGGTAAGAGTCTATACACCTACAACACCGTTCACGCCAAGGGGGAGGGTAAGAGTCTATACACCTACAACACCGTTCACACCAAGGGGGAGGCTAAGAGTCTACACACCTACAACGCCGTACACACCAAGGGGAAGGGTAAGAGTCTATACACCTACAACACTGTACACACCAAGGGGGAGGGTAAGAGTCTATACACCCACAACACCATTCACGCCAAGGGGGAGGGTAAGAGTCTATACACCTACAACACCGTTCACGCCAAGGGGGAGGGTAAGAGTCTATACACCGTACACACCAAGGGGGAGGCTAAGAGTCTATACACCTACAACACCGTACACACCAAGGGGAAGGGTAAGAGCCTATACACCTACAACACCGTACACTCCAAGGGGGAGGGTAAGAGTCTATACACCCACAACACCGTACACACCAAGGGGGAGGGTAAGAGTCTATACACCTACAACACCGTACACACCAAGGGGAAGGGGAAGAGTCTATACACCCACAACACCGTACACACCAAGGGGGAGGGTAAGAGTCTATACACCCACAACACCGTACACACCAAGGGGGAGGGTAAGAGTCTATACACCCACAACACCGTCCACACCAAGGGGGAGGGTAAGAGTCTATACACCTACAACACCGTACACACCAAGGGGGAGGGTAAGAGTCTATACACCTACAACACCGTTCACGCCAAGGGGGAGGGTAAGAGTCCATACACCCACAACACCGTACACACCAAGGGGGAGGGTAAGAGTCTATACACCTACAACACCGTTAACGCCAAAGGGGAGGGTAAGAGTCTATACACCTACAACACCGTTCACGCCAAGGGGGAGGGTAAGACTCTATACACCTACAACACCGTACACACCAAGGGGAAGGGTAAGAGTCAATACACCTATAACACCGTACACACCAAAGGGGGAGGGTAAGTCTATACACCGTACACACCAAAGGGGAGGCTAAGAGTCTATACACCCACAACACCGTACACACCAAGGGGGAGGGTAAGAGTCTATACACCTACAACACCGTACACACCAAGGGGGAGGCTAAGAGTCTATACACCTATAACACCGTACACACCAAGGGGGAGAATAAGAGTCTATACACCTACAACACCGTACACACCAAGGGGGAGGGTAAGAGTCTATACACCTACAACACCGTACACACCAAGGGGGAGGGTAAGAGTCTATACACCTACAACACCGTTCACGCCAAGGGGGAGGGTAAGAGTCTATACACCTACAACACCGTACACACCAAGGGGGAGGCTAAGAGTCTATACACCTACAACACCGTACACACCAAGGGGAAGGGTAAGAGTCTATACACCTACAACACCGTACACACCAAGGGGGAGGCTAAGAGTCTATACACCTATCACACCGTACACACCAAGGGGGAGGGTAAGAGTCTATACACCTACAACACCGTACACACCAAGGGGGAGGGTAAGAGTCTATACACCTACAACACCGTACACACCAAGGGGGAGGGTAAGAGTCTATACACCTACAACACCGTACACACCAAGGGGGAGGGTAACAATCTATACACCTATAACACCGTACACACCAAAGGGGGAGGGTAAGAGTCTATACACCGTACACACCAAGGGGGAGGCTAAGAGTCTATACACCCACAACACCGTACACACCAAGGGCGAGGGTAAGAGTCTATACACCTACAACACCGTACACACCAAGGGGGAGGCTAGGAGTCTATACACCTATAACACCGTACACACCAAGGGGGAGGGTAAGAGTCTATACACCTACAACACCGTACACACCAAGGGGGAGGGTAAGAGTCTATACACCTACAACACCGTTCACGCCAAGGGGGAGGGTAAGACTCTATACACCTACAATCACCGTACACACCAAGGGGAAGGGTAAGAGTCTATACACCTATAACACCGTACACACCAAAGGGGGAGGGTAAGTCTATACACCGTACACACCAAAGGGGAGGCTAAGAGTCTATACACCCACAACACCGTACACACCAAGGGGGAGGGTAAGAGTCTATACACCTACAACACCGTACACACCAAGGGGGAGGCTAAGAGTCTATACACCTATAACACCGTTCACGCCAAGGGGGAGGCTAAGAGTCTATACACCCACAACACCGTACACACCAAGGGGGAGGGTAAGAGTCTATACACCCACAACACCGTGCACACCAAGGGGGAGGTTAAGAGTCTATACACCTACAACACCGTACACACCAAGGGGGAGGGTAAGAGTCTATACACCTACAACACCATACACACCAAGGGGGAGGGTAAGAGTCTATACACCTACAACACCGTTCACGCCAAGGGGGAGGGTAAGACTCTATACACCTACAACACCGTACACACCAAGGGGAAGGATAAGAGTCTATACACCTATAACACCGTACACACCAAAGGGGGAGGGTAAGAGTCTATACACCGTACACACCAAGGGGGAGGCTAAGAGTCTATACACCCACAACACCGTACACACCAAGGGGGAGGGTAAGAGTCTATACACCTACAACACCGTACACACCAAGGGGGAGGCTAGGAGTCTATACACCTATAAAACCGTACACACCAAGGGGAATGGTAAGAGTCTATACACCTACAACACCGTACACACCAAGGGGGAGGGTAAGAGTCTATACACCTACAACACCGTACACACCAAGGGGGAGGGTAAGAGTCTATACACCTACAACACCATACACACCAAGGGGGAGGGTAAGAGTCTATACACCTACAACACCGTTCACGGCAAGGTGGAGGGTAAGAGTCTATACACCTACAACACCGTTCACGGCAAGGTGGAGGGTAAGAGTCTATACACCTACAACACCGTTCACGCCAAGGGGGAGGGTAAGAGTCTATACACCTACAACACCGTACACACCAAGGGGGAGGCTAAGAGTCTACACACCTACAACGCCGTACACACCAAGGGGAAGGGTAAGAGTCTATACACCTACAACACTGTACACACCAAGGGGGAGGGTAAGAGTCTATACACCCACAACACCATTCACGCCAAGGGGGAGGGTAAGAGTCTATACACCTACAACACCGTTCACGCCAAGGGGGAGGGTAAGAGTCTATACACCGTACACACCAAGGGGGAGGCTAAGAGTCTATACACCTACAACACCGTACACACCAAGGGGAAGGGTAAGAGCCTATACACCTACAACACCGTACACTCCAAGGGGGAGGGTAAGAGTCTATACACCCACAACACCGTACACACCAAGGGGGAGGGTAAGAGTCTATACACCTACAACACCGTACACACCAAGGGGAAGGGGAAGAGTCTATACACCCACAACACCGTACACACCAAGGGGGAGGGTAAGAGTCTATACACCCACAACACCGTACACACCAAGGGGGAGGGTAAGAGTCTATACACCCACAACACCGTCCACACCAAGGGGGAGGGTAAGAGTCTATACACCTACAACACCGTACACACCAAGGGGGAGGGTAAGAGTCTATACACCTACAACACCGTTCACGCCAAGGGGGAGGGTAAGAGTCCATACACCCACAACACCGTACACACCAAGGGGGAGGGTAAGAGTCTATACACCTACAACACCGTTAACGCCAAAGGGGAGGGTAAGAGTCTATACACCTACAACACCGTTCACGCCAAGGGGGACGGTAAGACTCTATACACCTACAACACCGTACACACCAAGGGGAAGGGTAAGAGTCTATACACCTATAACACCGTACACACCAAAGGGGGAGGGTAAGTCTATACACCGTACACACCAAAGTGGAGGCTAAGAGTCTATACACCCACAACACCGTACACACCAAGGGGAAGGGTAAGAGTCTATACACCTACAACACCGTACACACCAAGGGGAAGGGTAAGAGTCTATACACCTACAACACCGTACACACCAAGGGGGAGGGTAAGAGTCTATACACCCACAACACCAAGGGGGAGGGTAAGAGTCTATACACCCACAACACCGTGCACACCAAGGGGGAGGGTAAGAGTCTATACACCTACAACACCGTACACACCAAGGGGGAGGCTAAGAGTCTATACACCTATAACACCGTACACACCAAGGGGGAGGGTAAGAGTCTATACACCTACAACACCGTACACACCAAGGGGGAGGGTAAGAGTCTATACACCTACAACACCGTACACACCAAGGGGGAGGGTAAGAGTCTATACACCGACAACACCGTACACACCAAGGGGGAGGGTAAGAGTCTATACACCTACAACACCGTACACACCAAGGGGGAGGGTAACAGTCTATACACCTATAACACCGTACACACCAAAGGGGGAGGGTAAGAGTCTATACACCGTACACACCAAGGGGGAGGCTAAGAGTCTATACACCCACAACACCGTACACACCAAGGGGGAGGGTAAGAGTCTATACACCTACAACACCGTACACACCAAAGGGGAGGCTAGGAGTCTATACACCTATAACACCGTACACACCAAGGGGGAGGGTAAGAGTCTATACACCTACAACACCGTACACAGCAAGGGGGAGGGTAAGAGTCTATACACCTACAACACCGTTCACGCCAAGGGGGAGGGTAAGACTCTATACACCTACAATCACCGTACACACCAAGGGGAAGGGTAAGAGTCTATACACCTATAACACCGTACACACCAAGGGGGAGGGTAAGAGTCTATACACCCACAACACCGTACACACCAAGGGGGAGGCTAAGAGTCTATACACCCACAACACCGTACACACCAAAGGGGGAGGGTAAGTCTATACACCGTACACACCAAAGGGGAGGCTAAGAGTCTATACACCCACAACACCGTACACACCAAGGGGGAGGGTAAGAGTCTATACACCTACAACACCGTACACACCAAGGGGGAGGCTAAGAGTCTATACACCTATAACACCGTTCACGCCAAGGGGGAGGCTAAGAGTCTATACACCCACAACACCGTACACACCAAGGGGGATGGTAAGAGTCTATACACCCACAACACCGTGCACACCAAGGGGGAGGTTAAGAGTCTATACACCTACAACACCGTACACACCAAGGGGGAGGGTAAGAGTCTATACACCTACAACACCATACACACCAAGGGGGAGGGTAAGAGTCTATACACCTACAACACCGTACACACCAAAGGGGAGGGTAAGAGTCTATACACCTACAACACCGTACACACCAAGGGGGAGGCTAAGAGTCTATACACCCACAACACCGTACACACCAAGGGGGAGGCTAAGAGTCTATACACCCACAACACCGTACACACCAAGGGGGAGGGTAAGAGTCTATACATCCACAACACCGCCCTTTATCCATCAATCCTTCCATCCCTCCCTCCATCCATCTATTCATCCATCCAAAATATAAATTTTCTCTAAATCTGTGAATGTCTCCACCCGCTCACCTCCTCTCCTCCCACCCCTCTCCCCAGTGCGTTCACAGATCTCCACAATCACCATGGCGACGTTCAACACCACAGTGGCGTCCTTCAACGTGGGCTATGCCGACTTCTTCACCGAGCACATGAAAAAGCTGTGTAACCCAGTACCCATCCCAGAGATGCCCCACGAGACGCTGGCGTGCGCCAACCTGCCCCGGAGCTTCACCGACTCATGCATCAACTACTCGTGCCTGGAGGATGGAGACAACATCGAGGGCACCAACAACTTCATCCTGAAGAATGGCATGCTGGACCTTACGGTGAGGGGCAGTGACTCTGACAGGGTTTCTGTATTGGAGGAATAACCAGGATCACTACATACCACAACTCCAGTATGATGGCTCACACTACCATGGCATTACTGAACCATTGGGTTATAGTTACTATTTAGTCATTTAGAAAACGCTCTTATCCAGAAGCGACTTACAGTTAGTGCATTCATCTTACATTTAAGGTAGCTAGGTGAGACAACCACATATCACAGTCAAGTAAATGTCCTGCCTGGTTCCTGCCTGGTTCCTGCCTGGTTCCTGCCTGGACAACACTTGGGGAGGAATTAGTAGGGAAGCTTGGGAGAATGTTGGATGGATGGTGTGATGGATGGTGTGATGGATGGATGGTGTGATGGATGGATGCACTTCATTTGAATGTGTCCAGCCCCTGACAGTGACCCTTCTGTCTCCCTTTGTCTCCCTGTCTCCCCCTCCCAGGCCATCCTGCGGGCGGTCTACGCCGTGCTGACCCACGACATCAGCTCACGGATCTGTGACGTGTCGCTCAACATCATCGACTGCCTGCTGCAGCTGGGGGTGGTGCCGGGCATGGGAAAGAAGCTCTCCAAGCCCGACGACAAGGAGAACGATGAGACACGCCTCCCGAAGGAGGGGGCCAATCAGAGCCTGAGCGGCGCCCAAGGGGGCGTGTCTGGAGGGTGCAGCGGGGCGGCACCAGGGGGAGGGGGTGGAGGAGGAGGAGGAGGAGGGGGGGATGGAGGAGGAGGAGGTGGGGGAAGTGGAGGAGGGAGCGGAGGAGGGAGCAAGGACGACGTGAAGAACAATAAGGAGAAAGACAGCAAGGTGGGTGTGAAAATACATCAATGAGTTTTCAACTCTTACATTTATCTCAAATCAAATCAAAATGTATTTGTCACGTGCGCTGAATACAACTGGTGTAGACCTTACAGTGAAATACTTACTTACAGGCTCTAACCAATAGTGCAAAAAAGGTATTAGGTGAACAATATGTAGGTAAAGAAATAAAAAAAACAGTAAAAAGACAGGCTATATACATCTTGTAACTGATCTCATTTTACATGCCCGTACATTGGAGAAACAGGAAAACGTTGCTGTACGCTTCTAGTCAGATGCAAATTTATTTTCTGGATGAGCTTTCGGCCAGTCGACCTTCATCAGAGCCTGTCTGCACAAACAATAGTGGGACAGAAGGCCACAGAGAGATAATTACAGACACCTGTGGTAATCTAAAGTGTAGAAAATACTGTGTAGAAAAGTTTAACTGGTCACCTGTGCTAGATAGTGTAGGGGTAGACAGAGCCTGGGAAGTCTTTAAATGTAGATTCCTTGATGTGGTGAATGTGATGTCTCCCATTAGACGGGTCAGGGTAAAGTAGAGATCTAGCCCTTGGTTTAATCATGAGCTTCTAGAATCTATCCAAGCAAGGAATAAGGCCTTTAAAAAATGTAAGAACTCTCAAGAGCAGCATGATTTTGTCCTATATAAACGTCACAGAAATGAAGCACAGAGCAGGATGGATGAAACTAAGAGGGGTTACTTTGCTGAGAAAATCTTTGAAAACAAAAATGACCCTAAAAAGCTTTGGAAATAATTTAAGGAACTAGGCTGTAGTAGTACAACCAAAAACAAACTAAACAGTATTGGACTGAACTTCAAGGGGGAGATGGTATATGAAAAAGCAGAGGTTGCCAATGAATTCTACTCTTTTTTTACATCTGTTGCCAGCAAGCTGGTTAGCAAGCTGCCCACCAGTTCTGGTTTGTATGGAAGCAACCAAGTCAAGACGTATTATGTAGAGTTAGGGGTTCAGCCAAACTCTTTTGCAAAGGTAGCAACAGCCAAAATAGTCAGTATGCTGTCAGAGCTTAAATGCTCCAAAGCCACAGACCTGGATAATATTCCTGCAAGGTTTCTAATAGATTCTGCTGAGCAAATTGGCCCTTGTATTACGCATATCGTTAATCTCTCTCTTGAACAAGGCACCTTTCCCAGGGACATGAAACAAGCTAAAGTTATACCTCTGTATAAGAAGGGAATAAAGTCTGACCCTGGGAATTATAGGTCTGTATCTATCCTCTGTGTAACATCAAAGATCCTGGAGAGAATTGTACATGAGCAAATGTATGAATATGTTAACAAACAGGGTCTAATGTATGATTTTCAGTTGGGTTTTAGAAAAACATCCTCCACTGATTAATGTGTACTTTACTTGACTGGCTTCATCAGGAAAGAGATTGATGAGGGAAATCTGTGTGGAATGGTACTGCTTGACCTACAGAAGGCCTTTGATACGGTTAACCACTGTCTCCTAATCTCCAAACTGGAGGCACTGGGGTTAAGCAGTATCCCTCTAGGCTGGGTAAAGTCCTATTTATCAGGAAGGGAGCAAGTAGTTGTCACGACTTCCGCCGAAGTCGGTCCCTCTCCTTGTTCGGGCGGTGTTCGGCGGTCGACGTCACCAGCCTCCTAGCCATCACTGATCCATTTTTCATTTTCCATTGGTTTTGTCTTGTCTTCCTTCACATCTGGTTCCAATCCCATCAATTACATGCTGTGTATTTAACCCTCTGTTTCCCCTCATGTCCTTGTCGGAGATTGTTTGATTGTAGGTGATGTGCATGTATTATGTTGGTGTGCGACGGGTTTTGTACCCACTTGTGATTTTGTACATTTTGGTTTTTGGAGTTTTATCAGCATTTATTAAACAACTCCATTTTACCAAGTTCGTTCTCCTGCGCCTGACTCCCTGCCACCAACACGCACCCATTACAGTAGTAGAGGTTAATGGTTCACTGTCTCAGGCAAAACCAATGAGTTGTGGCGTTCCGCAGGGGAGCATGCTTGGGCCTCTGCTCTTTTTATTGTATATTAACGATATGAAAGATGCTTGTTCTTGCTGTCTTTTTCTTTATGCGGATGACTCTACACTTCTGGTGTCTCACAAAAGTAAAACTATGTTGGAGAGCATACTTAGCACAGAGCTTACTAACATTAGCAAATGGCTTGGAGATGATAAGCTATCTCTGCACTTAGGGAAAACTGAAGCAATTATTTTTGGATCCAGACCTAAATTGTGTAGGTCGTCTGAAATCAGAGTGGAGTTAGGGGGTGAGGTGCTGACTGCTAAAACCTTTGTTAGCTACTTGGGATGTATCCTTGATGGAAGCTTGGGAGGTGTGAGCATGGCCAATAAGGTGCTAGGGAAGGTTAATGCCAGGACTAAGTTTTTCGCTGGAAAGTCCAAGCTGCTTGATAAGGACTCCATGAAAGTGCTAGCTACTGCCCTCATTCAATGCCATTTTGACTATGCTAGTACTTCCTGGTTTGGGGGCTTAGAATAAGCCCAGAATAAGCTGATCAGGGTAGTATTGAAGGTGAGTCCACGTACTCACATAGGCAGGAGCTGCTTTCAGGAACTAAACTGGCTGCCTGTTGAGGCTAGGGTGTCCCAGATTAGACTAGGTTTGGTTTACAGGAGTATTTATGGTCCTGCACCCTGATATCTAAGTGATTACTTTCCTCGTGTTAGGGATGCACACAATCACAGCACCAGATCAGGTGTTGCTGATGTGTGCTTATACAGGTTCAGGAGTAATGCTGGGAAAGCTACTTGTATACTGGAGCCTCAGAATGGAATGAGTTGCCTCTGCCTATAAAAACAATGTCCTCTCTGGACTAAAAATAAAGTAAAAATATGTTTGTCTTCTGTGCCCATATGAATAACCCCTATGATGTAACTGGAATGATGAGATAGATGTTCTTCTTCTCTGTTTCTGTTGTATTATTTCACTGCCATACTGTGTTGGATCTTGTCTAGCCATCTTGTGTCAAGAGGACCACAATGGAAATAAGTCCCAGACTTTATTGTGTGTTATCCACGATGATTTTATTCATGTGCATGTATGGCTTTTACGTTTTATGTGTGCTTGTTTTTTAAAATGGTCGTATTAATAAACTAAATGAAACTAAAAGTAGAAATACAAATATTAGAACAGAACATAATATCGATGTCATTCAACGAGAACAAAACACAAAATAAAACGTGTTAGTGTGAGTAATATGGCCATAACCTGTCAACTTCTGTGAATTTCATATGTATTACCCTATGCCTTCTGTTTAACTCCAAGGAGGACGGCTCTTCACTGAGTACCCACAGGCTGGCTCTTACCATGCTGATCAAGATGGTCAAGTCTCTGGGTTGTGCCTACGGCTGTGGGGAGGGCCACAGAGGACTCTCAGGGGACCGCCTCCGCATGCAGGTCAGACAACTGACAGATTGCCCCTTTAACAAAGTTGAATTAAATGTACTTTATTTAGTTATATAATTATATTTTCACTGAGGTAAAACCTATTTCGCAAGAGAGAGACCTGGTCCAAGAAACAGTAGCAGTTGACAACATAGGACCTGTTGGATTAATTAGGGGCTTTATCAGAGTGAATGGAAACCATCATCCATTTTGGCTCTGGTTGAGATAGGTGTTTGAATCTGAGACATCTGCCATTTTGGATCTACTGTTCCCCTTGTTCCCCATACAGGCCCAGAACTGCCTGACCAACCTGTACAAGCTGGACAAGCTGCAGTTCCGTCAGACCATGAGGGACTACGTCAACAAGGACTCGCTCAACAACATCGTGGACTTCCTGCACGCACTCCTGGGCTTCTGCATGGAGCCCATCACCAACAGTAAGTGTTTGTGAGGCATGCGCCGAGTGTGTGTGTTGCTGTGGAGCCACGGCTAACCACACACAGCGGCCTCACACACCCCTCTCAACCTCTCTGATGGTAGGACTGATGAAGCATAAGTCACTCTATGCAACTCATCCAATCAGCCTCCGCTGACATCACACAATTCACTGATCACTCTTGTTTGTCAATGCAGAGGGGTTTGTATTATTCTCCAAAATCCTAAAATGTTTAAAATAAAAGATTTCATCGTAAAGTATTTAGAAATGCTCTGGGTTTAATCAGGTGAATTGGTGAGTTATGTGAGTGCCTTCTCTAAAACTAAGTCATTCATTTTGTCATTTGTAATTCATTCTAATCTATCACAACAATCAAATCACACTAAACATTTAAATGAATGAAGGTATATAATCACATTCTTATAGCAATCATTAAAATGTAAGGTCCAGCAGAGTTTCAATCTCCAGATTAAAAACAAACAGTAGACAATGAGATTGACAGATGACTAATACTTAAAATGTCTTCGACCATAATCCAGTCCACTCTGCTCCACGATGCTGAATCTAACCTCACTCATACCTCCACTGCATCCCAGAGCGCTCAATGTTTACCCACCGGCTGTCTCTCTGTTTCTGTGTCTGTTCTGTCACCCTCCTCCCTCCACTCATCTCAACTGTCCTGCCTTCCCTCCCTCTGTCCCGCCCCCATCCACCTAAACAAGCGATGTTCCCCTCCTCCCTCCACTCATCTCAACTGTCCTGCCTTCCCTCCCTCTGTCCCTCCCCCATCCACCTATTTAAGCGATGTTCCCCTCCTCCCTCCACTCATCTCAACTGTCCTGCCTTCCCTCCCTCTGTCCCGCCCCCATCCACCTAAACAAGCGATGTTCCCCTCCTCCCTCTACTCATCTCAACTGTCCTGCCTTCCCTCCCTCTGTCCCGCCCCCATCCACCTAAACAAGCGATGTTCCCCTCCTCCCTCTACTCATCTCAACTGTCCTGCCTTCCCTCCCTCTGTCCCGCCCCCATCCACCTAAACAAGCGATGTTCCCCTCCTCCCTCCACTCATCTCAACTGTCCTGCCTTCCCTCCCTCTGTCCCGCCCCCATCCACCTAAACAAGCGATGTTCCCCTCCTCCCTCCACTCATCTCATCCACTCTGTACACTTGCCAATCCGATGCTGTGCGGTGCTCATCACATCTCTATCTATGGCTTTATGGCTCAACATGAATTAAGAACCGTAATGACTGTAATATCATAGCTCTATTTTTTGTGAGTGAAATGACCACTTGATTTTCTGATTGAACTGTATCATTGGCAAGTTACCGAACTGATGGGGGCTTTATTAACAAAAGTGTACGGGTCACCCCTTTTAGGTTCTTTATTGTAAGTCAGTTAAGTGATGTGAGTCTGTGTGTACGTGTGTGTGTGTAGTCTAAGTTCCCCTACATCCGGTGGTGTGGGGGTGCCGTGTACTTTTTGTGCACGTACGTGCACGTGTCACGTACATGTGTGTGCTGCTGGCCTGACCATCATCAACTTGTGTACCGCATCTCTTCTCTTGCAGAGTACGGCAGTGCAGGTGAGAGGTCCAGGAGGGTGAAAAAAAGAACCATCGGTAGATACATTAATATCTAAATGAACTGCCCCGATCAGATCACCATTCCTTCTAGGCACTGCTCCCATTTCTGCACACCCTAACTCTTGTCTAAAGTGGCAATCTATCAAATCTATCTAATCTATTAATCTATCAAATCTATTTAATCTATTAATCTATCAAATCGAATTATCTATAAAATCTCTTAATCTATTTATCTATCAAATCTATCTAATTTATTAATCTATCTATATATCTAATCTATCTAATCTATCTATATATCTAATCTATCTAATCTATATATATATATATATATATCTAATCTATCTATCTATATATCTAATCTATCTAATCTATTTATCTATATATCTAATCTATCTATCTATATATCCTATCTATCTATATATCTAATCTATCTAATCTATCTATCTATATATCTAATCTATCTAATTTATTTATCTATATAGCATCACTACTCTGGACGGCTCTGACTTAGAATACGTGGACAACTACAAATACCTAGGTGTCTGGCTAGACTGTAAACTCTCCTTCCAGACTCACATTAAGCATCTCCAATCCAAAATTAAATCTAGAATCGGCTTCCAATATCGCAACAAAGCATCCTTCACTCATGCTGCCAAACACCCTCGTAACACTGACCATCCTACCGATTCTCGACTTCGGTGATGTCATCTATAAAATAGCCTCCAACACTCAACAAACTGGATGCAGTCTATCACAGTGCCATCCGTTTTGTCACCAAAGCCCCATACACTACCCACCATTGCGACCTGTATGCTCTCGTTGGTTGGCCCTCGCTTCGTACTCGTCACCAAACCCACTGGCTACAGGTTACATACAAGTCTCTGCTAGGTAAAGCCCCGCCTTATCTCAGCTCACTGGTCACCATAGCAGCACCCACTCGTAGCACGCACTCCAGCAGGTATATCTCACTGGTCACCCCCAAAGCCAATTCCTCCTTTGGTCGTCTTTCCTTCCAGTTCTCTGCTGCCAATGACTGTAACGAACTGCAAAAATCTCTGAAGCTGGAGACTCATATCTCCCTCACTAGCTTTAAGCACCAGCTGTCAGAGCAGCTCACAGATCACTGCACCTGTACATAGCCCATCTGTAAACAGCCCATCTATCTACCTACCTCATCCCCATACTGTATTTATTTATTTATTTATCTTGCTCCTTTGCACCCCAGTATCTCTACTTGCACATTCATCTTCTGCACATCTACCATTCCAGTTTTTAATTGCTATATTGTAATTACTTCGCCACCATGGCCTATTTATTAACTTATCTCATTTGCACTCACTGTATATAGACTTTATGTTTTCTTTTGTTCTACTGTATTATTGACTGTATGTTTTGTTTATTCCATGTGTAACTCTGTGTTGTTGTATGTGTCGAATTGCTATGCTTTATCTTGGCCAGGTCGCAGTTGCAAATGAGAACTTGTTCTCAACTAGCCTACCTGGTTAAATAAAGGTGAAATAAAAAAATATCTAATCTATATATCTAATCTATTTATCTATATATCTAAATATATCTAATCTATTAATCTATATATCTAAATCTATCTAATCTATTAATCTAAATATCTAATCTATTTATCAATATATCTAATCTATTTATCTATATATCTAATCTATTAATCTAATCTATCTAATCTATTAATCTAATCTATCTAATCTATTTATCTATATATCTAATCTATTTATCTATATATCTAATCTATCTAATCTATTTATCTATATATCTATCTAATCTATCTATCTATATATCTAATCTATCTATCTATATATCTAATCTATCTAATCTATTTATCTATATATCTAATCTATCTATCTATATATCTAATCTATCTATCTATATATCTAAATATCTAATCTATCTAATCTATTTATCTATATATCTAATCTAGCTATCTATATATCTAATCTATCTAATCTATTTATCTATATATCTAATCTATCTAATCTATTTATCTATCTATCTATTCCATCTATTTTACCTGCAATTCACAAATTTCCCCCAAAGTATTTAGGAATAAATTCTAACATGTTATTCAATTAATTATATCAAGTTAATTTCATTATTTAGACCGATGGTTGAATCTGGAACCACCTGCTCTGATATCTATGGTGACAAATCCAATTTTCTCCTCTCTGGGAATCAATCAAGTTGATTCTATTAAATTCAATACAATAAACAAGTCAATTAAGTTGAAATCTTTAGAGATGTCGTTCCACTCTGACCTAGCTACAGATCCTAGATCAGATCCTTGACTCTAGCAGGCCTTAGTCACGTGCATGTATCCTTATCGGAACCCTGATCCCTTTTCAGTTTGCTTCTCATCCATGCTTATGATTTTGTGCACTCTGTCCCCTGTCCCCCTGTCCTTGTCCCCTTGCCCCTGTACCCTTCCCTTTTCTTTGAGTTTATTTCAGCTCAATTGTTTTATACAGTAACCTGGGTAAGTGTCCATTTTCTACCCATTTTCTACTGCTCTGACCTGTATCACCCCTTTGCAACGTTTGGTCTCTCCCGCCTCCACCTTGCTCAAAGATAAGGCCGGGTTCGGGAACAACTTCACCACGGGGGACAACAAGTCACTGGCCCAGAACATGGAGGCAGTGGTGGTGGGCTGCATGTTCAAGTCTCTGATCACTCGCTGTGCCTCCACCACTCACGAGCTGCACAGCCCTGAGAACCTGGTGAGTATGTCTCTATGGCTCTGTCTCTCTCTCTCTCACACACACTCTCTCTGTCTCTCTCTCTCACACACACTCTCTCTGTCTCTCTCTCTCTCACACACACTCTCTCTGTCTCTCTCTCACACACACTCTCTCTGTCTCTCTCTCTCTCACATACACTCTCTGTCTCTGTCTCTCTCTCTCTGTCTCTCTCTCTCTGTCTCTCTGTCTATGTCTCTCTCTCCCCCTCTCTGTCTCTCTCTGTCTCTCTCTCTCTCTCTCTCTCTTTCTCTCTGTCTGTCTGTCGCTCTCTCTCCCTCTCTGTCTCTCTCTCTCTATCTTTGTCTCTTTTTTCTGTCTCTCTCTCTGTCTTATAGCCATTTTCCCCAGTCTAGTTGTTGTTCAGTAGGGCACACCGTAGCAAAACATTTTGCAACAGAAAACATCTACTGTAGCCTACACAGAAGGCATGCTGGGCGTGAGTGTGTTCAACAATCACATCAATGACTACGCGGTGTGTCCTGGTCAATTATTAAAGGGTCATTCTGCTACGTGTGGTAATAGACTCCTAATTAATTATGAATGCTGTCTCTGAGCTGTGCACTAATGAACAATTTGTCTAAACCACATTCTGGAATAATAAATTGTCTAGCAAGTGGCATTCATAAAGTAAATATGCATTAAAAAATGTACAATTTCTGAGCATCTTCATGTCTTGTACACCCTATCTGAGAGCATGCTTATAATCACACCATCTTTTCCATTATTGTGCTTTTTAACTTACTCACCTGGAAATAACTATAAAATCACTATACAAGAGTGTGTAAGGCTCACTGTTGTTTCTGTATTCAGACCACAGAATCATATATATATTCTGTATAGTGCTCTTGTAATACACTCTCACCATTGCATTTCCAGTAGTTTTCATCCCTAATCTCAGTCCAAAGCAAGAGATTTGGCATGGTGGCAGCTCTGTGGAGCAGGGTAACATGGTGGCAGCTCTGTGGAGCAGGGTAACATGGTGGCAGCTCTGTGGAGCAGGGTAACATGGTGGCAGCTCTGTGGAGCAGGGTAACATGGTGGCACGGTGGCAGCTCTGTGGAGCAGGGTAACATGGTGGCAGCTCTGTGGAGCAGGGTAACATGGTGGCAGCTCTGTGGAGCAGGGTAACATGGTGGCAGCTCTGTGGAGCAGGGTAACATGGTGGCAGCTCTGTGGAGCAGGGTAACATGGTGGCAGCTCTGTGGTGCAGGGTAACATGGTGGCAGCTCTGTGGAGCAGGGTAACATGGTGGCAGCTCTGTGGAGCAGGGTAACATGGTGGCAGCTCTATGGAGCAGGGTAACATGGTGGCAGCTCTGTGGAGCAGGGTAACATGGTGGCAGCTCTGTGGTGCAGGGTAACATGGTGGCAGCTCTGTGGAGCAGGGTAACATGGTGGCAGCTCTGTGGAGCAGGGTAACATGGTGGCAGCTCTGTGGAGCAGGGTAACATGGTGGCAGCTCTGTGGAGCAGGGTAACATGGTGGCAGCTCTGTGGAGCAGGGTAACATGGTGGCAGCTCTGTGGAGCAGGGTAACATGGTGGCAGCTCTGTGGAGCAGGGTAACATGGTGGCAGCTCTGTGGAGCAGGGTAACATGGTGGCAGCTCTGTGGAGCAGGGTAACATGGTGGCAGCTCTGTGGAGCAGGGTAACATGGTGGCAGCTCTGTGGAGCAGGGTAACATGGTGGCAGCTCTGTGGAGCAGGGTAACATGGTGGCAGCTCTGTTGAGCAGGGTAACATGGTGGCAGCTCTGTGGAGCAGGGTAACATGGTGGCAGCTCTGTGGAGCAGGGTAACATGGTGGCAGCTCTGTGGAGCAGGGTAACATGGTGGCAGCTCTGTGGAGCAGGGTAACATGGTGGCATTGGGCTGTACGGGGTCTAAAATGTACTTTTCCTTCATTCCTTCCTTCCTTCCTTCCTTTCTTCTTTCCTTCCTTCCTTCCTTCCTTCCTTCCTTCCTTCCTTCCTTCCTTCCTTCCTTCCTCTCTCTCTCTCGCTCTCTCCCTCACTCACTCACTCACTCTCACTCACTCACTCACTCACTCACTCACTCACTCACACACACACACACACACACACACACACACACACACACACACACACACACACACACATATATATATATATATATACAGGCGTCCCACAAGCAATTTATGTGTTTGATGAAAACGATTTAGTCTGTCTGTCTCTGTCTCCTCACCCCCCCCTCCAGGGTCTGTACTGTGACATCCGCCAGCTGGTGCAGTTCATCAAGGAGTCCCATGGCAACGTGTTCCGCAGGGTGGCACTGAGCGCACTCCTGGACTCGGCCGAGAAAGTGGCCACCACCAAGAAGCCAGAGGAGAAGGAGGAGCCTATCATCAAACCTACAGCATCCAGGAGGTAGTCTACAGAACAAGGACCTCCCACTGGTTGAATCGACGTTGTTTCCAAGTCATTTCAACCAAACAAATCTACGTAATGACGTTGAATCAACGTGGAAAACTGATTGGATTTTGCAAAAAGTCATCAACATAAGGTCATTTAGTCTTTTTTCACCCAACTTTTTCGTTGATTTCACGTTGAATTCACGTTAGTTGACATCTCAAACAAATGTAAATCAAACTAAACGTTGAACTGATGTCTGTGCCCAGGGGGTTGGCTCCATAGATATAGAACAACCAATCACAGACATATAAAACTCCACAGCAGGGATATCTGTACGTTGAGGGTGGTCGTGCAGATGGTGGTCGTGCAGATGGTGGTCGTGCAGATGGTGGTCGTGCAGATGGTAGTCGTGCAGATGGTGATCGTGCAGATGGTGGTCGTGCAGATGGTGGTCGTGCAGATGGTGGTCGTGCAGATGGTGGTCGTGCAGATGGTAGTCGTGCAGATGGTGGTCGTGCAGATGGTAGTTGTGCAGATGGTGGTCGTGCAGATGGTGGTCGTGCAGATGGTGGTCGTGCAGATGGTGGTCGTGCAGATGGTGGTCGTGCAGATGGTAGTCGTGCAGATGGAAGTTGTGCAGATGGTGGTCGTGCAGATGGTGGTTGTGCAGTGGTTGTGCAAATGGTGGTCATGCAGATGGAGTGAACCCTGTCTTGTCCTACTAGTACTGACTCTGCTGATAACTTCTTTATTGAGGAAAAATGTACTAAACTGTGATATGTGGTCTCATCTAGCTATTTCACCATGAATCCACTAACTATACATTTTACATTTTAGTCATTTAGCAGACGCAGTTATCCAGAGCAATTTCCAGGAGCAATTAAGGTTAAGTGCCTTGCTCATGGGCACATGGACAGGAATTAGAATCAGCGACCTTTTGGATACTGACCTAACGCTTGTAACCTCTGGCTACCTGCGGTCTGGATAAGACATTCTGCTTATTGACTCACATGTAAATGTAAGGCAATCTGAATAAGAGCACAGTATTTCTCCTAGATGTTGTCCAGGCGGGGCGCTACAAAGGCCCCAAATCAACATCCTGTGCCTGAGATGTTTAGATAGGGGAAGGATAGTGTAAACACTGTAGGGGTGATGGAATGTTTCCAGACGGCTACTCCATGCAACAAAGCCTTTGATAGTTGCTACTATTGGGGTCTAACCTGGCCCGGGTGGTTCTGACTATACTAGAGTCTTGTCAGGAACAATTAGTTCTGTGTGTCCTTTGTGCAGGTCAGAGGCAGGTGTGTCTGGGGAAAAGGGAGGGCAGCCGTCCACCGCTGCAGACGAGTGCCGCAGTTGCATATCCAGCCGCCCCCCCCAGACACCAGAGCAGTGAGTACCCCCTCTTCACACACACACATACATACATACATACATACATACATACATACATACATACATACATACATACATACATACATACATACATACATACATACATACATACATACATACATACATACATACATACGTTCAAAATCCTATTTTCCTTAACCCAAAAACCTAACCTTAACCCTAATCCTATCTCCAGCTACTAATCCTAACCCTAAAACTAACCCTAGCTCCTAATCCTAAAACTAACCCTAGCTCCTAATCCTAAAACTAACCCTAGCTCCTAATCCTAAAACTAACCCTAGCTCCTAACCCTAAAACTAACCCTAGCTCCTAACCCTTATCCTTCATGTAATTCTAACCCTAACACTAATTCTAACTTTTACCCCCCTAGAAATAGCATTTGACCTTGTAGGGACCAACAGAATGTCCCCAGTTGTCAATTTTTTTGTTTACTTTTCTTGTGGGGACTTCTGGTCCCTACAAGAATAGTTAAACACATCCACACACACACACACACACACACACACACACACACACAAAAAAAAAAAACACAGATGCACACATATACAGTACCAGTCAAAAGTTTGGACACATCTACTCATTCCAGAGTTTTTCTTTATTTTTACTATTTTCTACACTTTCTACAAGAGTATGCAAAACTGTCATCAAGGCAAAGGGTGGCTACTTTGAAGAAAATATATTTTGATTTGTTTAACACTTTTTTGATTACTACATGATACATATGGGTGTTATTTCATAGTTTTGATGTCTTCACTATTATTCTACAATGTATAAAATAGTAAAAATAAAGAAATACCCTTAAACGAGTAGGTGTGTCCAAACTTTTGACTGGTACTGTGCATGAATGTACGCCCCACAAAATGTATGTTTGATGAGAACTATTTAGTCATTTTGTTCTCTGTCTGTCTGTCTGTCTGTCTGTCTGTCTGTCTGTCTGTCTGTCTGTCTGTCTGTCTGTCTGTCTCTCTCGCTCTCTCTCTCTCTCTCTCTCTCGCTCTCTTCCTCCATCCCTGTTTCTCTCTCTCTCTTCCTCCATCCCTCTCTCTCTCTGTCCCCAGTGATGAACAGATTCCGGGGGCTCTGCTGGGCAGGAAGGACTTCTGGAGGAAGATGTTCAAGTCACAGAGTGCTGCCAGCGACACCAGCAGCCTATCAGAGCAGGACACGTCGGAGTGCACCACCGCCCACTCGGGCACCACCACGGACCGACGAACCCGCTCACGCTCCCGACGCATCTCCCTGCGCAAGAAGCTCAAGCTGCCCATCGGTAGGTGGCTGTGCCCCCCACAGAACCACAGCGCCACCCTGTGTCCATCTATGGAAATTATGATTCATTCTAGTGATGTCATCCTCTAAGGGTCATGACAGGCTTGATGGGAATTTTTTCCGGTAAACTTTCCAAATGTCAACAAAACAAAATACGCTAGACAGGGTGGGATCTTTTTGTCGGTAAAATGAATTATGCGAGAAGTGTCGGCGGAAACGCTATTATGCGCAAATATTGATATAATAACCATGACATGTGTGACATCCTCCCACTACGACTAGTCAGGAAAGCAAGCAGTTTATTAGGTTACAGATGAAATAAGTTCTGATGAACTTCACAGGGTGGTGAATGTGCACGGTGATGAGCTTGATTCTCCTTTCCAATAAATATCCAGGGTCTTATTCTGACAGGACGATCAATGCTTGATTGCCGTTTGACAAATAAAAAATTATCTCGCTCTTTTGTTCATAATAACCTCATCATGTAGGCTATATGTACGCACACGTGCCAATACAATAGTGGTCACATATAACGCACCATTTTGTGTCAGAAAACCATCAGCAGAGTTGAAAATGCGATGGAAACCCATTTAACTTTTATGTTTTATTCGGTACACAGGAATGACAAAGCAAAAACAGGTTTTTAGAAATGTTTGCACATTTATTAAAAATTAAAAACGTAAATACCCTTATTTACATAAGTATTCAGACCCTTTGCTCTGAGACTCGAAATTGAGCTCAGTTTAATCCTGTTTCCATCCTTGAGATGAACTCTCTGTGGTAAAGTCCACATGTGGTAATTACAATTGATTGGACATGATTTGGAAAGGCACACACCTGTCTATATAACATGGTTGACAGTGCATGTCAGAGCAAAAACCAAGCCATGAGGTGGAAGGAATTGTCCGAAGAGCTCCGAGACAGGATTGTGTCGAGGCACAGAACTGTGGAAGGGTACCAAAATATTTCTGCAGCATTGAAGGTCCCCAAGAACACAGTGGCCTCCATCATAATTAAATGGAAGAAGTTTGGAACCACCAAGAGCTCCAGAGTTCCTCTGTGGAGATGGGAGAACCTTCCAGAAGGACAACCATCTCTGCAGCACTCCACCAATCATGCCTTTATGGTAGAGTGGCCAGACGGAAGCCACTCCTCAGTAAAAGGCACATGACAGCCCGCTTGGAGTTTGCCAAAAGGCACCTAAAGGACTCTCAGAACATGAGAAACCAGATTCTCTGGTCTGATGAAAGCACGATTGAACTCTTTGGCCTGAATGCGAAGAGTCACGCCTGGAGGAAACTAGGTACCTCTCATCACCTGGCCAATACCATCCCTACGGTGAAGCATGGTGGTGGCTACATCAAGCAGTGGGGATGTTTTTCAGTGGCAGGGACTGGGAGACTATTCAGAATCGAGGGAAAGATGAACGGAGCAAATTACAGAAAGATCCTTGATGAGAACCTGCTCCAGAGTGCTCAGGACCTCAGACTGGGGCGAAGGTTCAATTTCCAACAGGACAACGACCCTAAGCACACAGCAAAGACAACGCAAGAGTGGCTTGGGACAAGTCTCTGAATGTCCTTGAGTGGCCCAGCCTGAACTTAAACCCGATCAAGCATCTCTGAAGAGCCCTGAAAACAGCTGTGCAGTGATGCTCCCCTTCCAACCTGACAGAGCTTGAGAGAATCTGCAGAGAAGAATGGGAGAAACTCCCCAAATACAGGTGTGCAAAGCTTGTAGCGTCATACCTAAGAAGACTCAAGGCTGTATAGCTGCTAAATGTGCTTCAACAAAGTATTGAGTAAAGGGTCTGGAAAGCCCATAAAAGTGTCAGTGACTCCAGGCACCCAAATTATAGACTGTTTTCTCCGCTACCGCACAGCAAGCGGTACCGAAGCGCCAAATCTAGGACCAAAAGGCTCCTCAACAGCTTCAACCCCCAAGCTATAAGACTGCTGAACAATTAATAAAATCACCACCGGACTATTTACGTTGACCCGCCTCCTCCCTTTTGTACACTGCTGCTACTCGTTGTTTATTATCTATGCATAGTCACTTCACCCCTACAGTGGCTTGCGAAAGTATTCACCCCCTTGGCATTTTTCCTCTTTTGTTGCCCTGGAATTAAAATAGATTTTTGGGGGGTTTGTATCATTTGATTTACACAACATACCTACCACTTTGAAGATGCTAAATATTTTTTATTGTGAAACAAACAGTAAATAAGACAAAAAAAATCTAAACTTGAGCATGCATAACTATTCACCCCTCCAAAGTCAATACTTTGTAGAGCCACCTTTTGCAGCAATTACAGCTGCAAATCTCTTGGGGTATGTCTCTATAAGCGTGGCACATCTAGCCACTGGGATTTTTGCCCATTCTTCAAGGCAAAACTGCTCCAGCTCCTTCAAGTTGGATGTGTTCCACTGGTGTACAGCACTCTTTAAGTCATACCACAGATTCTCAACTGGATTGAAGTCTGGGCTTTGACTAGACCATTTCAAGACATTTAAATGTTTCCCCTTAAACCACTCGAGTGTTGCTTTAGCAGTATGCTTAAGGTCATTGTTCTGCTGGAAGGTGAACCTCCGTCCCAGTCTCAACTCTCTGGAAGACTGAAACAGGATTCCCTCAAGAATGTCCCTGTATTTAGCATCATCCATCATTCCTTCAATTCTGACCAGTTTCCCAGTCCCTGCCAATGAAAAACATATCCACATCATGATGCTGCCATCACCATGCTTCACTGTGGGGATAATGTTCACGGGGTGATGAGAGTTGTTGGGTATGCGCCAGACATAGCGTTTTCCTTGATGGCCAAAAAGCTGACCGGAGTACCTTCTTCCATCTGCTTGGGGAGTCTCCCACATGCCTTTTGGCAAACACCGAACATGTGTAACAGTGTAGGTTCTGTCCCTCTCTTCGCCCCAACCCGGGCTCGAACCAGGGACCCTTGCACACATCAACAACTGACACCCCACGAAGCATCGTTACCCATCGCGCCACAAAAGCCGCGGCCCTTGCAACGCAATGGGAAACCCTACTTCAAGTCTCAGAGCGAGTGACGTCACTGATTGAAATGCTATTAGCGCGCACCACCGCTAACTAACTAGCCATTTCACATCGGTTACACGTGTTTGCTTATTTTTTTCTACAAGAAATGGCTTTTTTCTGTCCACTCTTCTGTAAAGCCCAGCTCTGTGGAGTGCACGGCTTAAAGTGGTCTTATGGACAGATACTCCAATCGGTGCATGTTACAAATAAAGTTTGATTTGATTTAAATACTTATGTAAATGCACTGTATTTGATGGGAAATCGGGCATATTGGACCAATTGTTTGTATGCTGATTTTTGAATATTCGCATGAAAATCTGTCGCCAATTGGATAGAAACCTAACTACTGACACCGATGTATGATTCATTGAAAATGCAACTTTGTCACTGGATCATTAATGGATCATTAATGTGTCATTCTCTGCGTTCACTGGAGTGTAACTCGTAGCTGCATCTCTCTAACTTTGTGTTTCTAAGTATATGGTTTGCGTGTAGACAAATTTCATGTTTCTGTAGGCTAACATCATGTTTCTGTAGGCTAACATCATGTTTCTGTACGCTAACTTCATGTTTCTGTAGTCTAACATCATGTTTCTGTACGCTAACTTCATGTTTCTGTAGTCTAACATCATGTTTCTGTAGGCTAACATCATGTTTCTGTACGCTAACTTCATGTTTCTGTAGTCTAACATCATGTTTCTGTACGCTAACTTCATGTTTCTGTAGTCTAACATCATGTTTCTGTACGCTAACGTCATGTTTCTGTAGGCTAACGTCATGTTTCTGTAGGCTAACATCATGTTTCTGTACGCTAACTTCATGTTTCTGTAGGCTAACGTCATGTTTCTGTAGGCTAACGCCATGTTTCTGTAGGCTAACATCATGTTTCTGTACGCTAACTTCATGTTTCTGTAGGCTAACGTCATGTTTCTGTAGGCTAACGTCATGTTTCTGTAGGCTAACATTATGTAACACCATGTTTCTGTAGGCTAACATTATGTAACACCATGTTTCTGTAGGCTAACATTATGTAACACCATGTTTCTGTAGGCTAACATTATGTAACATCATGTTTCTGTAGTCTAACACCATGTCTTGTTGTACGGGTGATGAGTAGACAATTCACTTAATCTCTTTATGGTCTTCTTTTGTATTCCTTTTGTCCCTAGCATGCCGTGGGACTGTTCACCTTCCGATTACCGTCTCTGTCTTACGTATGTGTGTGTGTGTGCGTGCTTCACAGACCCTCTTTGTTCATTTGTTGTGTACAGCTGCTCCTATGTGCCTTGTTCTATGACCAAGTGTTTTATGCTATTCTGTCTGCATTTGTGTGGATTATAACTTTTATTCCTGTTTATGCTTCTGTGTGTGTGTGTGTGTGTGTGTGTATTCAGTATGTGTTCTGCCAGTATGTGTATGTCTCGATGTATAAGTGTGATGTTTACCCCCTCTGCACTCCTCCCTCCCTCCCTCCATCCATTCCTCTGACTGGGGTGGGGTGGGGTGTGTTTGCAGGTAACTGGCTTAAGCGGTCATCTCTCTCTGGGCTGACCGACGGGGTCGAGGACTTGTTGGACATCAGCTCTGTGGACCGACTCTCCTTCATCCGCCAGAGCTCCAAGGTCAGGGGTCACCTACTGACCACAAGGGGCTGTGTCTCTCACAACTGTCTACTTCAGTGCTCTCCAACCCTGTTCCTGGAGAACTACCATCCTATAGGTTCTCTCCAACCCTGTTCCTGGAGAACTACCGTCCTATAGGTCCTCTCTCCAACCCTGTTCCTGGAGAGATACCATCCTGTAGGTCCTCTCTCCAACCCTGTTCCTGGAGAACTACCATCCTATAGGTTCTCTCCAACCCTGTTCCTGGAGAGCTACCATCCTATAGGTTCTCTCTCCAACCCTGTTCCTGGAGAACTACCATCCTATAGGTTCTCTCCAACCCTGTTCCTGGAGAACTACCATCCTATAGGTTCTCTCCAACCCTGTTCCTGGAGAACTACCATTCTGTAGGTTTTCGTTCCAACCCCAGTTGTAACTAACCTGATTCAGCTTATCAACCAGCTAATTGTTGGAATCAGGTGTGCTATATTAGGGTTGGAGTGAAAACCTACAGGACGGTAGCTCTCCGGGAACAGGGTTGGAGAGCCCTGGTCTTACTGCCATGGGCTGATATATAACCTTTTCTCACGACTGAGCTGAGCACACCATGTCCTCTTGTATTGTTACCTGGGCATTTTGATCATTTCTAAAGGATAGACAAGAAAATCTATTTAAATGACAAAATGACTAGTTAGATGGCAGCTTTGTGTTTCTTTTGTTTACAACTTGTTATTTCTGTTTATATATTTATCTTTTTAATGCTACATATTTGTTGTTCTACTGCCGGTGGTGTGGACAGTCTTTTCTCTCTCCACCGCCCCGCCTGCAGGTGAAGTTCACCAGCAACGTGAAGCTGTCAGAGGCCGGCGGGGGTGCGGGGGGCGTGGAGTACGGCCGGGACGAGGAGGAGAATTTCTTCAAGCGGCTCGGTAAATGGCGGTCTGGCAGGCGGAACCCATCCAAGCTTCACCACACAGAAGAGAAAGATGGTAGACCCCCGGGGTGTCCCCTATCACCCCCCGCCCGCTCGCCCCCTCACCCCGCCCGCCTCTCTGTGTGTATGTGCCTGACTGTCCTGTTCCGTCCGTAGTCTGTCCATGGTCTGTCCATTGGCCTGTCCTGTGCGTCCAGTGCTCTGTACACTCTCTGCCGCCATCTTTCATGCTAGTGGTGTTTGTATGTATTTGTCAGCCACTGCCTGTGCAAGCCCCTGGCAGATTGAGGGGGAGACCCCTAGCCCTATACATGATGCCCTAGACTCATACATGATGCCCTAGACTCATACATGATACCCTAGACTCATACATGATGCCCTAGACTCATACATGATGCCCTAGACTCATACATGATGCCCTAGGCTCATACATGATACCCTAGACTGATACATGATACCCTAGACTGATACATGATACCCTAGACTGATACATGATACCCTAGACTGATACATGATGCCCTAGACTGATACATGATGCCCTAGACTCATACCTGATGCCCTAGACTCATACATGATACCCTAGGCTCATACATGATACCCTAGGCTCATACATGATACCCTAGACTGATACATGATGCCCTAGGCTCATACATGATACCCTAGACTGATACATGATACCCTAGACTGATACATGATACCCTAGACTGATACATGATACCCTAGCCTGATGCATGATGCCCTAGACTGATACATGATGCCCTAGACTCATACATGATGCCCTAGGCTCATACATGATGCCCTAGACTGATCCATGATACCCTAGACTGATACATGATACCCTAGACTGATGCATGATGCCCTAGACTGATACATGATGCCCTAGACTGATACATGATGCCCTAGACTCATACATGATACCCTAGACTGATGCATGATGCCCTAGACTCATACCTGATGCCCTAGACTCATACATGATACCCTAGGCTCATACATGATACCCTAGACTGATACATGATGCCCTAGACTCAAACATGATACCCTAGACTGATACATGATGCCCTAGGCTCATACACGATGCCCTATACTCATACATGATGCCCTAGACTCATACATGATACCCTAGACTCATACATGATACCCTAGGCTCATACATGATACCCTAGACTGATACACGATGCCCTAGGCTCATACACGATGCCCTATACTCATACATGATGCCCTAGACTCATACATGATACCCTAGACTCATACATGATACCCTAGACTCATACATGATACCCTAGACTCATACATGATACCCTAGGCTCATACATGATACCCTAGACTGATACATGATGCCCTAGGCTCATACATGATACCCTAGACTCATACATGATGCCCTAGACTGATACATGATGCCCTAGACACATACATGATGCCCTAGACTCATACATGATACCCTAGGCTCATACATGATACCCTAGACTGATACATGATGCCCTAGGCTCATACACGATGCCCTAGGCTCATACACGATGCCCTATACTCATACATGATGCCCTAGACTCATACATGATACCCTAGACTCATACATGATACCCTAGGCTCATACATGATACCCTAGGCTCATACATGATACCCTAGGCTCATACATGATGCCCTAGACTCAAACATGATGCCCTAGGCTCATACATGATGCCCTAGACTCATACATGATACCCTAGACTCATACATGATGCCCTAGGCTCATACACGATGCCCTATACTCATACATGATGCCCTAGGCTCATACATGATGCCCTAGGCTCATACATGATGCCCTGGGCTCATACATGATGCCTTAGACTCATACATGATACCTTAGACTCATACATAATACCCTAGACTCATACATGACATCCTAGACTCATACATGATACCCTAGGCTCATACATGATGCTCTAGACTCATACATGATAGCCTAGACTCATACATGATAACCTAGACTCATACATGATGCTCTAGACTCATACATGATAGCCTAGACTCATACATGATAACCTAACGTGGGGACATCTCCAGAAGTTATAGTAACCATCAGTTTTTTAAGCAAATGCCCATCTTTTAGCTCACTGGACAGTCCCTTGTCACCTCTGCCCAGTGCCCACACCGACAGGCCCTTATTATAACCCATTGGGTGTTTTTTGTCCCTGGGGTCTGTTCCATCCCTGTTTAATGGCAGCCATGTTGAGCTCTTCTCCTGGCCAGAGGAAGCTCCATGGTCCTTCTGCTAGCACGGCACAATCTAGCCATATACGGACACCTCCATGTCCTCCAATGTCCCCATGGATATGAGAGACAAGTAAAGGGACCAGGAGAAGGAGGGAGAGAGGGACAAGACAGGTAGAGGGAGAAGGAGGGAGAGAGGGACAAGACAGGTAGAGGGACACGGAGAAGGAGGGAGAGAGGGACAAGACAGGGAAGAGGAGAGGGGGATAGACGAGGGGTAGAGAGTGGGACTTTAAACACAACATGTGGGGCACATGGTGCTGTAACTGTCTTGTCTTCGTTGAACCACTTATCCCATTATGGATAGAAACCCACCAAATCAAGAAATATTACCATGAAGAGTTACAACAAAGTCATCATATTTGTTGAATGTTGCACATTTCCTAGCTTAATAACCGTATGTCCATCTTTCTCTCCAGCTTCGTTTGTTAAGTGGCTCGATGGTGCTTTTCATTCAATGGATTCAGACATGACCTAATCATGCTATGTTCTATGGGCAGTCTGTTCTCTCGTTCTTTTGTGTGATCATGTTGCTATATGGGTGTGTCATTCATGCCAGCACTCGCAAAGATAATGCCCAGAGCCCTGAGTTTTTCCTGGTTAGATCAGATGGTCAGAAAAACCTCCAGGCTCTAGTTATGCTGTAGAATAGAGGTCCAGGCCCCAGATGGCCCTAGTCTGCCCTACTCACCTCTTTTTTCTGTTACTGCTGTTTCCCTGTCTCTCTGTTCTCCCCCATCACTTCCTCCCTCCCCTCCTCCTTCCCCTCTTCCTCCGCCCCCCTCCCGCCTCCCTCTATCTATCTATCGGTGTTCTCCCCCATCACTTCCTCCCTCCTCCTTCCTCTTGCTCTCTCTCTCTTCTCCTCCTATCCCTCCCCTCCTCCCTCCTCCCTCTCTCTATCTATCGGTGTTCTCCCCATCACTACCCCCCTCTCCCTTCCTCTTGCTCTCTCTTCTCCTCCTTCCCCTCTTCCTCCGCCCCCTCCCTCCCCCTTCCTCTTGCTCTCTCTCTCTTCTCCTATCCCTCCCCTCCTCCTTCCCTTCTGCCTCCGCCCCTCCATCTATCGGTGTTCTCTCCCTCTCCCCTCCTCTCTTTCTCTTTCTCTCTTCTCTACCCTTCCCCATCCTTCCCAAAACTCATCTCCCCTCCACCTCTCTCTCTCCCGCTCCCTTCCTCCTCCACCAGGGCCCCAGGGGTTCCAGGAGCGCCTGGCAGCCAGCCAGGAGGCCATGAAGAACAAGAACGTGGTGAACCTGGCCGCCATCCGCCAGGGCATGAAACGCTTCCAGTTCCTGTTGAACTGCTGCGAGCCAGGCACCATCCCTGACGCATCCATCCTGGCCGCTGCGCTCGACCTGGTCAGTTACACTGTAGTCTCAGGGTGGAGTTAAATCAAACCGGTCATGTGAATGTTTACACATTGTCTTTGTTTAATTCAGTGTTTTTTAATCCTGTCCTCTGGATTCCCCAGCCTTTCCACATATTTCATCTGTTCCAATACTAGCACATCTTATTCAATGAATCAATGATCAACAACTGCTGTATACTCCTGTGAGGGGAGTCTACCAGGTAGTAATAAGCATTTTTTACTAGACTCGACCGTTCTGGAATGTTACTTGACAGAGGGAAAAATGTGTAAATATTGCAATATGGGATTGATTGAAATAAGATTTCAGGCATCTGACTGCACGTTATTGTACTTCCTGGTGTCCGACAGGAAGCTCCGGTGGTTGCCAGAGCCTCCCTGTTCCTGGAGTGCGCCCGCTTCGTCCACCGTTGTAACCGTGGCAACTGGCCCGAGTGGATGAAGGGTCACCACGTGAACATCACCAAGCGGGGTCTGTCTCGGGGACGCTCGCCCGTGGTGGGAAACAAGAGGAACCAAAAGCTCCAGTGGAATGCAGCCAAGCACTTCTGTCAATGGGGAGATGTGAGTGACCTTCTGATGGGATGACCAACTATCAAATGATTCTACTGACCGAGATTGTGTATGAAGATAGGCGCTAATAGTGTGTGTGTGTGTGTGTGTGTGTGTGTGTGTGTGTGTGTGTGTGTGTGTGTGTGTGTGTGTGTGTGTGTGTGTGTGTGTGCGTGTGCGTGCGTGCGTGCGTGTGTGTGTCTCTGGCCTTCCTCTCCCAGGCCATTGGTACGCGTCTCAGTGAGCTGTGCCACTCAGACAGCGAGAGTCCTGCCAACATCCTGGGTTTCATCTATGACGAGGAGACCAAGCGAAGATTGAGAAAGGAGGATGAGGAGGAGGACTACTTAGACGACAGTAAGCCATAGAAAAGGAAAAGTCACTTTAAAGGGAAATATGGTTCACAGAAGAATCTTGTTAATTTGTATTTTGAGTAAATTATCCCTTTAAATTAGCATAATACGCAAATCCCCATAGAAACCTGTCATTTTAAGCTAGAGATATGTGTTTTTGTCCATTCAATCCACCACATCCGCCGATGTCTGCTGTGAAAGGTGACAGAGCTAGAGTGTTTGTCAGACCATGAGGCATCCCGAAAATTGGTCTTCTCGCAAAATCGTCTATAGCGTCTGAACGGTTTGGAAAGACGAGACTCTCACGAACAAGATGGTGTTCTCAGTTTTACTCTATGACCCCCACAAGCTTCTTTGGAGTCGTCTGAAGTCGGTATAGCCGATCTGCCAACTTCTGTCTGTAGCGTCCGAACAGTTAAGTCTACACACTATGACCCCTCTGTGGAAATAATACGTACATGGTGGTTGTTTTGCTGCCCTCACAAGACTTGTCTAGAGGTCCCCTGGTACCAGTTGCAAATATGAATGGAGGTATACTGTATATGGAGACTGTTTAGTGCCAAAACAATGTTCAGATATAGGACAGATACTTCAGAACCAGCTTCCTTCTGATTTTTGGGGGGGACTATCTGTTGTTCCATGTAGTGAATCTGTTATTCAATGCGTTTGTATGGGCTAATAGCAGTAAGGCCAAATAAAAACGTTCATTAAATAATTGTTTTATATATTTTTTTATACTTCAAGGCGTCTTAAAATTCAAATAGCAAAATGATCCTTGGTATGACCTTCTAAAAACAATTCCATATAGCTTAGTAGAACCTCCCCTCTTCGACTATTATTTTGACCCAAAATATCCGTCCCCAGATACAGTCAACCCAACAAAATGTGGCTGTCCTTTCGCTCTCAAGATGGCCGCCTGCCAGTTGCTGCTGGAGATCACCACGTTCCTCAGAGAGACATTCCCCTGCCTCCCCCGGCCACGCACAGAGCCCCAAGTGGTCAGTAGGAGAACTTCACTTACTTGACACTTACTCACTACTCTAATGCAATCATATCCCTATAAATCAATTGGTGTGTGTGTGTGTTCGTGCATATTTGTGTGTCTGTCTGTTCGTATATGTCTGTCCGTGTGTGTGTGTGTCCATGTGTTCGTGTGTGTGTCTGTCCGTGTGTGTATGTCTGCATTGTGTGTGTTTGTAGGATTTGGAGAGCTGTCGATTGAGGCTGGACCCTGAGCTGAGTCAGCACCGTTATGAGAGGAAGATCAGCTTTGCCGGTATCCTAGACGACGAGGACGGCCACGACTCTCTGAACAGCAGCAGCCACACACTCAAGTCGGACACGGCCTGCGACGACAAGAAGGCCCAGGAGCCTCTGGGTAATTGAGTTCTGCTAAGTTGGCCGTGTCATAAGGGTCAGTGTCAGATGAAAATCTCTGAAACAGAAACTTTTCAGGAAATAGAAAAAACTGCCATATTTTTTCATTAAGAAACATTTCATTATAAAAAAATAGTTTTATAATGCTATTCTACATATTTTGTCATGAGGTTATGAGAAGTTGTTTCTATCTGTTAGCTAATTTCCTGCAATTCTGCACATGTTGTTATCATATGCTATCTGGGGGGCCCACAACCTCCCCCAAACCCCAAAAAATGGGTTGTGTGCCCCATGGAGGTTGGTGGCCCGAGGGCACATGCCCTACGTGTCCGTTCGGTAATCCGGCCCTGTATGTATAAAGTGTTACCAAGATGTTTTAAACCCAGTGTAGTATGGGACTTCATAAACCCAGTGAGATTGCGGACTAACCTTTTGAATTCTGCCCGTCCAGCTCCCATCAGGAAGAGTCGTGCCGGGGGCTCTCGCCTGCTGCAGATCAAGGGGGCCAGGAGTTTCAGGGTGAAGAAGGGGGGCTCTCTGTCTTCCATCCGCCGGGCCGGCAGCCTGAAGAGCACCAAGATGTCCCGCCAAGACTCAGAGTCAGAGAACGAGGAGGGACTGCTGTCCCAGAGCAGGGACACTGTCACTGATATAGGTAACAACACAGTAACCACTGATCTCAGATTCCCAACCCCATATCCGAACCTTGACCATTAGGTGGGTGAATAAGATCTGATCTGGTGACAACTTCTACTGCCACCCATATATAGATCTAAACTAATAGATCATCTGATCTATTCTAATCACAGATGTAGGCACCCTAAACCCGATATAGTGCACTACTTTTGGCCAGAGCCCTATGGAGCCCTATTTGCCTACTACTCAGTCATAGTAGTCACTTGTCATTCAACAACTCTGTACCAAAATGTGATGTATAGTATTCATTGTCATCTGTCCCCTTTGGGTAGTTAACTCATAGACAAACGTTGTTTGTTTGATGGGAGATGCAAAATAACGGATTTCCACGAGGAGAGTCAATTAATTAAACTGATACAGTATTGTTGTGTGTTGTGACATCACAGGAAGTCCATGGAGCACCAGTGAACCCAGTATTGAGCCGGAGGGTTCAGGAGGCACCGGCGGAGGAGAGGACAACTACCACCGTAACATGTCCTGGCTACATGTAGGTGCTGTGTGTGTGTATGCGTACTTTTACATGCGTACCTACATGCGTGCATTCAACTTAGCATACTTGTTTGTGACCTGTACAGTGCATTCACCTGACCACACATGCTATAAAGCTAGCACATTGCCCTCATCAACTCCATTCACCTGACCACACATGCTATAAAGCTAGCACATTGCCCTCATCAAGACCATTCACCTGACCACACATGCTATAAAGCTAGCACATTGCCCTCATCAACCCCATTCACTTGACCACACATGCTATAAAGCTAGCACATTTCCTTCATCAAGCCCATTCACCTGACCACACATGCAATATGCTAGCTTTATAGCCCTCATCAAGCCCATTCACCTGTATACACACGCTATAAAGCTAGCACATTTCCCTCATCAACCCAATTCACCTGACCACATGCTATAAAGCTAGCACATTTCCCTCATCAAGCCCATTCACCTAACCACACATGCTATAAAGCTAGCACATTTCCCTCATCAAGCCCATTCACCTGACCACACATGCTATAAAGCTAGCACATTTCCCTCATCAACCCCATTCACCTAACCACACATGCTATAAAGCTAGCACATTTCCCTCATCAAGCCCATTCCCCTGTATACACATGCTATAAAGCTAGCACATTTCCCTCATCAACTCAATTACCTTGACCACATGCTATAAAGCTAGCACATTTCCCTCATCAACCCCATTCACCTAACCACACATGCTATAAAGCTAGCACATTGCCCTCATCAAGCCCATTCACCTGTATACACATGCTATAAAGCTAGCACATTTCCCTCATCAACTCAATTACCTTGACCACATGCTATAAAGCTAGCACATTGCCCTCATCAACCCCATTCACCTGTATACACATGCTATAAAGCTAGCACATTGCCCTCATCAAGCCCATTCACCTGACCACACATGCTATAAAGCTATCACATTGCCCTCATCAACCCCATTCACTTGACCACATGCTATAAAGCTAGCACATTTCCCTCATCAACCCAATTCACCTGACCACATGCTATAAAGCTAGCACATTTCCCTCATCAAGCCCATTCACCTGACCACACATGCAATATGCTAGCTTTATAGCCCTCATCAAGCCCATTCACATTTTTACATTTACATTTTAGTCATTTAGCAGACGCTCTTATCCAGAGCGACTTACAGTAGTGAATGCATACATTTCATACAATTTCACAAATTTTTTTCTGTGCTACCTGACCACACATGCTATAAAGCTAGCACATTTCCCTCATCAACCCCATTCACCTAACCACACATGCTGTAAAGCTAGCACATTTCCCTCATCAAGCCCATTCACCTGACCACACATGCTATAAAGCTAGCACATTGCCCTCATCAAGCCCATTCACCTGTATACACATGCTATAAAGCTAGCACATTGCCCTCATCAAGCCCATTCACCTGACCACACATGCTATAAAGCTAGCACATTGCCCTCATCAAGCCCATTCACATGACCACACATGCTATAAAGCTAGCACATTTCCCTCATCAACCCAATTCACCTGACCACATGCTATAAAGCTAGCACATTTCCCTCATCAACCCTATTCACCTGACCACACATGCTATAAAGCTAGCACATTGCCCTCATCAACCCCATTCACCTGACCACACATGCAATAGGCTAGCTTTATAGCCCTCATCAAGCCCATTCACCTGACCACACATGCTATAAAGCTAGCACATTGCCCTCATCAAGCCCATTCACCTGACCACACATGCTATAAAGCTAGCACATTGCCCTCATCAACCCCATTCACCTGTATACACATGCTATAAAGCTAGCACATTGCCCTCATCAAGCCCATTCATCCTGTATACACATGCTATAAAGCTAGCACATTGCCCTCATCAAGCCCATTCACCTGACCACACATGCTATATAGCTAGCACATTGCCCTCATCAACCCCATTCACCTGTATACACATGCTATAAAGCTAGCACATTGCCCTCATCAAGCCCATTCACCTGACCACACATGCTAAAAAGCTAGCACATTGCCCTCATCAACCCCATTCACCTGACCACACATGCTATAAAGCTAGCACATTGCCCTCATCAAGCCCATTCACCTGTATACACATGCTATAAAGCTAGCACATTGCCCTCATCAAGCCCATTCACCTGACCACACATGCTATATAGCTAGCACATTGCCCTCATCAACCCCATTCACCTGTATACACATGCTATAAAGCTAGCAAATTGCCCTCATCAACCCCATTCACCTGACCACACATGCTATAAAGCTAGCACATTGCCTTCATCAAGCCCATTCACCTGACCACACATGCTATAACGCTAGCACATTTCCTTCATCAAGCCCATTCATCCTGTATAACTGTTGGTCCCTCTGTGGTCTTCCTCTGTAGATCATGATTCTGCTGTGCAACCAGCAGAGTTTCATCTGTACCCACGTGGAGTTCTGCCACCCACGCTGCTACCAGCACCACAGCCGCTCCTGTGCCCGCCTGGTGCGTGCCATCAAGCTGCTCTACGGGGAGACAGTGGACAGCCAGAGAGAAGACAGTGCAGGGAACATCAGTAGCCGGTCCAAGAAAAACAAGGAGGTGGGTGCAGAGAGGAATGGACTGAAATGTAGTGAAGTGATGTGGTGTGAATTTAAATGTATTGAAGTGATGTGATGTGAAATGGAATGTTTTATATTTTTTATTTAACCTATATCTAACTTGGCATGTCAGTTAAGAACAAATTCTTATTTACAATGACAGCCTACCAGAAGGCAAAAGGCCTCCTGCGGCAATGGGGGCTGGGATTAAAAATAAAAAATAAAATATAGGTCAAAACACACATCACGATAAGAGAGACACCACAACACTACATAAAGAGAGACCTACAAGATAACATAGCATGGCAGCAACACATGACAACACAGCATGGTAGCAACACAACATGACAAGACAACAACATGGTAGCAACACAACATGGCAGCAGCACATGTATTGAAGTGATGTGATGTGGAGTGGTTTGATGATACTGAAGTGACTTGTATTTTCCAATGTCTTCCTCTCTTTGTGTCTCCAGTGGTCAGACAAGTCATGTCTGAGGACCCCGTCTATGAAGAGACGCCCCAAAGACTCCAACACCGAGGGCAAGAAGGACACGGGCATGCTCAAGTACATCCGCAACCAGGTGCCCACCTACAGTCCTCATGCCAACACATGCCCTGATAGCCATAGCATGTGCCAGAGCGTCTGTCTGTCCGTCTGTCTGTTTGGTAGTCTGTCTATCCGTCCGTCAGCCTGTGTGTGTCTCTGTCCGTCAGCCTGACTGTCTGTCTGTCAGCCTGTCTGTCCGTCCGTCTGTCGGAAGCGGCGTGTCAACAGATGCCACTGTGTCACTACATGCTTGTTTATCTAGAGCAAGATGCCAACCACATGCCAAGATGTCCTCACCCCACGCCCACACGCTTCTGCCCACTCAAACACATAATCTCTAATTCTACTACTGAAGTAGCATGCTTACTCGCTACGGCCCTCTCAGCCAACTCAAATATATTGCAGCACCATGCAATACCATACTAATACAAGCTATAGGCCTACAGCAGCAATGGTATGTCCACTAGCATGCTAATGCTAACCCTGGCTGTCTGTGGTCTATGGCCTTTCCCTTCAGGTGATGAACCTGTCCCTGGCCCCTCTGTCCCTAGCATGCTATACAAGCTATATGCCCACACATCAATTCTATCAGATCTCCACCAGCATGCTAATGCTAACCCTTGCTTGCTGTGGCCTCTCCCCTCAGGTGATGAGCCTGTCCCCAGCTCCTCTGTCACTGCTGATCAAGGCGGCGCCCATCCTGACAGAGGACATGTACGCGGACGTCCAGCCTGCAGCCTGGGAGCTCCTGCTGAGTGTGGACGAGCATATGGCTGCCGCTGCAGGTGACTACAGAGAACTGTGGGTGACTGTCATGGATAGCAGGGTTTCTGTTTTAAAAAATTTATCTTTAATGTCAGTAAACTAGAGTTATTCCAAGCCTATTCTGGTGAGATATTCTGGGCTCCACTCCAAACTCTAAATCTGTGCTCACTGCTTTGCCTCCAGTCTAAAGATAAATGGAAGAGTTTAAAATGTAGTATGTTTTTTTTGTCACCACATCTTTCTGTCTCTCTACTCTCTCTCTTTTTCTCTTAGTCTCTCTCTCTCTCTCTCTTTGTCTCTCTCTCTTTTTCACTCTCTCTCCTCGCTCTCTCTCTCTCACTCACTCTGTATATCTCTGTCCATCCCCACTTTCTCTCTCACCCCGCCTCACTTTACCTCTCTCTCTCTAACCCCCGTCCTCTCACCACTCTCCAGCTGCCATGTTCTTGCTGTGTGCGGTAAAGGTGCCCGACGCAGTGACAGAGATGATGATGGCTGAGTTCCAGCACGCTGAGGCGAGCCAGCGCATCAACTCGGTGTTCAAGTTCTACACGCTGTGGCGCTTCCGCTACCAGGTGTGGCCACGCATGGAGGAGGGCGCCCAGCAGATCTTCAAGGTGCAGTAGAACCGCAGCCTCTAATACAACAACTGTTAGTCAAAATGAGGAGTTGACAACAGGTGTCCCCCAAGGTTCTATTCTGAGTCCTGTGGCTTTTCATTATTTAGATAAATGATCTTTACTCTAAAGTGTAGACCTCTTGCTAAGTCTCTTGCTTTGTTGAATCATTTGCTCATTAACTAATCCTCTATATAATTCTCTATCTTTAAGATCCCTCCGCCCAGCATCAACTTCACCCTGCCCTCACCTATCCTGGGCATGCCCTGTGTGCCCATGTTTGACCCGCCCTGGGTACCCTCCAACACTGGCAGCGTCCAAGACCCAATCAACGAGGACAACTCTGTAAGTCCCGCCCCTGCTGCCTGGATTACTGTCCAATCAGCAGATACTTACAGAATTTACAATGAGCCTAATGGTTGACCAATTTTTAATATAAACCAAATTACACATTTTTCTGACATTTTAAGTCTGTTGTGGTGTACGGTATTGGTGGATGTATATTGAATTACATGGACATAACACTGTTAATTGAATTGGGATGTGGAGTTGCATCTTTTTTACTGACCTTACTAATGCTACAACTGACCCATTATGGTACAACTGTTATGGTAACACTTGGTACTGTTATCCCAGTGTATTTATTCCTTGTGTTCGCTATGGCACCAGGAAATAAGCTTTAGAGGACTGATAAACAGTACAATATTATGCTACTAGATTGATAGTCGGCCATGACACTTTTTGGCTTAATTTCTTTGTGTTGCTATGCTTTTTTTTTTGTCTAGCATGAAAACCAAAAAACGATGTATTCAGATCACTTGTCATTCAATACTAGATCAGCTCTAGACTGGTCATTGTACTGTCTGAGTACAATAGTCCTGTCTGTTATTTATCAATCTATCAATTGTCTTTGTTTTTAGTTCCCCACATTTATTCAATCAATCTATTCCATAGTAAGTTGTAATTTATGTATGGATGCTTGTTTGGGTGCATCATGGGAAACTGAGTTCATCATTTGATGACTGAATGAGACAAAATTCAAAGAGATGTCTGTCCATTTCCAGCGGGCAAAAATTTGGCACATGGGGTCTTAATAATGTCATGTTCTCATTGTAAACTGGTTTTCTGGTTGAGAAGACATCATATTACCAGATTACAACCAACTGATCTCTGTTACAAGCAGGTAAAAACGTACTTTTCATGACGAAATGAATGCGTCATTGGAAAGACGTTATATTTTGATTGTTATCTGGTCAGATAAGTTTAACACATTGTCCATTATACAACCAGTATACAAGCAGACCATGCATGACGTCATTAAAAGACGTCATAACGACGTCATTGCAACCAGTTTTGCCTGCTGAGTTGTCTGACTCTCCCCAAACATTAAGACCTAGGGGGAGGTGCTATACTAGGGGGCCTCGTACGGGCCATTCTGGATACATGCATCTTATACAAGCCACTCCACGTTTTATGTACTGTAATGACCGGGCTTCTTTTGGGAAAGCTGCATGCATTGGTCATTTTGCATGTATATACTATGCATGGCCAGTGACGGCCATTTTGTAATTGTTCAAACGTCAACATTTTCACGTCACTCTATCAAACATCCACTGTGATATCTCTGTTGGTGCCGGTTAGAATGCTCAAATGAGCTTTTGCACTGGATATACTCTCCTGATGGATTTGCACATAGTAAGTTTTACTGACAACTATTTACAATGGTAAATAATTGATACCTGTGCATGGTGTAGCTGATCTAGGGTTGCAAAATGTAGTTCACTTTCCCAGAATCCCCAGGATTCCGGCTTTTTCCTCAAGATTCCGGAAATGTACAATTTGGGAAAGTTACAACCCTAATCTACAACCATAATAAACCCTAATAATGTTTCCAGTCTTATCAGGAGAATATAACGGCATGTGTCATCCATATATAACTGTCGGGAAGAGAAAAAGTTTACATTACCAAATGTTCACCAGATGCCAGTATTGTAATTGTACTATAAACAGGACCCCCTGAGAATGAGCCTATCCCACAGTCCCCTTCCCTGAGCCTCTGTGTGTCTCTGTTTGTCCTTTCTCTCCCCCACCCCATACACATGGCCAACACACACACACACATCCTCCCCCACGTCCACCCTCCACACACACACACACATACGTCCTCCCCCACGTCCACCCTCCACACACACCCACACCCTTTTCTACATAAATGCACACACACACACACCCTTTTCTACATAAATGCACACACACACACCACCTCTTACAGAAATCTTTCTCGGCGCGGGCCGTGTCGCGCTCCCACCAGCGTGCCGAGCACATCCTGAAGAACCTGCAGCAGGAGGAGGAGAAGCGGCGTCTTGGGCGCGAGGCCAGCATCATCACAGCCATCCCCGTGGCCCAGGAGGCCTGCTACGAACCCACCTGCAGCCCGCCGCCCGAGCAGGAGGAGGAAGGTGGGTGGGACAGCCATGGAGTGCTGGAGACATCTCTCTTTTTTCATTTTCTAAATATTTGTTATTGATTTGAGGTGTTAATTCAAGTGATACAGCCCCTGTCTCATTCAGGAAACCACTGATTCTGACGTAGTTTGGAGAAGCACTAACTAAACCTAGAACCTATGTATTTAGGTTTTCTGAGAGTGCTTCAGCCATCTTCAAAAATAACAAAAACAACAAGTTAGCTTATACTGTTGCCCACACCCCAGATAACAACCCTACCATCGAGTCCACAACTAGTGCTTAGTTGTAATACACCTTGAATAATGCAGTCAGTCAGCCAGCAGGTAGTTTCATGTTGGGACTGACTCTGAACCCTCTCCTCCCCGCCAGCAGAAGAAGAGGTCAACCTGGCGTCTCGCCGCATGTCCATCACTCCGTCCTGCACCTCCAGTAACTCTCACAGGAACTACTCCTTCCGCCGCGGCTCCGTGTGGTCAGTCCGCTCCGTGGTCAGCGCCGAGGGTAAGACTGTGTTACCGTGGCAACCACACACATGCCCACTCACTTGTAGGTGTCATGTTCCAGTATCCATATTAGGATCCCACATAGAATGCATGGCTAGTACATTGCTTCATTCTAAGTGGCATGCTAGTATAGATGTCAGAATGGTATTTTGAATGCTGGTCAGATTCAAGTCACATGGCGAGGAATAGGAAAGCAAATCCTCACCTGATAATATCTGATAAAAGCACGATGATAAAATCATGCCTTGACACAGAGCTTGTACATATGGTAACCTTTAACTTCCTAACTACAGTAGAACAGCTTCCTAACTACAGCAGAACACCTTCCTAACTACAGTAGAACACCTTCCTAACTACAGTAGAACACCTTCCTAACTACAGTAGAACACCTTCCTAACTACAGCAGAACACCTTCCTAACTACAGCAGAACACCTTCCTAACTACAGTAGAACACCTTCCTAACTACAGTAGAACACCTTCCTAACTACAGTAGAACAGCTTCCTAACTACAGCAGAACACCTTCCTAACTACAGCAGAACACCTTCCTAACTACAGTAGAACACCTTCCTAACTACAGCAGAACACCTTCCTAACTACAGCAGAACACCTTCCTAACTACAGTAGAACACCTTCCTAACTACAGTAGAACACCTTCCTAACTACAGTAGAACACCTTCCTAACTACAGTAGAACACATTCCTAACTACAGCAGAACACCTTCCTAACTACAGCAGAACACCTTCCTAACTACAGCATAACACCTTCCTAACTACAGTAGAACAGCTTCCTAACTACAGTAGAACAGCTTCCTAACTACAGTAGAACAGCTTCCTAACTACAGTAGAACCCTTTCCTAACTACAGTAGAACACCTTCCTAACTACAGCAGAACACCTTCCTAACTACAGTAGAATACCTTCCTAACTACAGTAGAACACCTTCCTAACTACAGTAGAACACCTTCCTAACTACAGCAGAATACCTTCCTAACTACAGTAGAATAAGGTGGTAGTGATTCATGGGTTGTTCTTGTCAACTAGATGAGGAGAACACTACAGAACACACACCCACTCATCACATGCTGCAGCCCCCCCAGGCCGTCTTCCCAGCATGCATCTGTGCTGCCGTCTTACCCATAGTGCACCTGATGGAGGACGGGGAGGTGCGAGAGGACGGTGTGGCAGGTGGGTGGCGTCGCTCAACACAAAATGTAATGTACTGTACTAGAGAGACGGAGGGAGAGAGGGGGGGAGAGGATGAGAATAGAATACATGCTGTACAGGGTGAGATCAGACACCTGTAGATACATTCCGTAGATACCCATAAGGCCACTCTAGAATCCACTGTAACACAACACATTGCCTTTCAACACAATACACACTGTTGAATAAAATAGAAAAGCAATGTTTCGGTCTGTCCTGATAAAAGTCATGATCATTTTCTTATGATCCATTTACCATGATCCTGCAGTGAGTGCAGTAGCCCAGCATATCCTGTGGAACTGTCTGATCGAAGACCCCGCCCTGGTGCTCAGGCACTTCCTGGAGAAGCTCACCGTTAGCAATCGACAGGTAGAGCAGCCGTTGTCCATCAAAATACTCTGCAGTCTCATATGATAGGACCAATAGAATCCTGCCTCTCTTCAGTATGTTGTTCGATCTATGTTGTTATGGACAAAATCTGTTGTTAGTAGACTACCTCCCTGTTTAAAAACGTTTCAAAACATTTTCTCTATACTAAATACAAAAAATGACAGGTGGTTCTTACACAAAAGATATTATGAGACAGAACTCTAAAAGTTACTTTTTCTTTTTTCATGGTTTTTTTTCATGCTTTTTACAGCAGGCAGGGGAAAAGTTGTACACAGACGTTTCGGTTTGTATCACCTTCTTCATGTATTGGGTTAAGGTTGTTTAAGGTTGACCGGAATGTTACCTGCTTTTTCCCCCCACTGAACACAACCCCTCATGTTGTTTATGTGTTTTTCTGTTGAGTTTGAATTGACACATGTTTCTATGTGTATCAGGATGAGCTGATGTACATGCTGAGGAAGCTGTTGATGAACATCGGTGACCTCCCGGCCCAGACCTCTCACATCCTCTTCAACTACCTGGTGAGACAAGACATCAGTCAATGTATATCAGACAGTAGCAGTATTGATCAATCTGATGACAAGATTAATGAAGATCTCTCTCTTCCCCCTCTACTTCTCTCTCTCTCTCTCTCTCTCTCCCTGTCTCTGTCTGTCTCTCTCTGTCTGTACCCCATTCGCCTGTCTGTCTCTCTCTCTCTCGCGTTCCCTCCCTTTCTCGCTCCCCCTAGGTGGGGCTGATTATGTACTTTGTGCGTACTCCGTGTGAGTGGGGTATGGATGCCATCTCGGCCACGCTGACCTTCCTGTGGGAGGTGGTGGGCTACGTGGAGGGGCTCTTCTTCAAGGACCTCAAACAGACCATGAAGAAGGAGCAGTGTGAGGTCAAGCTGCTGGTCACTGCATCCATGCCAGGTAAAGGCCATTTTAAAGGTTACCAAAAGGTCATCCCTGCCAGGTAAAGGTCACTGGATGCCAATGGGAGCCCAGTCATTTGACTGTGTTGTATAGTATAATGTTGACTGTTACATGTGGGTAATATAGTAAATCATGTATGTCCTTGCAGGAACCAAGACCCTGGTAGTGCACGGGCAGAATGAGTGTGACATTCCTACCCAGTTGCCTGTACATGAAGACACTCAGTTTGAAGCCTTGCTCAAGGTAACTTGTCATCATAGAGTTCATCTGCATTCTACAGATCATGACAGAACATTCTTAGGGATACACTGAAGTCATCCCCAATTCGTTGGCCTCTCTCTTCCCTAACAGGAGTGTTTGGAGTTCTTCAACATTCCCGAGTCTCGGTCGGCACACTACTTCCTCATGGACAAGCGCTGGAACCTCATTCACTATTCCAAGGTTGGAATTCCCATCCATTTCCAAGCGGTGTTATGAACTGTGAGGTTATGTGTAGATGTCTAGAATGACCATGAGAGTTTCTTCTCCATCAGTGACTACATAATGTGCTTTCTGACTGTCTTCCTCAACCTCAGACCTTTGTGAGGGACATCTATCCGTTCAGGAGGTCTGTGTCTCCCCAGCTCAACCTGGTCCACATGCTGCCAGAGAAAGGACAGGAACTCATTCAGAAACAGGTACAGCAGGTGTGCAGTGTGTGTTAGTAGTGTGTTTTGTTTCAGGTTTAAAACTCACAGTTAAAGCCACGCTCTGCAATTTGTGCACTACACCAAAGAGTACACACATTATAAATGACTAAAAATCTCCCAACTGTGGCTTTAACCGTTTGAGAAGTGTGACCTTCTGTTTGTCTGTCCATATCTTTACTGGTGCCTGTCTCAGCCTCTTGTGCGTACTCAGTGTGTCCCCTTCCTATCCCTCCCTCCCCCCTTTCCCTCCCCTCTCTCCCTAGGTGTTTTCCCGTAAACTGGAGGAGGTGGGCCGTGTTCTATTCCTCATCTCCCTGACCCAGAACATGCCGGCCATCCACAAACAGTCCCATGTGTCCATGCTCCAAGAAGACCTGCTCCGCCTGCCCTCCTTCCCCCGCACGGCCATCGACGGAGAGTTCTCTCTCTTCAGCGAGCCACAGGGTAAGACTGGAGTGGACCTTATCTTGAATGGTACCTGAGTGAACAAACAAGACAATAAAGAGAGATGATCAGAGTTGGGGTCAATTCCATTTTAATTCCGGTCAGTTCAGGAAGTACACCGAAATTCCAATCCCAATTCCCTTCAATGCTTTTCAAGGAGGACAACTTGGAATTGGAATTTGGTTGACCTTCTGAATTGACTGGAATTGAAAAGGAATTGACCCCAACCCTGGAGATGAGTTGCATTTTAAAATGAAGATGTAATAAAATAAAGTACTGTACTACGTTGTATATCTATGGTGCATCTTCAAACTAGACAACACAGATCACAAAACAAAAGTCTACCAACACTTGGGAAGTATGAACGCTAGATGTTTCAAAAAGTCTTCATTGCAAAGGGGCTTCCATCGTGAGTTAGCCCCATATTGTGCCATCTTCTCCCCAGGCAAGGAGCTCTTTGGCCTGGACACTCTCCACAAAGTCCTGTGGATCAAACTACTAGAAGAGATGTTTCTGGGCATGCCCAGTGAGTACCCGTGGGGGGACGAGATCATGCTCTTCCTGAACGTGTTCAACGGCGCCCTGCTGCTGCACCCCGAGGACAGCGCCCTCCTCAGGCAGTACACGGCTACTGCCATCAACACAGCCGTCCACTTCAACCACCTGTTCTCCCTGAGTGGATACCAGTGGCTCCTCCCCACCATGCTGCAGGTAGGTAGTACAGAGATAGGATCAGTTTACAGGTCCAGCAGGTTGTTGTTCTCTATTAGAAGCTGAAAATGTGGAACTAATCTTAGATCAGTTTCATGGTGCTACTTCATCCACCTGCTGGGGTTAAAGGTTAGAGATCTAGGATAAATGTAGCCTCCCTAAATCCTAACCCCAACCATTACAGGAAGAAGTCACATAACTGGACTTATATCAATGCCACCTTGGCACCATGCCAACCACTGCCCGAATGTTCTCACAAACTGTTGTCATTGTGAGCGGGGCGGCGGGGGGCAGGTAGCCTTGTGGTTAAGAGCGTTGGAACACTAACCGAAAGGTCGCTGGTTTGAATCCCCGAGCCGGCAAGGTGGAAAATTGTGCCGTTCTGCTCTTGAGCAAGGCAGTTAACCCCCAACAACAACAACTGCTTCCCAGGCGCCGATGACGTCGATTAGGGCAGCCCCCCGCACATCTCTGGTTCAGAGGGGTTGCGTCAAATGCAGAACACACATTGGTTGAATGCATTCAGTTGTGCAACTGACAAGGCATCCCCTTTCTGTGAGTCAGTCTCACTACATAATATAGCAGTGACTTACAGAAACACAGGCTGGGCTGGGTCAGGCTGGGCTGGATCAGGCTGGGCTGGGTCAGGTTACAGTTGAGTTGAAGCCTGGGAGCAGACCGTTATAGCCACTAGTAACACATGGTCAATATGTTGACAATGGAACTCTTCTCTGCTTCATAATGGAAGACTTACACAGAGAGCAGTGCAGGTCAATGCCAAATGCAGCTGGATTTTTTTAGTCTTGATCTTGGAAATTGTGCTGCTGACAACTCAGTGGGCATTGCTCATTTAAATCACAGGATTTGAAAACATGTATAGCATTGAACTGCTGTGTTGTAGTCCTATGCTGACTATGAAAGTAACCCACTGTAATGTGTTGTAGTCCTATGCTGACTATGAAAGTAACCCACTGTAATGTGTTGTAGTCCTATGCTGACTATGAAAGTAACCCACTGTAATGTGTTGTAGTCCTATGCTGACTATGAAAGTAACCCACTGTAATGTGTTGTAGTCCTATGCTGACTATGAAAGTAACCCACTGCTGAGACAGGGGATAGAGTTCTGCGTCAGACAGTTCTACATCCTGCACCGTAAACCCTTCATCCTCCAGCTGTTTGCCAGCGTGGCCCCACTGCTGGAGTTCACAGTAAGTGTGTTTGCATAAGCACCTCTCTGATTCAGAAGGGTTAAATGTGGAAGACATTTCGATTGAATGCATTCAGTTGTGCAACTGACTAGGTCTCCCCTTATGAGCGTATCTGCGTGTGTTGTCTAACCATGTGACTGTGTCTCCCTCCCAGACGTGCACCAGCACAGGCCTGTCTAAGGGGGTGTCTGCTCAGTGCCTGTTTGACCTGCTGGTCTCTCTGGAGGGAGAGACGCGTGATACCCTGGATGCCCTGGAGCTGGTCAAGGCTGAGAAGCCCCTACGATCCCTGGGTAACACCACCACCTCAACCCCCCTGGGTCCCATCACTCAGGACTATTATATCATTACAGGTTGTGTCTGACATGGCACCCTGTTCAATATCCTGTATGCCATTTATCAGACGCTTCTATCCAAAACCACTTACAGTCATGCGTGCATACATTGTACGTGCAGATGGTTCCAGGATTCGAACCCACCATCCTGGAGCTGCAAGCACCATGCTCTCCCAACTGAGCTACAGAGGACCATTTACCCTATACTGTTCTACCTTTGACTAGCCCACATCGTTTTGCTGGCGTGGATTCCCATTGTTTTAAGAGAGGAGTTGTTTTAATGACAACGTGAGCTGATCAGCAGAAAATAAATAAATAGTTAATAGACTCTTACCAAGACCTGGAGTTTCTCATTGTCAGGATTCTCCTAGTTAATAGACTCTTACTAAGACCTGGAGTTTCTCATTGTCAGGATTCTCCTAGTTAATAGACTCTTACTAAGACCTGGAGTTTCTCATTGTCAGGATTCTCCTAGTTAATAGACTCTTACTGAGACCTGGAGTTTCTCATTGTCAGGTTTCTCCTAGTTAATAGACTCTTACTAAGACCTGGAGTTTCTCATTGTCAGGATTCTCCTAGTTAATAGACTCTTACTAAGGCCTGGAGTTTCTCATTGTCAGGTTTCTCCTAGTTAATAGACTCTTACTAAGACCTGGAGTTTCTCATTGTCAGGTTTCTCCTAGTTATAGACTCTTACTAAGACCTGGAGTTTCTCATTGTCAGGATTCTCCTAGTTAATAGACTCTTACTAAGACCTGGAGTTTCTCATTGTCAGGATTCTCCTAGTTAATAGACTCTTACTAAGACCTGGAGTTTTTCATTGTCAGGTTTCTCCTAGTTAATAGACTCTTACTAAGACCTGGAGTTTCTCATTGTCAGGATTCTCCTAGTTAATAGACTCTTACTAAGGCCTGGAGTTTCTCATTGTCAGGATTCTCCTAGTTAATAGACTCTTACTAAGACCTGGAGTTTCTCATTGTCAGGATTCTCCTAGTTAATAGACTCTTACTAAGGCCTGGAGTTTCTCATTGTCAGGATTCTCCTAGTTAATAGACTCTTACTAAGGCCTGGAGTTTCTCATTGTCAGGATTCTCCTAGTTAATAGACTCTTACTAAGACCTGGAGTTTCTCATTGTCAGGTTTCTCCTAGTTAATAGACTCTTACTAAGGCCTGGAGTTTCTCATTGTCAGGATTCTCCTAGTTAATAGACTCTTACTAAGACCTGTAGTTTCTCATTGTCAGGATTCTCCTAGTTAATAGACTCTTACTAAGACCTGGAGTTTCTCATTGTCAGGATTCTCCTAGTTAATAGACTCTTACTAAGACCTGGAGTTTCTCATTGTCAGGACTCTCCTAGTTAATAGACTTACTAAGACCTGGAGTTTCTCATTGTCAGGATTCTCCTAGTTAATAGACTCTTACTAAGGCCTGGAGTTTCTCATTGTCAGGACTCTCCTAGTTAATAGACTCTTACTAAGACCTGGAGTTTCTCATTGTCAGGATTCTCCTAGTTAATAGACTCTTACTAAGGCCTGGAGTTTCTCATTGTCAGGATTCTCCTAGTTAATAGACTCTTACTAAGACCTGGAGTTTCTCATTGTCAGGATTCTCCTAGTTAATAGACTCTTACTAAGGCCTGGAGTTTCTCATTGTCAGGACTCTCCTAGTTAATACTCTTACTAAGACCTGGAGTTTCTCATTGTCAGGATTCTCCTAGTTAATAGACTCTTACTACGGCCTGGAGTTTCTCATTGTCAGGTTTCTCCTAGTTAATAGACTCTTACTAAGACCTGGAGTTTCTCATTGTCAGGATTCTCCTAGTTAATAGACTCTTACTAAGGCCTGGAGTTTCTCATTGTCAGGATTCTCCTAGTTAATAGACTCTTACTAAGGCCTGGAGTTTCTCATTGTCAGGACTCTCCTAGTTAATAGACTCTTACTAAGACCTGGAGTTTCTCATTGTCAGGATTCTCCTAGTTAATAGACTCTTACTACGGCCTGGAGTTTCTCATTGTCAGGTTTCTCCTAGTTAATAGACTCTTACTAAGACCTGGAGTTTCTCATTGTCAGGATTCTCCTAGTTAATAGACTCTTACTAAGGCCTGGAGTGTCTCATTGTCAGGATTCTCCTAGTTAATAGACTCTTACTAAGACCTGGAGTTTCTCATTGTCAGGATTCTCCTAGTTAATAGACTCTTACTAAGGCCTGGAGTTTCTCATTGTCAGGACTCTCCTAGTTAATAGACTCTTACTAAGACCTGGAGTTTCTCATTGTCAGGATTCTCCTAGTTAATAGACTCTTACTACGGCCTGGAGTTTCTCATTGTCAGGTTTCTCCTAGTTAATAGACTCTTACTAAGACCTGGAGTTTTTCATTGTCAGGTTTCTCCTAGTTAATAGACTCTTACTACGGCCTGGAGTTTCTCATTGTCAGGTTTCTCCTAGTTAATAGACTCTTACTAAGACCTGGAGTTTCTCATTGTCAGGATTCTCCTAGTTAATAGACTCTTACTAAGACCTGGAGTTTCTCATTGTCAGGATTCTCCTAGTTAATAGACTCTTACTAAGACCTGGAGTTTCTCATTGTCAGGTTTCTCCTAGTTATAGACTCTTACTAAGACCTGTAGTTTTTCATTGTCAGGATTCTCCTAGTTAATAGACTCTTACTAAGACCTGGAGTTTCTCATTGTCAGGATTCTCCTAGTTAATAGACTCTTACTAAGGCCTGGAGTTTCTCATTGTCAGGATTCTCCTAGTTAATAGACTCTTACTAAGACCTGGAGTTTCTCATTGTCAGGATTCTCCTAGTTAATAGACTCTTACTAAGGCCTGGAGTTTCTCATTGTCAGGATTCTCCTAGTTAATAGACTCTTACTAAGGCCTGGAGTTTCTCATTGTCAGGATTCTCCTAGTTAATAGACTCTTACTAAGACCTGTAGTTTCTCATTGTCAGGATTCTCCTAGTTAATAGACTCTTACTAAGGCCTGGAGTTTCTCATTGTCAGGATTCTCCTAGTTAATAGACTCTTACTAAGACCTGGAGTTTCTCATTGTCAGGATTCTCCTAGTTAATAGACTCTTACTAAGGCCTGGAGTTTCTCATTGTCAGGATTCTCCTAGTTAATAGACTCTTACTAAGACCTGGAGTTTCTCATTGTCAGGATTCTCCTAGTTATGGACTCTTACTAAGACCTGGAGTTTCTCATTGTCAGGACTCTCCTAGTTAATAGACTCTTACTAAGACCTGGAGTTTCTCATTGTCAGGTTTCTCCTAGTTAATAGACTCTTACTAAGACCTGTAGTTTCTCATTGTCAGGATTCTCCTAGTTAATAGACTCTTACTAAGGCCTGGAGTTTCTCATTGTCAGGTTTCTCCTAGTTATAGACTCTTACTAAGACCTGTAGTTTCTCATTGTCAGGTTTCTCCTAGTTAATAGACTCTTACTAAGGCCTGGAGTTTCTCATTGTCAGGTGTCTCCTAGTTAATAGACTCTTACTAAGACCTGGAGTTTCTCATTGTCAGGATTCTCCTAGTTAATAGACTGTTACTAAGACCTGGAGTTTCTCATTGTCAGGTTGCTCCTAGTTAATAGACTCTTACTAAGACCTGGAGTTTCTCATTGTCAGGTTTCTCCTAGTTAATAGACTCTTACTAAGACCTGTAGTTTCTCATTGTCAGGATTCTCCTAGTTAATAGACTCTTACTAAGACCTGGAGTTTCTCATTGTCAGGACTCTCCTAGTTAATAGACTCTTACTAAGACCTGGAGTTTCTCATTGTCAGGATTCTCCTAGTTAATAGACTCTTACTAAGACCTGGAGTTTCTCATTGTCAGGATTCTCCTAGTTAATAGACTCTTACTAAGACCTGGAGTTTCTCATTGTCAGGTTTCTCCTATTTAATAGACTCTTACTAAGACCTGGAGTTTTTCATTGTCAGGATTCTCCTAGTTAATAGACTCTTACTAAGGCCTGGAGTTTCTCATTGTCAGGTTTCTCCTAGTTAATAGACTCTTACTAAGACCTGGAGTTTTTCATTGTCAGGATTCTCCTAGTTAATAGACTCTTACTAAGGCCTGGAGTTTCTCATTGTCAGGTTTCTCCTAGTTAATAGACTCTTACTAAGACCTGGAGTTTCTCATTGTCAGGATTCTCCTAGTTAATAGACTCTTACTAAGGCCTGGAGTTTCTCATTGTCAGGTTTCTCCTAGTTAATAGACTCTTACTAAGACCTGGAGTTTTTCATTGTCAGGTTTCTCCTAGTTATATTCAACAATAGAACTTGACTGATAATGGTCATGTTCTTCCTACAGTATATTTTAGGTCCTGAAAGTGCTGCAGCATGAATTCCAGTGGTTCTCTCTGTTTCAGACTTCTGCTATGGTAGTGAGGACCTGGCCTTCTCCATCAGTGAGTCCATCAAGCTGTGTGTGACGGTGGTGGCCTACGCCCCAGAGTCTGTCAGGAGGTGTGCTTTCACATCACTCACCGCTAGCCCTGTATATCAATGTTGTACAGTAGGCTTACTAAATGCTAACGCCCTCTCCTATCTTCCTCTGTGTGTGTTTGTGTTTCTGCGCTGTGTGTGTGCACGGCATCAGCCTACAGATGCTGATGGTGCTGGAGGCCCTGGTGCCGTGTTTTCTCCAGAAGCTGAAGAGCAACACCATGACCATGGAGTCAGCCTCGGCAGCGCGGGACGAGATCGCCGCTATTGCCGCCCTGGCCACCTCCCTGCAGGCCCTGCTCTACAGCTCAGAGACCCTCACACGGTCAGACACACACACACACACACACACACACACACACACACACACACACACACACACACAAGCCGTGCATCTGATAAGTAGATATGGCCCATCATGTCTTTCTAAATGTATGTTCCAAGCCCTAATTGAATGTGACATTTGTTCTTTTTCTCTGCTATCTTCCTCCCCTCCCTCCCATCCCACCCCTCCTATCCCCTCTCAGGCCTATGACTGCCCCCCAGTTGAGTCGCTGTGACCAGGGACACAAAGGTGCCACGACTGCCAACCACGCCATGTCTGGAGGGCCCAACACCAGGTGCGGAGTAGCCTTTACACCTGCCGGATTGTGTCCAAAATGGCACCCCTAATGCACTACCTTTGGCCAGAGCCATAGGGCTGTAGTGCACTATATAAGGAAAATGATGTTCTTTTGGACATAGTATTGATTTATTTCACGTTCATTTAAGTCTCTTAAAGAAACTGTACCACGTGGCTGTTATTAACATGTTGTTTTGTTACTTTTCCTAATTCTCTTCATAACCGTAAGACATAAATATAGTGTTGTTTGTTGTTCCTGGATGCTGTTGCCGTAGTGATATCCTAAAGATACCTATGTACAGGTCATCATCACAACAGAAGAAAACAATAGAATATGTCCCATGTGTTTACACCACAGTTGGTACAGATGATCATGTTTCATGGATGCTTGTTTGTGTCGTGTACTCGTGTTGCTTGGTGTCAATGTCAGTCGCCTTGTGTCCGGCATCAGGGACAACCTTCACCTGCTGGAGGAGGGCCAGGGGATGCCTCGCGAGGAGCTGGACGAGCGTATCGCCCGTGAGGAGTTTCGCCGGCCCCGGGAGTCCCTCCTGAACATCTGCACTGAGTTCTACAAGCACTGCGGCCCGCGCCTCAAGATCCTGCAGAACGTGGCCGGGGAACCCCGTGTCACCGCCTTAGAGCTGCTGGACATCAAGTCCCACATGAGGTGAATGGTTGGAATTAGTGCATAGTGTTTCAACCAGGTGGAAACTATCCTCATTCAATGCCCAATGTGCAGCACCCACCTGGGTGAAAGTGGCCACGAATGAGACACACTTTAACCGGGTATGACATCACTATTCCCTCAGCTATGGTATGGACGCATACATGGACCTGATTTGCAGAAACGTTTAGAATTGTGCGTGTGCGATTTCGTGTGTACAATCTGTATGCCTTTTTGTGTGTGGATGAGTGCAGTGTGTGTGTGTGTATGTAATTCCCTGACTGTGCATGCGGTTGTGCATGTCTATATGATTGCATGTGTGTTTTTGTGTATGATCATTGTGTGTGTGTGTGTGTGTGTGTGTGTGTGTGTGGTGGTGTGTTTCCCCAGATTGGCAGAGATCGCCCACTCCCTCCTCAAGCTGGCCCCCTACGACAGCCTGACCATGGAGAGCCGAGGCCTGCGACGCTACGTCACTGGGATGCTGCCCATCACCGATTGGTCGTCCGAGGCCGTGCGGCCCGCCCTCATCCTCATCCTGAAGCGGCTTGACCGCATGTTCAACAAGATCCACAAGATGCCTACGCTCAGGTGCGCTCGCCCACAGGCTCTGTGCTCCAGGTCTGTTGCCGCGCTGCGCGCCCTTTAACCCTTGCTCCTTCACAACTGTACCGTACTGTGGTGTTACAGTGAAGTGAAGTACCGTACTGTGGTGTTACAGCGGCGTGAAGTACCGTACTGTGGTGTTACAGTGGAGTGAAGTACCGTACTGTGGTGTTACAGTGGAGTGAAGTACCGTACTGTGGTGTTACAGTGGAGTGAAGTACCATACTGTGGTGTTACAGTGGGGGGAAGTACCGTACTGTGGTGTTACAGTGGAGTGAAGTACCATACTGTGGTGTTACAGTGGAGTGAAGTACCGTACTGTTACAGTGAAGTGAAGTACCGTACTGTGGCTTTACAGTGGAGTGAAGTACCGTACTGTGGTGTTACAGTGGAGTGAAGTACCGTACTGTTACAGTGGAGTGAAGTACCGTACTGTACTGTGGTGTTACAGTGGAGTGAAGTACCGTACTGTTACAGTGGAGTGAAGTACCGTACTGTACTGTGGTGTTACAGTGGAGTGAAGTACCGTACTGTTACAGTGGAGTGAAGTATCGTACTGTTACAGTGGAGTGAAATACCGTACCGTACTGTGGTGTTACAGTGGGGTGAAGTACCATACCGTACTGTGTTGTTACAGTGGGGTGAAGTACTGTACCGTACTGTGGTGTTACAGTGGGGTGAAGTACTGTACCGTACTGTGGTGTTACAGTGGGGTGAAGTACCGTACCGTACTGTGGTGTTACAGTGGAGTGAAGTACCGTACCGTACCGTACTGTGGTGTTACAGTGGAGTGAATTACCGTACCGTACTGTGGTGTTACAGTGGGGTGAAGTACCGTACTGTGGTGTTACAGTGAAGTACCGTACCGTACTGTGGTGTTACAGTGGGGTGAAGTACCGTACCATACTGTGGTGTTACAGTGGAGTGAAGTACCGTACTGTGGTGTTACAGTGAAATACCGTACCGTACTGTGGTGTTACAGTGGAGTGAAGTACCGTACCGTACTGTGGTGTTACAGTGGAGTGAAGTACCGTACTGTGGTGTTACAGTGAAGTACCGTACTGTGGTGTTACAGTGGAGTGAAGTACAATACTGTGGTGTTACAGTGGAGTGAAGTACCGTGCCATACTGTGGTGTTACAGTGGAGTGAAGTACCGTACCATACTGTGGTGTTACAGTGGAGTGAAGTACCGTACTGTGGTGTTACAGTGAAATACCGTACCGTACTGTGGTGTTACAGTGGAGTGAAGTACCGTACCGTACTGTGGTGTTACAGTGGAGTGAAGTACCGTACTGTGGTGTTACAGTGAAGTACCGTACTGTGGTGTTACAGTGGAGTGAAGTACAATACTGTGGTGTTACAGTGGAGTGAAGTACCGTGCCATACTGTGGTGTTACAGTGGAGTGAAGTACCGTACCATACTGTGGTGTTACAGTGGAGTGAAGTACAATACTGTGGTGTTACAGTGGAGTGAAGTACCGTGCCATACTGTGGTGTTACAGTGGGGTGAAGTACCGTACTGTGGTGTTACAGTGGGGTGAAGTACCATACTGTGGTGTTACACTGGGGTGAAGTACCGTACTGTGGTGTTACAGTGGAGTGAAGTACCATACTGTGGTGTTACAGTGGAGTGAAGTACCGTGCCATACTGTGGTGTTACAGTGGAGTGAAGTACCGTACCATACTGTGGTGTTACAGTGGGGTGAAGTACCGTACTGTGGTGTTACAGTGGAGTGAAGTACCGTACTGTGGTGTTACAGTGGGGTGAAGTACCATACTGTGGTGTTACAGTGGGGTGAAGTACCGTACTGTGGTGTTACAGTGGAGTGAAGTACCGTACTGTGGTGTTACAGTGGAGTGAAGTACCGTACTGTGGTGTTACAGTGGAGTGAAGTACCGTACTGTGGTGTTACAGTGGAGTGAAGTACCATACTCTGGTGTTACAGTGGGGTAAAGTACCGTACTGTGGTGTTACAGTGGAGTGAAGTACCGTACTGTGGTGTTACAGTGGGGTGAAGTACCATACTGTGGTGTTACAGTGGGGTGAAGTACCGTACTGTGGTGTTACAGTGGAGTGAAGTACCGTGCCATACTGTGGTGTTACAGTGGAGTGAAGTACCGTACTGTGGTGTTACAGTGAAGTACCGTACTGTGGTGTTACAGTGGAGTGAAGTACCGTACTGTGGTGTTACAGTGGAGTGAAGTACCGTACTGTGGTGTTACAGTGGAGTGAAGTACCATACTCTGGTGTTACAGTGGGGTAAAGTACCGTACTGTGGTGTTACAGTGGAGTGAAGTACCGTACTGTGGTGTTACAGTGGGGTGAAGTACCATACTGTGGTGTTACAGTGGGGTGAAGTACCGTACTGTGGTGTTACAGTGGAGTGAAGTACCGTACTGTGGTGTTACAGTGGAGTGAAGTACCATAGCTGTAGTCAACTCTGTTCCTAGCCGAGCTGGCTGAACTAGCCAGAGTAATGCACTGCTGCTTCCGTGGGTGTAATTGTCATCGCTGCTGACTGCTCACAGTTTGATTGTGTGTTGTAGTTTGTAAAGTCTCATAACTGCTGAGTTTGGCTCTGCTTATGTGTGTGTCTGTGAGCTCTGCAATGTCATCTGTCAATACGAGTTGCTTTAGGCCCACATAGAGTCATCAGAACCTGGACCTGGTTATTGATACCTCTGCTGAGTAGTGATGGGTCAATATTATCTGCTTTAGACCCACATAGAGAGTCATCAGAACCTGGACCTGGTTATTGATACCTCTGCTGAGTAGTGATGGGTCAATATTATCTGCTTTAGACCCACATAGAGAGTCATCAGAACCTGGACCTGGTTATTGATACCTCTGCTGAGTAGTGATGGGTCAATATTATCTGCTTTAGGCCCACATAGAGAGTCATCAGAACCTGGACCTGGTTATTGATACCTCTGCTGAGTAGTGATGGGTCAATATTATCTGCTTTAGACCCACATAGAGAGTCATCAGAACCTGGACCTGGTTATTGATACCTCTGCTGAGTAGTGATGGGATTATCTATTTAATAGCCTGTCCAAACGAAACGTTTTCAAAATGCGAAATTGTAGTGTGATATTTTGTTAAGTGTGTTGTGTTTGTAGTGGATGTGTGTATCAGTGGAGGCTGGTGGGAGGAGCTATAGGAGGAAGGGCTCATTGTAATGGCTGGAATGGAATAAATGGAACGTTATCTAACACATGGAAACCAAATGTTTGACTACGTTCTTCTATAGCTCCTCCCATCAGTCTCCTCTGCTTTTTATGTTTATGAGCGTGATTAGTAAATTAACGTGTGTGTGTGTGTGTGTTTATATTGATTGCGTGTGTGTGTGTGTGTGTGTGTGTGTGTGTGTGGCCTACAGGAGACAGGTGGAGTGGGAGGCGGCCAGTAGTCTGATTGAAGGTATCTGTCTGACTCTCCAGCGTCAGCCAATCATCTCCTTCCTCCCTCACCTCCGCTCCCTCATCAACGTCTGTGTCAACCTGGTGAGGAGTGCTCACACACACACACACACACACACACACACACACACACACACACACACACACACACACACACACACACACACACACACACACACACCTCAAATACACACTGTGCTGTGACTTAACTATGATGTTGCTTGTTTGCGTGTGTGTTTCTCTATCTGTTTGTGTGCGTGCCCTTGTGTGTGTGTGTTTCTCAGGTGATGGGGGTAGTAGGCCCCTCCAGTGTGGCTGATGGGCTGCCCCTGCTCCACCTGAGCCCGTATCTGTCCCCCCCTCTACCCTTCAGCACGGCAGTGGTCCGCCTGGTGGCTCTGCAGATACAGGTGAGACTACCCAGGCCAAGAACTAACCTCTGGGTAACTGTGTGTGTGTGTGTGTGTGTGTGTGTGTGTGTTTGTGTGTGTGTGTGTGTGTGTGTGTGTGTGTGTGTGTGTGAGTGTGTGTCATAATGAAACATTTATCTTGTTCTCTTTCCTAATTGACAGGCTTTGAAGGATGACTTCCCCCTGAGCCATGTGATCTCCCCCTTCACCAATCAGGAGAGGCGAGAGGGCATGCTGCTCAACCTGCTGATTCCATTCGTGCTGACAGTGGGTTCAGGGAGCAAAGGTCAGAGCCCAGGTTTAAGAGGTCTAATGCCACCGATCTGTGTGTGTATGTATGCATATGTGCATCTGAAATAATGGCTGTGTTTCAGGCAGACTTGAATGTCACCTTGCAGTCACCGGCCAGAAATATCAGTTATCTGCATCATACAGTGCCTTCAGAAAGTATTCAGACCCCTTGACTTTACAGCTTTATTCAAAATGTTATTAAATTGTTTTTTTCCCTCATCAATCTCCACATAATACCCCATAATGACAAAGTAAAAACAGGTTTTTAGAAGACTCGAGGCTGTAATCACTGCCAAAGGTGCTTCAATAAAGTACTGAGTAAAGGGTCTGAATACTTATGTAAATAAGGTATTTCTGTTTTTTATTTTGAATAAATTTGCCAAAATGTCTAAAAACCTGTTTTCACTTTGCCATTATGGGGTATTGTGTGTAGATTGCTGAGGATTTTTTTCAATTGAATCCATTTTAGATAAGGCTATAATGTAACAAAATGTGGAAGGCACTGTATATAACAATCTGATGCTCGCCTGCCATCGATAACCTGGCACCTGTCGTGTCTTTGGCATCATTAAAACTGAAGACTTTTTTATTAAATAACTGTCTGTAATTATTATTACGCGATTAAACTGATTAATCGTGTAACTGTAATTAACTAGGAAGTCGGGGCACCAAGGAAAATATACAGATTACAAAGTTATACTTTTCCTAATATAACTTTCAGATATTTTAATATCTGATCAATTAGTCTTCGAATTAATGAATTATTATTTACCTCACGTTAGTCTCATTCCAAACGTCGTAAATTGTTGGTTATCTGCACGAACCCAGTCTTCACTATGAGTCATCATACATGAGTCATCATACATCTTAAAATCATTTATTTACTAACTAGGTAATTCACAGAAATGCATAACAAACAGTAGATATGGTTACAAGGAAATGATAGAAGAATGTGCCCTAGTGGGCTAAACCGGTATGGAGGCTTGTTAGACAAAAGGGTAGTGTGGGTCAGCTGAGAAGGCACTACAGAGTTGAATATTATAACAATTGAAATGCTAATCCTTTACACATGAACGCTCACTCATTCGGGAACAATTGCAATCAATATATATATTTACGCTCAGTGTGTCGTCGGGATCTCTGTTGAAAAGTTTGTTTCTGTTGGAGAGTCTGTCCGCCCTCTTTCTCTCTCTGTCGTGGTTAGTTCTGAGTGACATTCATTCATGTCGTTATAGATAGATGTTTTGGCGGTTGGCGGTCTTCGCGTTCAATGATATCGAATTCCTAGCTGCAGACTAGTAATTAATATCAAAGACTTGTTCTTATTCTGTCGGTATCGATAGTCTAAGAGTTTAACCACGTGGTATGGTTAAAAGATTCAGTCATCTACTCAAACCTTAGCTTATACTCAGGTTTATGGTCTCTCCTCAAACCTTGGTCCTCTCGTAGTAAGATGGTCTGCAACCTTTAGCCATCTCGTAATTGAGGTAAGCTCGGTCTCCTCTCAAACCTTGGCCCTCTCGTTATCGAGGTAAGCTGGTCTGGTGATAGAAAACCCCGGTGGGGGTTTTATTCGGAACATCGAGAAGGGTTGTCTCATGACGCCAGGTCCTGTCTGTGCCCCTGGGGGCGTGCCAATGACTTAGTGAAACTTTAATCAGAAATACAATTCTCTCACATTAACATCATTACATAGCATCCCATCATCTCACAAATAGCTTCATCCTTATTCATTCATTTTATACAACCATTAGATGTAAGCCTCATAACTGAGACTCTTCTATAAACATGGTTACGGTATTGTCTATCATGAGTTTCACAAAATTGTACCAAACAGATTCTTCACCAATCTTTTATACCTTCTCCAGAACCTGAATATTGTTCGGTTGTCAAGTTCTGTGAGGTGGAAGAAATTCCTTTGTTCTCTCTATGAAACTCACTCTCTCTATACTGTCTGGCCATGAGGCAGGATCTTCTCTAGGAATTTACGACCTCTTATGACCATAGCAGCCTGGGTGTGGGAGACAGAGGTAGGGTGATGGTGCATAGAAAAGGGCTGGTGCAGAGGGAGGGGGGGGAATAGTGCTCACTGTACCCAATGAGGGCAACGTCATGACACACCTAACGATTAGTTGATATGTGTTGCACAACTGCAATGTAGTCAGCCTTGAACGCAACCTGTGTGTGTGTGTGTGTTCCACCCTATCCAGACTCCCCACACCTGGAGCAGCCTGAGGTCTCTCTGCTCCTGCAGACAGTCATCAACATCCTCCTCCCCCCGCGCATCATCAGCACGTCCCGGACCAAGAACTTCATGCTGGACACCTCCCCCGCCCACTGCTCCACCCCGGGGGACCAGGGCAAGGACCTGAGGAGAGAGGGCCTGGCCGAGTCCACCAGTCAGGCTGCATACCTGGGTAGGTATAGACTTATGCAGACTTAGACTATTTAAATGTAGACTATATGCTGACTAGACCGGGCGAGCGTGTGCGTCTGCCATCGCGCGCATGTGTTGATTTTGTCCAGCTACACCAGACGTGATCAGGACTTGCAGGTTGAAATATCAAAACAAACTCTGAACCAACTATATTAATTTGGGGACAGGTCGAAAGGCATTAAACATTCATGTCAAATTAGCTAGCTAGCTTGCTGTTGCTAGCTAATTTGTCCTGGGATATAAACATTGGTTTGTTATTTTACCTGAAATGCACAAGGTTCTCTACTCCTCTTTCAGTCTTCTTCTTTGGACTTCATATGGCGGTTGGCAACCAACTTTAAGGTGCATTAACACCACCAACAGGACTGGAATGTCGACCTCAGTTCATCTTTCAATCACCCACGTGCGTACAGTGCCTTCGGAAAGTATTTCGACTCCTTAAATGTTTCCACATTTTGTTACATTACAGCCTTATTCTAAAATGTATCAAATAGTTTTTTTCCTCATCAATCTACAAACAATAACACATAATGACAAAGCAAAAATTGTTTTTTAGAAATTTTTGCTAATTTATAAAAAAATTTAAAACGAAAATATCACATTTACATAAGTATTCAGACCCTTTACTCAGCTCACCTTTGGCAGCGATTACACCCTCGGGTCTTCTTGGGTATGATGCTACAAGCTTGGCACACCCATAGGGCAGCGCACAATTTGCCCAGCGTCATCCGGGTTTGACCGGGGTAGGCCGTCATTGTAAATAAGAATGTGTTCTTAACTGACTTGCCTAGTTAAATAAAGATTAAATAAAGAAAATAAAGAAATGTAAATAACACCTGTATTTGGGGAGTTTCTCCCAGCCTTCTCTGCAGATCCTCTTAAGCTCTGTCAGGTTGGATGGGGAGTGTTGCTGTACAGCTATTTTCAGGCCTCTCCAAAGATGTACGATCGGGTTCAAGTCCAGAAATTCAGAGACTCCTGCGTTGTCTTCGTTGTGTGCTTAGGGTCGTTTTCATGTTGGAAGGTGAACCTTCACCACAGTCTGAGGTCCTGAGCTCTGGAGCAGGTTTTCATCAAGGATCTCTCTGTACTTTGTTGCATTCATCTTTGCCTCGATCCTGACTAGTCTCCCAGTCCCTGCTGCTGAAAAACATCCCCACAGCATGATGATGACACCACCAGGCATCACCGTAGGGATGATGCCAGGTTTCTTCCAAACGTGACGCTTGGCATTCAGGCCAAAGAGTTCAATCTTGGTTTCATCAGACCAGAGAATCTTGTTTCTCATGGTCTGAGAGTCTTTAGGTGCCTTTTGGCAAACTCCAAGTGGGCTGTCATGTTCCTTTTACTGAGGAGTGGCTTCCGTCTGGCCACTCTACCTTAAAGGCCTATTTGGTGGAGTGCTGCAGAGATGGTTGTCCTTCTGGAAGGCTCTCCCATCTCCACAGAGGAACTCTGGAGCTCTGTCAGAGTGTTCATCAGGTTCTTGGTCACTTCCCTGACCAAAGCCCTTTTCCCTCGATTGCTCAGTTTGGCCGGAGCGGCAAGCTCTAGGAAGAGTCTTGGTGGTTCCAAACTTCTTCCATTTAAGAATGATGGAGGACACTGTGTTTTTGGGGTCCTTCAATGCTGCATAAACTTTTTGGTAACCTTCCCCAGATCTGTGCCTCGACACAATTCTGTCTCGGGGCTCTACGGACAATTCCTTTGACCTCATGGCTTGGTTTTCGCTCTGACGTGCACTGTCAACTGTGGGACCTTATATAGACAGGTGTGTGCCTTTCCAAATCATGTCCAATTAATTGAATTTACCACAGGTGGACTCCAATCAAGTTGTAGAAACATCTCAAGGATGATCAATGGAAACAGGATGCACCTGAGCTCAATTTCGAGTCTCATAGCAAAGGGTCTGAATACTTATGTAAATAAGGTATTTCATTTTTTTCCCTTCGCTTTGTTGTTATGGGGTATTGTTTATAGATTGCTGAGAAAAATAATTATTTCATCCATTTTAGAATAAGGCTGTAACGTATCAAAATGTGGAAAACGTCAAGGGGTCTGAATAATTTCCGAAGGCACTGTACATGCTCCTAAAAACCAACGAGGAGATGGAATGCTCATTGACACGTGAGCAGTTTGGATGCAGGAATTGAATAACATGTATGTGTACATTTATTTTGCTGCGCAGGCGCACGTAACACGAGCAATGTGGTCAGCATATTACACTTAGAACTTACATTTATTTTAAGGGAACTTTATTTTCCCTGCGATAGACTAACGTCCTGTCCAGGGGGTGTACTTGTACATCAAGCTGCCTCACCCTACAGAAACAGGAGATAGACTAGCGTCCTGTCCAGGGGGTGTACTGGTACATCAAGCTGCCTCACGCTACAGAAACAGGAGATAGACTAGCGTCCTGTCCAGGGGGTGTACTTGTACATCAAGCTGCCTCACGCTACAGAAACAGGAGATAGACTAACGTCCTGTCCAGGGGGTGTACTGGTACATCAAGCTGCCTCACGCTACAGAAACAGGAGATAGACTAACGTCCTGTCCAGGGGGTGTACTTGTACATCAAGCTGCCTCACACTACAGAAACAGGAGATAGACTAGCGTCCTGTCCAGGGGGTGTACTTGTACATCAAGCTGCCTCACGCTACAGAAACAGGAGATAGACTAACGTCCTGTCCAGGGGGTGTACTTGTACATCAAGCTGCCTCACCCTACAGAAACAGGAGATAGACTAGCGTCCTGTCCAGGGGGTGTACTTGTACATCAAGCTGCCTCACGCTACAGAAACAGGAGATAGACTAGCGTCCTGTCCAGGGGGTGTACTTGTACATCAAGCTGCCTCATGCTACAGAAACAGGAGATAGACTAGCGTCCTGTCCAGGGGGTGTACTTGTACATCAAGCTGCCTCACGCTACAGAAACAGGAGATAGGTTGCTGCACCTATGAGCCGTTCTGGCTCGTACAAACCAAGACTTGTGCATTGCTATTTAGACTTAGACTTACATTTAGAACTTCCATTTTTTTCTGAGGGAACTTTGTTCTGTAGGGTTCTGATTTAGGTTCCAGTGGCAGAGTGGGATGATGAGGTGCTGAATGACAGTGAATGTCTGGTTAAAAGATGTAGGAGCTGATGGTTGTTGATAGAGGTGGTGTTTCTGGCTCTTCCTCTTGTTCTCCCGTTATTTTATCTCTCTCTTTTTCCCTCACCCTCCCTTTCTAATTTTCTCTCCTCCCTCTGTTTTCTCTTCCTCCTTTTCTCACCATCGCTTTCTGACTCCTCCCTTTCTCTGTCTTTCTCTCCTCCCTCTCTCTCCCACTCCCCTCTCTATCTCCCCCTCCCCCCCTCTCTCTCCCCAATCTCACTCTCTACCCCCTCCCCTCCTCCCACTCTCTCCCACAGCTCTAAAAGTGGTGTTGGTGTGTTTTGAGCGGCAGCTGGGGAACCAGTGGTATCGCCTCAGCCTGCAGGCCAAGGAGATGTCTCTGAGGAAGGTGGGAGGCCTGGCCTTCTGGGACTTCATAGATTTCATAGTGCGTACTCGGATTCCCATCTTCGTCCTGCTGCGCCCCTTTATCCAGTGCAAGGTAGGAGCCCTGTGTAGTATTATACTGTATCCTCCATTTTGTGTAGTATTATACTGTATCCTCCATTCTACTACCCTTTATAGTATTATACTGTACCCTCCATTATACTACCCTTTATAGTATTATACTGTACCCTCCATTATACTACCCTGTATAGTATTATACTGTACCCTCCATTATACTACCCTGTATAGTATTATACTGTACCCTCCATTATACTACCCTGTATAGTATTATACTGTACCCTCCATTCTGTGTAGTATTATACTGTACCCTCCATTATACTACCCTGTATAGTATTATACTGTACCCTCCATTCTGTATAGTATTATACTGTACCCTCCATTCTACTACCATGTATAGTATTATACTGTACCCTCCATTCTGTATAGTATTATACTGTACCCTCCATTCTGTATATTATAACTGATTCAAGTATTTTTAGCCAGATCCTAATTGGTATGTTGAATTTTATGTCCTTTTGATGGCATAGAATGCCCTTCTTGCCTTATCTCTCTCGCTCTCTGCTCTCTCTCTTTTCGTGCTCTCTTCTTCTCCCGTTCCCTTCATCTCCTTCCTCTTTAACCCCTCCCAGCTCCTGACCCAGCCAGCTGACTCCCAGGAGGAGATCACGGCCCGCCACCACATCGCTGACCAGCTGGAGCGGCGCTTCATCCCCCGCCCCCTCTGCAAGAGCTCCCTGTTCGCAGAGTTCAACAACGAGCTGAAGATCCTCAAGGAGGCCGTGCACAGTGGCTCTGGTTGGTAACCCACAGTTTAGTACACTAGTTATTAGTAGAGTAGCTGTAGCTGCACTACCCATTAGTACACTACCCCCGTTAGTGGACTACCCATTAGTACACTACCCGTTAGTGGACTACCCATTAATACACTACCCATTAGTGGACTACCCATTAATACACTACCCATTTGTGGACTACCCATTAGTGGACTACCCATTAGTGGACTACCCATTAGTACACTACCCATTAATACACTACCCATTAGTGGACTACCCGTTAGTGGACTACCCATTAATACACTACCCATTAGTACACTACCATTAATAAACTACCCATTAGTGGACTACCCATTAATACACTACCCATTAGTGGACTACCCATTAGTGGACTACCCATTAGTGTACCCATTAGTGGACTACCCATTAGTGGACTACCCATTAGTGGACTACCCATTAGTGGACTACCCATTAGTGGACTACCCATTAATACACTACCCATTAATACACTACCCATTAGTGGACTACCCATTAGTGGACTACCCGTTAGTGGACTACCCATTAATACACTACCCATTAGTGGACTACCCATTAGTACACTACCCATTAGTACACTACCCATTAGTACACTACCCATTAATACATTACCCATTAATACATTACCCATTAGTGGACTACCCATTAATACACTACCCATTAATACATTACCCATTAGTGGACTACCCATTAGTGGACTACCCATTAGTGGACTACCCATTAGTGGACTACCCATTAATACACTACTCATTAGTGGACTACCCATTAATACACTACCCATTAATACACTACCCATTAATACACTACCATTAATACACTACCCATTAATACATTACCCATTAGTGGACTACCCATTAATACACTACCCATTAATACACTACCCATTAGTGGACTACCCATTAGTGGACCACCCATTAGTGGACTACCCATTAGTACACTACCCATTAGTACACTACCCATTAGTACACTACCCATTAATACATTACCCATTAATACATTACCCATTAGTGGACTACCCATTAATACACTACCCATTAATACACTACCCATTAGTGGACTACCCATTAGTGGACCACCCATTAGTGGACTACCCATTAGTGGACTACCCATTAATACACTACCCATTAGTGGACTACCCATTAGTACACTACCCATTAGTACACTACCCATTAGTACACTACCCATTAGTGGACTACCCATTAGTGTACCCATTAGTGGACTACCCATTAGTGGACTACCCATTAGTGGACTACCCATTAGTGTACCCATTAGTGGACTACCCATTAATACACTACCCATTAGTGGACTACCCATTAATATACTACCCATTAGTGGACTACCCATTAATACACTACCCATTAGTGGACTACCCATTAGTGGACTACCCGTTAGTGGACTACCCGTTAATACACTACCCATTAGTGGACTACCCATTAGTACACTACCCATTAGTACACTACCCATTAATACATTACCCATTAGTGGACTACCCATTAATACACTACCCATTAATACATTACCCATTAGTGGACTACCCATTAGTGGACTACCCATTAGTGGACTACCCATTAGTGGACTACCCATTAATACACTACCCATTAGTGGACTACCCATTAATACACTACCCATTAATACACTACCCATTAATACACTACCCATTAATACACTACCCATTAGTGGACTACCCATTAGTGGACTACCCGTTAGTGGACTACCCATTAATACACTACCCATTAGTGGACTACCCATTAGTACACTACCCATTAGTACACTACCCATTAGTACACTACCCATTAGTACACTACCCATTAATACATTACCCATTAGTGGACTACCCATTAATACACTACCCATTAGTACACTACCCATTAGTGGACTACCCATTAATACACTACCCATTAGTGGACTACCCATTAATACACTACCCATTAGTGGACTACTCATTAATACACTACCCATTAGTACACTACCCATTAGTACACTACCCACTAGTGGAATACCCATTAGTACACTACCCATTAGTGGACTACCCATTAATACACTACCCATTAGTACACTACCCATTAATACACTACCCATTAGTACACTACCCATTAGTACACTACTCATTTGTGGACTACCCATTAGTACACTACCCATTAATACACTACCCATTAGTACACTACTCATTTGTGGACTACCCATTAGTACACTACCCATTAGAACACTACCCATTAGTGTACTACCCATTAGTGTACTACCCATTAGTGCACTACCCATTAGCTCGCTACCCGTTAGTCCGCTACCCGTTAGTCCGCTACCCGTTAGTCCGCTACCCGTTAGTCCGCTACCCGTTAGTCTGCTACCCGTTAGTGTACTACCCATTAGTGGACTACCCATTAGTGCACTATCCATTAGCACACTACCCAAATGCCATGTTAACCTTTCGTTATTAAATGACAGGTTATGATAAGAGATGTGTCTGTTCATGCCCCCTCCTGCCCACAGCGTACCAGGGCAAGACGTCCATCAGTACAGTGGGCACGTCCACCTCTGCCTACCGCCTGTCGCTGGCCACCATGTCCCGGTCCAACACGGGCACGGGCACAGTGTGGGAGCAGGAAAGCCAGCCGTCACGCCAGCCCTCTCAGGACACGCTGAGCCACACCGACGAGGATGACGAACAGGAGCAGGAAGAGAGTCAGACACCCCTCCTACTACTATCACTATCACTCTATCACTGAGTCAGACACCCCTCCTACTACTATCACTACCACTATCACTGAGTCAGACACCCCTCCTACTACTATCACTATCACTGAGTCAGATACCCCTCCTACTACTATCACTACCACTATCACTCTATCACTGAGTCAGACACCCCTCCTACTACTATCACTACCACTATCACTATCACTGAGTCAGATACCCCTCCTACTACTATCACTACCACTATCACTGAGTCAGACACCCCTCCTACTACTATCACTACCACTATCACTGAGTCAGACACCCCTCCTACTACTATCACTACCACTATCACTGAGTCAGATACCCCTCCTACTACTATCACTACCACTATCACTACCACTATCACTGAGTCAGACACCCCTCCTACTACTATCACTACCACTATCACTGAGTCAGACACCCCTCCTACTACTATCACTATCACTGAGTCAGACACCCCTCCTACTACTATCACTACCACTATCACTCTATCACTGAGTCAGACACCCCTCCTACTACTATCACTACCACTATCACTATCACTGAGTCAGACACCCCTCCTACTACTATCACTCTGTCACTGAGTCAGACACCCCTCCTGCCTACTACTATCACTACCACTATCACTATCACTGAGTCAGACACCCCTCCTACTACTATCACTCTATCACTGAGTCAGACACCCCTCCTACCTACTATCACTATCACTCTATCACCGAGTCAGACACCCCTCCTGCCTACTACTACTACTACTACTACTACTATTATCACTCTATCACTGAGTCAGACACCCCTCCTACTACTATCACTATATCACTGAGTCAGACATCCCTCCTACTATCACTATCACTATCACTGAGTCAGATACCCCTCCTACTACTATCACTATATCACTGAGTCAGACACCCCTCCTACTACTATCACTATATCACTGAGTCAGACATCCCTCCTACCTACTATCACTATCACTCTATCACCGAGTCAGACACCCCTCCTGCCTACTACTACTACTACTACTACTACTATTATCACTCTATCACTGAGTCAGACACCCCTCCTACTACTATCACTATATCACTGAGTCAGACATCCCTCCTACTATCACTATCACTATCACTGAGTCAGATACCCCTCCTACTACTATCACTATATCACTGAGTCAGACACCCCTCCTACTACTATCACTATATCACTGAGTCAGACATCCCTCCTTCTACTATCACTACCACTATCACTATCACTGAGTCAGATACCCCTCCTACTACTACTACTATCACTACTACTATCACTCTATCACTGAGTCAGACACCCCTCCTGCCTACTACTACTACTACTATCACTCTATCACTGAGTCAGACACCCCTCCTACCTACTACTACTACTACTATCACTGAGTCAGACCCCCCTCCTGCCTACTACTATCACTCTATCACTGAGTCAGACACCCCTCCTACTACTATCACTACCACTATCACTGAGTCAGACACCCCTCCTTCTACTATCACTACTACTATCACTCTATCACTGAGTCAGACACCCCTCCTGCCTACTACTACTATCACTACCACTATCACTGTGTTGAATTATATACTGACCAACAATATAAATGCAACATGCAACAATTTCAAAGATTTTACGGAGTTACAGTTCATATAAAGAAATCAGTCAATTGAAATAAATAAATTAGGCCCTAATCTATGGATTTCACATGACTGGGCAGGGGAGCAGCCCTGGTTGGGCCTGGGAAGGCATAGGCCCTCTCAGGCCCACCCACTGGGGAGCCAGGACCAGCCAATCGGACAGTTAGTGCCATAATCCCCAAATTCTCTAAAACGACGTTGGATGCGGCTTATGGTAGAGAAATTAACATTCAATTCTCTGGCAACAGCTCTGGTGGACATTCCTGCAGTCTGCATGCCAGCCCCCACCCTCAAAACTTGAGACATCTGTGGCATTGTGTTGTGTGACAAAACTGCACATTTTAGAGGGGTCTTTTATTGTCTCCAGCACAAGGTGCACCTGTGTAATGATCATGATGTTTAATCAGCTTCTTGATATACCACACATGTCAGGTGGATGGATTATCTTGGCAAAAGAGAAATGCTCCCTAACAGGGATGTAAACAAATTTGAGAGAAATAAGCTTTTTATGGGTATGGAACATTTCTGGGATCTTTTATTTCATATACATGAAACATGGGACCAACACTTTACATGTTGCATTTATATTTTAGTTCGGTGTATATAAAACAAAGAAAAGTCACGTTTTTGACTGCACTGGTCCTTTAATGAATTGTATCTCTGCTTTCATATCGTCTGTTTTTCTCTCCCCCTCTTTCTCTCTTTCTCCCTCTTTCACAATCTGAATGATGTCTGGTTGCATGTTTGGGTTTGCCTGCATGTCATTTTCAACCCCCACTCCCCCCACCCTACACTGGTCTTTTGATCGCCCCCTTTCCTCCCTCTCTCTCTGTCCCTACCTCCTTTCCTCTCCCTCTCTCTCTGTCCCTACCTCCTTTCCTCCCTCTCTCTCTGTCCCTACCTCCTTTCCTCCCCCTCTCTATCCCTACCTCCTTTCCTCCCTCTCTCTCTGTCCCTACCTCCTTTCCTCCCTCTCTCTCTGTCCCTACCTCCTTTCCTCCCTCTCTCACTGTCCCTACCTCCTTTCCTCCCTCTCTCACTGTCCCTACCTCCTTTCCTCCCTCTCTCTCTGTCCCTACCTCCTTCCCTCCCTCTCTCTCTGTCCCTACCTCCTTTCCTCTCCCTCTCTCTCTGTCCCTACCTCCTTTCCTCCCTCTCTCTCTCTCTCTCCCTACCTCCTTTCCTCTCTATCCCTACCTCCTTCTCTCTCTCTCTGTCCCTACCTCCTTTCCTCCCTCTCTCTCTCTCTGTCCCTACCTCCTTTCCTCCCTCTCTCTCTCTCTGTCCCTACCTCCTTTCCTCCCTCTCTCACTGTCCCTACCTCCTTTCCTCCCTCCCTCTCTGTCCCTACCTCCTTCCCTCCCTCTCTCACTGTCCCTACCTCCTTTCCTCCCTCTCTCGGTCCCTACCTCCTTTCCTCCCTCTCTCTCACTATCTCTACCTCCTTTCCTCCCTCTCTCTCTGTCTCTACCTCTTCCCCTACCTCTCTCTCTCCATCTCTCCCTCCCCTCCTCTCTCTTCTCTAGATGACTCTATCAGTATTCCCAGTGTGGTGAGTGAACATGAGGTCTTCCTGCCCAGGCTCATCACCCAGCGACGCTTCTCTAGTCACGCCACGGGCAGCGCCCAGCCTGAACCCAGCACCCGCAGCACCATGCTGCCCAGCCACAGGTAACACACACACACACACACACACACACACGTACACACACACACACACACACACACACACACACACACCCCTACACACGTACGCAAAACCCTACACACACGTACACACACACACCCCTACACACACACACCCCTACACACACACACACACACACACACACCCCTACACACACAACCCTACACACACACACACAACCCTACACATACTACACACACACACACACAACCCTACACACACACACACACACACCCCCCTACACACACACACACCCCTACACACACACACACACACACACACATCCCCCTACACACACACACACACACATCCCCCTACACACACACACACACACATCCCCCTACACACACACACACACACACACACATCCCCCTACACACACACACACACACACACATCCCCCTACACACACACACACACACACACACGTACACACATCCAACTACACACACACACCCCTACACACACACACACACCCCCCCACACACCTACACACACCCCCACACACACACGCACACCCCTACACACGCACACCCCTACACACACACACACGTACACACATCCCCCTACACACACACCCCTACACACACACACGTACACACATCCCCCTACACACACACACGTACACACATCCAACTACACACACACACACCCCTACACACACACACACCCCCACAACCCTACACACAGACGCACACCCCTACACACAGACGCACACCTACACACAGACGCACACCTACACACACACCCCTACACACACGTACACACATCCCCTTACACACACCCCTACACACACACACACCCAACTACACACACACACACACCCCCCTACACACACACACACACCCACACTGGATTGTACTATGACTGTCCACACATCACCTCACTCCTCAACACTGGATTACACTATGACTGTCCACACATCACCTCACTCCTCAACACTGGATTACACTATAACTGTCCACACATCACCTCACTCCTCAACACTGGATTACACTATGACTGTCCACACATCACCTCACTCCTCAACACTGGATTACACTATGACTGTCCACACATCACCTCACTCCTCAACACTGGATTACACTATGACTGTCCACACATCACCTCACTCCTCAACACTGGATTACACTATGACTGTCCACACATCACCTCACTCCTCAACACTGGATTACACTATGACTGTCCACACATCACCTCACTCCTCAACACTGGATTACACTATGACTGTCCACACATCACCTCACTCCTCAACACTGGATTACACTATGACTGTCCACACATCACCTCTCTCCTCAACACTGGATTACACTATGACTGTCCACACATCACCTCACTCCTCAACACTGGATTACACTATGACTGTCCACACATCACCTCACTCCTCAACACTGGATTACACTATGACTGTCCACACATCGCCTCACTCCTCAACACTGGATTACACTATGACTGTCCACACATCACCTCACTCCTCAACACTGGATTACACTATGACTGTCCACACATCACCTCACTCCTCAACACTGGATTACACTATGACTGTCCACACATCACCTCACTCCTCAACACTGGATTACACTATGACTGTCCACACATCACCTCACTCCTCAACACTGGATTACACTATGACTGTCCACACATCACCTCACTCCTCAACACTGGATTACACTATGACTGTCCACACATCACCTCACTCCTCAACACTGGATTACACTATATGTCACAGTCTTCGTCGTGTTGAGGAAAGGAGGACCAAAATGCAGCGGGATTGTGGACACTCATGTTTTATTACTGACAAAAACAAGAGTAAAGCATCCACTTAACAAACAAAACAATAAATGATACTCACGACACGAAACAGTTTTGCAGGCTCACAAACGCAGTGCAAAAACAATCTCCCACAAAAGACACATACAAACACACCCTAATATATGGGACTCTCAATCAAAGGCAAATGGACAACACCTGCCTTCAATTGAGAGTCCCAACCCCAATTAACCACACATAGACATACAACAGCTAGATCAATCATAGACATACATAACAAGGAACAGTGCCCAAAAACCCCGGAATACACAAATCAAATCCCCTACAACAAACACACCACCCCGAATACCATAAAACAAATACCCTCTGCCACGTCCTGACCAAACTACAATACCAATTAACCATTATACTGGCCAGGACGTGACACTATAACTGTCCACACATCACCTCATTCCTCAACACTGGATTACACTATGACTGTCCACACATCACCTCACTCCTCAACACTGGATTACACTATGACTGTCCACACATCACCTCTCTCCTCAACACTGGATTACACTATGACTGTCCACACATCACCTCACTCCTCAACACTGGATTACACTATGACTGTCCACACATCACCTCACTCCTCAACACTGGATTACACTATGACTGTCCACACATCACCTCACTCCTCAACACTGGATTACACTATGACTGTCCACACATCACCTCACTCCTCAACACTGGATTACACTATGACTGTCCACACATCACCTCACTCCTCAACACTGGATTACACTATGACTGTCCACACATCACCTCACTCCTCAACACTGGATTACACTATGACTGTCCACACATCACCTCACTCCTCAACACTGGATTACACTATGACTGTCCACACATCGCCTCACTCCTCAACACTGGATTACACTATGACTGTCCACACATCGCCTCACTCCTCAACACTGGATTACACTATGACTGTCCACACATCACCTCACTCCTCAACACTGGATTACACTATAACTGTCCACACATCACCTCACTCCTCAACACTGGATTACACTATGACTGTCCACACATCACCTCACTCCTCAACACTGGATTACACTATGACTGTCCACACATCACCTCACTCCTCAACACTGGATTACACTATGACTGTCCACACATCACCTCACTCCTCAACACTGGATTACACTATGACTGTCCACACATCACCTCACTCCTCAACACTGGATTACACTATAACTGTCCACACATCACCTCACTCCTCAACACTGGATTACACTATAACTGTCCACACATCACCTCACTCCTCAACACTGGATTACACTATGACTGTCCACACATCACCTCACTCCTCAACACTGGATTACACTATGACTGTCCACACATCACCTCACTCCTCAACACTGGATTACACTATGACTGTCCACACATCACCTCACTCCTCAACACTGGATTACACTATAACTGTCCACACATCACCTCACTCCTCAACACTGGATTACACTATGACTGTCCACACATCACCTCACTCCTCAACACTGGATTACACTATGACTGTCCACACATCACCTCACTCCTCAACACTGGATTACACTATGACTGTCCACACATCACCTCACTCCTCAACACTGGATTACACTATGACTGTCCACACATCACCTCACTCCTCAACACTGGATTACACTATGACTGTCCACACATCACCTCACTCCTCAACACTGGATTACACTATGACTGTCCACACATCACCTCACTCCTCAACACTGGATTACACTATGACTGTCCACACATCACCTCACTCCTCAACACTGGATTACACTATGACTGTCCACACATCACCTCACTCCTCAACACTGGATTACACTATGACTGTCCACACATCACCTCACTCCTCAACACTGGATTACACTATGACTGTCCACACATCACCTCACTCCTCAACACTGGATTACACTATGACTGTCCACACATCACCTCACTCCTCAACACTGGATTACACTATGACTGTCCACACATCACCTCACTCCTCAACACTGGATTACACTATAACTGTCCACACATCACCTCACTCCTCAACACTGGATTACACTATGACTGTCCACACATCACCTCACTCCTCAACACTGGATTACACTATGACTGTCCACACATCACCTCACTCCTCAACACTGGATTACACTATGACTGTCCACACATCACCTCACTCCTCAACACTGGATTACACTATAACTGTCCACACATCACCACGTTCAGTACATGTAAAACACCGTCACTTCAGAAGACACAATCACAGTCATACTATTTGTGTTGTTTCAAGCTGTTTATTTCTGTTTATTTGTGTACCCTCTTCTGGAGAACAGTATGCTAGATGAACAGACAGGAAGTCAGGAATGCTACAAGTCATAGTAGTTTTAGCAGAGAGATTGGCTGTGTTATTATCTAAGCATAGTCACTTTAATAACTCTACATGTACATATTACCTCAACTAACCGGTGCCCCTGCACTTTGACTCTGTACCGGTACCCCCTGTATATAGCCTCCACTTTGACTCTGTACCGGTACCCCCTGTATATAGCCTCCACATTGTTATTTTTAATTATTTGTTACTTTTATTCCGTACTTATTTTTAGGTATTTTTCTTAAAACTGCATTGTTGGTTAAGGGCTTGTAAGTAAGCATTTCGCTGTAAGGTGTACACCTGTTGTATTCGGCGCATGTGACAAAGAAAATTTGATTTGATTTTGTTTGACTACTTTAAAAACACACCCTTCCTGCCAAGGATTTCTTCAAGTAAGGGAGGAAGGATGCGTATTTAGAGTATTCAAGCAGGGCCCTAGATCAATGGAAAGTTCCTGACGAGCTGATCCAGCTACCGTGCTATAGGAGAGCCATCCGAGGAAGGGCCTTGGACATGGGGCAGCATGCTCTCCTCTCTCCCTAAACCCCTTCTCCCCTTCCTGCCCCCTCCTCTGCAGTGAACCCAATGTGCTAGATGAGTCTCAAGGACTGGAAGAGGGTAACCTGTCTAGGTACAGTGTCACGTCACAGCCCCCCTGTGTGTTGCGTCTCTCTGTGCAGTTTGGGGGAGGCTCGGCCAGTCGGACGGCCTCCTCTGACTTCTTCGTTTTCCTCACTCATTATCTCATCCAATCAAAACCGCCGTTGGTCTATCACCCTCTTCGTATAGGTCTAATGTAACGTAGTCTCTCGTTCCCCCTCGTAGCTACCGCACTGATCCACCCACCCATCTCAAGTCATCCGCTGTTGCCTCTTTAACCCTTTAAGTCCCTGGGCGGTGTGAGGACGCTGGGGAGCCAGTGGTAATGTGTCTCAGCAAGCTCAGTCCATCGGTGCCATCATGGTCTTCATACTGTTTCAGGCTTTTCACTGTTCAAATTGGACGTCCTCTCCAGGATACCAATCTGTGGGGCATATGGGGTATTGGAGTGGCAATCGGTCAATGAAATGATGACATTTATCTTATCAAGAAGTCTAACGTTACCAGATAGATTCATGTTCTAGTTCAGTGCACTGGTAATATGGTACGAGCTGTCTACATAAGAACACAGATCACTCCAGACCTCATAACCCCCTTTGTGTTTTGGTGTATTCTTGTGCTGTGATTGGGTGTCCTCGATTGGTGGGCGTGTCGGTGTGGTGTGCAGTGGAGTGATTGGGTGAGTGGGGAGAGATGGGAAGAATGGAAGGAGCAGTGGACAGACACACGTCCTCTTGACTCTCCTATGTGTCTCAGTGAAAGAGAGAGTTCATTAGGAGAAGCACTACCTCTGCGTTGTACTGATTGGTTTTGTCTGTCTGTCTCTGCATGTCTATCTGTCTGTCTCTGTGTCTCTGCATGTCTGCATGTCTGTCTCTTTGTCTGTCTGTCTCGCTGTCTCTGCATGTCTGTCTGTCTCTGTGTCTCCCTGTATGTCTCTCTGTCTGTCTATCTGGTTGCCTTGTGTAGGGTGGCCAGTGTGCAGAGTGAACCAGGCCAGCAGAACTTCTTGAACCAACCTCCGCTGGGACGCAATAGAGGACTGAGACAGGTGAGAGTAGTCTTAAAGGTGGAACTTAGAGTTTTGAAATAAATAGCTCCTTTTAAGTTTATTGAGAAAATATTTGTTTTTTAAATGCATTGTTCTCAATTATTGTATTGGAATTTCAGTTTACTACCTGAATTGACTGACTTCAATTAACCCTGGTTTATACGTTTTTTTTCCATTTGGTGTGTGCGGCAGGGTGTATCGGGGTGCGTCGGCTGCGGCAGGGTGTTGCGGGGTGTATCGGGTGTGGCGGGGTGCGACAGGGTGTTGCGGGGTGCGACAGGGTGTTGCGGGGTGTATCGGGGTGCGTCGGCTGCGGCAGGGTGTTGCGGGGTGTATCGGGGTGTGGCGGGTGTGGCAGGGTGTATCGGGGTGCGGCGGGTGCGGCAGGTTGTTGCGGGGTGTATCGGGGTGCGGCAGGGTGTTGCGGGGTGTGGCGGGTGTGGCAGGGTGTATCGGGGTGCGGCGGGTGCGACAGGGTGTTGCGGGGTGTATCGGGGTGCGGCGGGGGCGACAGGGTGTTGCGGGGTGTGGCGGATGTGGCAGGGTGTATCGGGGTGCGGCAGGGTGTTGCGGGGTGTATCGGGTGCGGCAGGGTGTTGCGGGGTGTATCGGGGTGTGGCGGGGTGCGGCAGGGTGTTGCGGGGTGTATCGGGGTGTGGCGGGGTGTATCGGGGTGCGGCGGGTGCGACAGGGTGTTGCGGGGTGTATCGGGTGCGGCAGGGTGTTGCGGGGTGTATTGGGTGTGGCGGGGTGCGGCAGGGTGTTGCGGGGTGTATCGGGTGTTGCGGGGTGTGGCGGGTGCGGCAGGGTGTGGTGGGGTGCCGCAGGGTGTTGCGGGGTTTGGTCGGGTGCGGCCGGGTGTGGCGGGGTGCGGCAGGGTGTTGCTGGGTAAATTGGGGTGCGGCGGGGTGTATTGGGGTGCGGCGGATGTGGCGGGGTGTATTGGGGTGCGGCAGGGTGTTGCTGGGTGTATCGGGGTGCAGCGGGTGTGGCGGGGTGCGGCGGGTGTGGCGGGAAGTGGCAGGGTGTATCGAGGTGCGGCGGGGTGTGGCTGAAGCAATGAGTGACGTATTTAAAAGGCAGCAGTGCATTTTGAACACACAACCAACCCCCTACCCGTTTCCCGGGTCGTTCAGTACAGCACCGTTTCCGTTTCATTGAATGTTCCATTACATTTTTTGCTTACTGAACGCAGCCCTGGTCTTGTCACATGGTCAGGGAAAACGATGTCCCTAATTGTGGATAATGATGAAGAGGCTATCCCCATTGACATTCACAGTGGAAATTATATGTGGATTGGGTTGATTGATATTTCAATGCAGTTGCGACGCCCCCTGCTGTCCCTTCCGAAGAGTGAGGCGCGAGGACCAGGTCGCTCTGGAGCCCGACTCTCCACCACCCGCAGGAGCATCCAGCCCAAGAACAAACCTCTGGGTAACTGTGTGTCTGTTGTGTGTGTGTGTGTCTGTTGTGTGAGAGAGATTGTGTAACTATAGCAAACTTGCACTACACTTCAGATCAAGCACACTGCAGTTCACATTCAGACCTTGTGATATTAACTATTAATACTCAGTATTTGCTCATGAATGTATCTCTGACAATCTGATTCATCCAACTGTGTTGACTTGAACTGACATGTACCGATCCTCCTCATTCACAACCGTTGTCTCTGTTCCAATGTGTCTTTATCCCGTCACCTCCGACACCCAATAACTGACTCTGTTCATTCTGTGTTCTGTTTATGCCTTTGTTTCGATTCGAAATAAAGAAACTTTATTGGACTGCGAAGGTGAGACACCTATTCTTCCCCCCTCTCCTCTTGCATCGTAACAACGCCCTCTCTCTGAAACCTCTCACCTGATACGTTGCTCTGCATGTCTGTCTTGCATCCCCCCCTCGCTCCCGCCCCCTCCACTCCTCTCCCTCTCCCTCACCCCTGGTAGTGGTAGTGGTAATGTTTCAGCTGGTCCCCAAGGTGGCGCTGTGATGGACTGTGTATGTGATGACTGTGATGTCTCCTCAGCAACCCACGGGTGGGACCAGAAAAGGGTGGTCACCTTCACGGAGAGCCAGCAGGCTCAGGCAAAGTCCCCCGACCCCGGTGGCGCCAATGCGCACCCAGAGGGCAGGAAGGCCAGCCCGGCCCCTGCCATCGCTCCCCCTGCTGCCCCTGGGGCCTCATCCTCAGCCACCATCAAAGCTGACCTCCACAGCCCTGCCAAGAAACAGGTACGACTGGAGGAGTAAGAATATTTTATGACGTTGTTGATTCTCACAGGCTTCTGTAGTTTGTATCATGTTTATTTGGTAAGAAGGTACGCAGAACGGCCATTTTGCATAGCTTGCATTTTGTACGTTCCTAGGGTGTAAATTGTTTAAAGTGATAATCCACTCCAGACATGAAACTCCTCTCATTGTAGTGCTCTATAAGTGGGTAAAATAACTATTTGATTATCTAACTTCTATGTGGTTTGTCTGGGAAATGTTATTTTATTTGAAATCAGGAAATCATGTTGTAACGCGTCATCACGATAAGGTTCTCGTCACTGGAGATAAGGAATATCACATTTCATAAAGTTTTTAAAACAACTAGCTGCACTCCATATCGCCAAATCAGCCAATAGATGGTATGGGGATACTTGAAACTAAATAATGGAACAAATTATTCAACTCAGTTTCTTCTTCAGCTACCATCACGCAATGCCCATTTCTCCTCTCCCTGGCCTGTGTCTGTTTCTCCTCTCCCTCCTCTCCCTGGCCTGTGTCTGTTTCTCCTCACCCTGGCCTGTGTCTGTTTCTCCTCTCCCTCCTCCCCTGGCCTGTGTCTGTTTCTCCTCTCCCTGGCCTGTGTCTGTTTCTCCTCTCTCTCCTCTCCCTGGCCTGTGTCTGTTTCTCCTCTCTCTCCTCTCCCTGGCCTGTGTCTGTTTCTCCTCACCCTGGCCTGTGTCTGTTTCTCCTCTCTCTCCTCTCCCTGGCCTGTGTCTGTTTCTCCTCTCCCTGGCCTGTGTCTGTTTCTCCTCTCTCCTCTCCCTGGCCTGTGTCTGTTTTTCCTCTCCCTGGCCTGTGTCTGTTTCTCCTCTCTCCTCTCCCTGGCCTGTGTCTGTTTCTCCTCTCTCTCCTCTCCCTGGCCTGTCTGTTTCTCCTCTCTCTCCTCTCCCTGGCCTGTGTCTGTTTCTCCTCTCCCTCCTCACCCTGGCCTGTGTCTGTTTCTCCTCTCCCTGGCCTGTGTCTGTTTCTCCTCTCCCTCCTCACCCTGGCCTGTGTCTGTTTCTCCTCTCTCCTCTCCCTGGCCTGTCTGTTTCTCCTCTCTCTCCTCTCCCTGGCCTGTCTGTTTCTCCTCTCTCTCCTCTCCCTGGCCTGTGTCTGTTTCTCCTCTCCCTTCTCACCCTGGCCTGTGTCTGTTTCTCCTCTCCCTTCTCTCCCTGGCCTGTGTCTGTTTCTCCTCTCTCTCCTCTCCCTGGTCTGTCTGTTTCTCCTCACCCTGGCCTGTGTCTGTTTCTCCTCTCTCTCCTCTCCCTGGCCTGTGTCTGTTTCTCCTCTCCCTCCTCACCCTGGCCTGTGTCTGTTTCTCCTCTCCCTGGCCTGTGTCTGTTTCTCCTCTCCCTCCTCACCCTGGCCTGTGTCTGTTTCTCCTCTCTCTCCTCTCCCTGGTCTGTCTGTTTCTCCTCACCCTGGCCTGTGTCTGTTTCTCCTCTCCCTCCTCACCCTGGCCTGTATCTGTTTCTCCTCTCCCTGGCCTGTGTCTGTTTCTCCTCTCCCTTCTCACCCTGGCCTGTGTCTGTTTCTCCTCTCTCCTCTCCCTGGCCTGTGTCTGTTTCTCCTCTCTCCTCTCCCTGGCCTGTATCTGTTTCTCCTCTCCCTGGCCTGTGTCTGTTTCTCCTCTCCCTTCTCACCCTGGCCTGTGTCTGTTTCTCCTCTCTCTCCTCTCCCTGGCCTGTCTGTTTCTCCTCTCTCTCCTCTCCCTGGCCTGTGTCTGTTTCTCCTCTCTCTCCTCTCCCTGGCCTGTGTCTGTTTCTCCTCTCCCTCCTCACCCTGGCCTGTGTCTGTTTCTCCTCTCCCTGGCCTGTGTCTGTTTCTCCTCTCCCTCCTCACCCTGGCCTGTGTCTGTTTCTCCTCTCTCTCCTCTCCCTGGCCTGTGTCTGTTTCTCCTCTCCCTGGCCTGTGTCTGTTTCTCCTCTCTCCTCTCCCTGGCCTGTATCTGTTTCTCCTCTCCCTGGCCTGTGTCTGTTTCTCCTCTCCCTGGCCTGTGTCTGTTTCTCCTCTCCCTCCTCTCCCTGGCCTGTGTCTGTTTCTCCTCTCCCTGGCCTGTGTCTGTTTCTCCTCTCCCTCCTCGCCCTGGCCTGTGTCTGTTTCTCCTCTCCCTCCTCGCCCTGGCCTGTGTCTGTTTCTCCTCTCCCTCCTCGCCCTGGCCTGTGTCTGTTTCTCCTCACCCTGGCCTGTGTCTGTTTCTCCTCTCCCTCCTCACCCTGGCCTGTGTCTGTTTCTCCTCTCCCTCCTCTCCCTCCTCACCCTGGCCTGTGTCTGTTTCTCCTCTCTCTCCTCTCCCTGGCCTGTGTCTGTTTCTCCTCTCTCTCCTCTCCCTGGTCTGTCTGTTTCTCCTCTCCCTGGCCTGTGTCTGTTTCTCCTCACCCTCCTCACCCTGGCCTGTGTCTGTTTCTCCTCACCCTCCTCACCCTGGCCTGTGTCTGTTTCTGTGGGAAATAATGAAGGGTATATGAAAAGACAACGCCATTGATCACGTCGCACCATTCATTTCTATGTGAAGACTCAATAGCTCATTGAAGCCAAATGAAGTTGGTTAGAGGCCCAGTACAGTCAAAAATGTGTGTTATATCTATTTTCACACTGAAATAATTGGAATAATACTGTGAAATTGTGAACATTTTGATAATGCCCTTTTACTATAAGAGCTGTTTGAAAAGACCACCTGAAATGTCTTCCTGTTTTGGTGGTATGGAGTTTTGGCCTGCCTGTTGACATCAATAAGACAGAGTTCCAAACCTCTCTGCCAATAATAGCTAGTTTTCAGTTTTCCTCTCCCCACTCAGGCCGCTCCCAGGCAGTCCTAGCAAAATTCTTGCTATAGAAATGTCTCTTTGCTAAGAAGCTATTTTTGTTACTTTTTTACCATTTTAATTGAAAACATTCACAGCAAGGTTCTTAATTGTTACCCAGAAATGATTTGATATTGAGATAAAAATGGCTGCAATGGACCTCCTAAGATGGCTCCTCATGGAGACAACATGCTACTCCAGGAAGTGATGTCGCTAGTTAACTCAGTGCTGCCCACTCTCATTGATTAACTCCAGTAGAAGGCCGAACAGGGTACTGCATGCTGCCATTAGCAACTCAATTATCCTTAGAACTTCTTCTGTGTGCGATTTTGAAATAATCAGTTAAAGGACATCTGGTATATTAGAAGCAATTATTGGTACGATGATTGTCTTCTAAATTTTTTTCCTTTACACGAAGATTGACCACGAAGATTGCAATATTTCCATTAATTATAATGGGGATCCTGTTTTCTGCTAACAGTGCCTGCAGTACTGCGGTCGGCCTTGAACTTCCGTGGCTTCAATGAGAGGGGGCATTTGTTCTGCCCTGGTGGGAAAGCATGGAAAGGGCCGTAGCCATAGCAATTTAAGACCCTCCACTCCTCAAGGTAGACAATCTGCAGGTGAAACCATATAAATATAATGAATGGGTTGGACATGGTGAGATTGTAGACTTTTTCAGCTAGCTAGCTACTTCACACGCTGACAATGACTTTAGTATTAGTGCGTGTAGCTACGTTTGCTAGCTAGCTAGCTACCTAGCATAGACTGTAAAAAGCCCAGAGAGAGATCATTGCGTTATGGGTTTTGTAGTCGGCTTGAGGTGCAAGATTTCCACAACAATTTTCACATGTTGCTACCAACCTTATTATAATGACAAAATGTATTCACTCAAAATGTTTTGCTCCCATATTAGTGTTATTTAACCCTGTAAATCATATGAATTAGTAGTTTTGAGAGGATTATTCATTTAAGTCATCACTCATTACAGAAGAGACAGAGAGTGAGGGATGAGAGATGGGAATGAATGTGAGTTCTCTATATTTAACAGAGCATGGACTAAGTAAGTCTTTGAAATATCACTCTTCTCCCACTTGTTTCCTGGTTCTAGTTATCGATGGAGAGCAAGGAGAAACGAGAACAGTGGGGCCTCCGCAGCAGCCTCTCTCCTCGGCCCTCCATCTCCCGCGCCTCCACCCCCACCCCACCCTCCTCCTGCTCTCCTCTCCCTCCTCCACCTCTCCCCATCTCTCGCACCTGTTCTCCCCTCCCCCCTCTGCCGATCCTGGGGATCCAACCCCCCGCTCCCACCACCCACCTCTTCCATCCTGGTCCGTCCTCCCATCAGACCCCCGAGAGCCCCGAGGACGAGGACACGACTGCTCTGCTGGGGAGGAACGCAGACACCCTTCTCCACATTTCAGAGGACAATGGGGGCACAGAGAACCCCCTGCTCGCCCCCCTGCTCTCCCCCCACCGCTCCCCCGCCCTGCCCCCCCACCACTCCCCCGCCCTACCCCCCCGCCGCTCCCCCGCCCTGCCCCCCCGCCGCTCCCCCCTCCCCATCTCCCCAGTCGACCTGGACCTGGATGAGTCCCACGTCTGAGAAGCGTCCCTGTAACGTTTCAGTAACGTTTTGTTAACATTTCAGTAACAAAACTCGTAACGTAACGTTATAACTAGGGCCAGGAGTTTTTCCCTGACTGAACTTGCGTGACCGCACTAGGAAAAAGTCCTGGCCCTAGTTACAAGGCTCTAAACTACAGACGTAGGCTATAACTAGGGCCCGGAGTTTTGACCCTTTAGGTTAGATCACACGGTCCGGCTGGGGAAACTCCTGGCCTTAGTTATGACCCTGGCAGGGTAGCTTCTCTGTGTCGGTCCCCTTCTATATCTTTGGAGTCTGTGTTTAGACATTGAGCTGCCTGATAACTCTGTATCCTTCTAGCTAACGGAGGTCAGAGGGCGTTTGAAAGATGAGGAACCTGTTGGAATATTCTAAAAATAAAAATGCATCCTCCCTTCCTTGATCTGATCTGACATAAAATGACTGGTGAAATCAGTGCAGTAGAATCCTTGCTCTCACCTATCCAATCACGATAGATTAGTGATTACCTCAAGAAAAGAAGGAAGGAAGATGCATCTTTAGAGTATTAGAACAGGGCCGAGGACCAATACCTGTTAGTTTTCTCCTCTTTCCCACTCCCCTGCCCCTCTCTCCCCTTCTCTCTCTGCTCTCTTCTGTCCTGTTAGAGCACCAAGATGAAATCCATACTTCACTACATCTACAGTACCAGTGCCAGTACATCCTCACCTCTGACATTTTAACCCATCTCATACCAACGTATTCATATCAAATGCAGAATCAACATGCCTTCTTCACACGTCAGGGTGGATTAATCCATGGTGTCCAACAGGTGATCAAGTGGGACTGTTACTGTTGCTAGGTAGATCACATTCTATTTCTTGTGGTCTATTGACAAGAGAAGGGAGAGTGTTTCCAGCCATTGGCTGCTACAAACAGACATCCGTTTACCTATAGGTTGACCTTGTCACCTCCCAAGAACTGTTTACAGTGAAGCTGCTGAAGGGTAAACTGTTGACTAGAGAAATGAAATGTATATTAGCTATGATATTATATAATATTATGAAATGTATTATATTATATTTAACCCTGAAGACTATTTTAAAGAAAGATTTAATATATATAATTGTCAAAGTATTGCAGAGAGGCATAGTATGTTTGTCATTAGGATAATATATTAGTGGCCTCCCAGGTGGCACTGCGGTCTGGGGCACTGCATTGCAGTGCTTGAGGCGTCACTACAGACCCGGGTTCGATCCCAGGCTCTGTCACAACCGGCCGTGACCGGGAGTCCCATAGGGCGGCGCACAATTGGCCCAGCGTGGTCTGGGTTAGGGGAGGGTTTGGCCGGGGGGGCTTTACTTGGCTCATTGCGCTCTAGTGACTCCTTGTGGTGGGCCGGGCACCTGCAGGCTGACAACAGACGTCAGTTGAACGGTGTTTCCTCTGACACATTGGTGCATCTGGCTTCCGGGTTAAGTGGGTGGGTGTTAAGGAGCGCGGTTTGGCTGCTAGTGTTTCAGAGGATGCATGACTCGACCTTTGCCTTTTTTTGGCAAGAAAAAGGGGGGTAAACCGGAATGTTTATTTATGAATAGATTATTTATATTTAATATTTATAAAATATTTATCCTCTTGGAGTTTCTAGGTTCGATTTGTTGACAATTGACACACTGAGTGGTTGTTATTTTCCTGTAGAAGTTGAGTCTGTAGATGAGAAGAGGTTCTTTATGGAGGTTGAGTCTGTTAGATGAGAAGAGGCTCTTTATGGAGGTTGAGTCTGTTAGATGAGAAGAGGTTCTTTATGGAGGTTGAGTCTGTTAGATGAGAAGAGGTTCATTATGGAGGTTGAGTCTGTTAGATGAGAAGAGGTTCTTTATGGAGGTTGAGTCTGTTAGATGTGAAGAGGTTCTTTATGGAGGTTGAGTCTGTTAGATGAGAAGAGGTTCTTTATGGAGGTTGAGTCTGTTAGATGAGAAGAGGTTCTTTATGGAGGTTGAGTCTGTTAGATGAGAAGAGGTTCTTTATGGAGGTTGAGTCTGTTAGATGAGAAGAGGTTCTTTATGGAGGTTGAGTCTGTAGATGAGAAGAGGTTCTTTATGGAGGTTGAGTCTGTTAGATGAGAAGAGGTTCTTTATGGAGGTTGAGTCTGTAGATGAGAAGAGGTTCTTTATGGAGGTTGAGTCTTAGATGAGAAGAGGTTCTTTATGGAGGTTGAGTCTGTTAGATGAGAAGAGGTTCTTTATGGAGGTTGAGTCTGTTAGATGAGAAGAGGTTCTTTATGGAGGTTGAGTCTGTTAGATGAGAAGAGGTTCTTTATGGAGGTTGAGTCTGTTAGATGAGAAGAGGTTCTTTATGGAGGTTGAGTCTGTAGATGAGAAGAGGTTCTTTATGGAGGTTGAGTCTGTTTGATGAGAAGAGGTTCTTTATGGAGGTTGAGTCTGTAGATGAGAAGAGGTTCTTTATGGAGGTTGAGTCTGTTTGATGAGAAGAGGTTCTTTATGGAGGTTGAGTCTGTTAGATGAGAAGAGGTTCTTTATGGAGGTTGAGTCTGTAGATGAGAAGAGGTTCTTTATGGAGGTTGAGTCTGTTTGATGAGAAGAGGTTCTTTATGGAGGTTGAGTCTGTTAGATGAGAAGTGGTTCTTTATGGAGGTTGAGTCTGTTAGATGAGAAGAGGTTCTTTATGGAGGTTGAGTCTGTTAGATGAGAAGAGGCTCTTTATGGAGGTTGAGTCTGTTAGATGAGAAGAGGCTCTTTATGGAGGTTGAGTCTGTTAGATGAGAAGAGTCCAAAGCGCTATAAGTGGGGCAGGTCATACTTGGAAGCCAATCCTAACATCAACTGAAGTACAATTAGGGTCTCCGTATAGCTGAGGTTCAGCATTGTAGCACTCTTGAAATGTGAAGGTAGTTTCAGATTGAGCCGACATAAGCAGCGTTTGCTGTGAATGCAGTCTCCGCTAACGCGGGAACGTTGCCTTTAAATGTCAAACAGGCTACAACACAGAACTTCTGCGATACGGATTGAGTCCAGCCCTTAGTCGTGCATTGATGCCAATGGGAAACTATGTGGACACTTTGTAAAGTTAGGTTTCGCCCCTTCGAGGGTAATGGTCTTGTTCTAGTATGATGAATGTAAAACTACCATACCATACCACAACTAACTGCTCACTGGGCACAGACGTCACTTCAACGGTTAAAAGTTGGGTAAAAATATGTTGATTCAACGTCATCACATTGATTCTTTTGGTTGAAATGACGTGGAAACAATGTTGATACAACCAGTTTTGACCCAGTGAATGGATGTTGTTTTATGTGTAACCAAATCCATGTTTCGTTTTGAATAGCCTCCAAAGTAATACTGACCTTCTGTTGTACTGAAAGCATCATGCATAAAGAATAGGTAACTGGTTATGGGCACCGAAGTATTATTAGTATGTCCCGGTAATGTCATAGAGTTTATAATGCTGCTTTTTATTGTTGTGTTTTCAATGTCTTGAAGAAAGGTTTCTAGTACTCAAAACATTATGGCAACAAGATCCCTGATTCTGAGTTGTAGCAGTTAGGATACCTCCTTGTTCAACTTATGCCTTAAACTAGAGAACCCCTCCAGCTCCTTGATAATGGTCTGTTCCCTGACTGAGGTCCCCTTATGTGCCATGGGGCTTGGTAGAGTCCAAACCTGAGATGGGTGTGCTGCAGTCTACTATCTTCTGGTTAATGTTTGTTTTGCACCAGATCAGTGGAAAGAGGATGTAGTTATGAACTATACTGTATAAAAACATTAGGAACAACTTCCTAATATTGAGTTTCACCCCCTTTTTCCCTCAAAACAGCTTCAATTCGTCGAGGCATGGACTCTGAAAGTTCACGAAAGCGTTCCACAGGGATGCTGGCCCCTGTTGACTCCAATGCTTCCCACAGTTGTATCAAGTTGCCTGGATGTCCTTTGGGTGGTGGACCATTCTTGATACACATGGGAAACTGTTGGGCGTGAAAAACCCAGAAACGTTGCAGTTCTTGACACAAACCGGTACGCCTGGCACCTACTACCATATCCCCTTGAAAGGCACTTAAATCATTAGTCTTGCCCATTTACCCTCTGAATGGCACACATACACAATCCATATCTCAATTGTCTCAAGGCTTAAAAATCATTATTTAACTTGTCTCCTCCCCTTCATCCACACTGACTGAAGTGGATTTATGAGGGATCATAGCTTTCACCTGGATTCACCTGGTCAGTCTATGTCATGGAAAGAGCAGGTGTTCCTAATGGTTTGTACACTCAGTTATATGTGAAAGGAAGAACTGGGCTTTTCCTGAATATCTTCTATCTTCTACCATTTCCTCCTGTTTGACGGCATCAGTGCAGAAGCGTTAGTAGTGATATGAATAGGTGCCATAATGCACATATGACCATTGCACTGTGAGTCGGTCTCATAGCTGTGTCTGCTTCTGTGTGTGATCTAAATGTACTGCTGTGTAGCTCCCACAGAGGAGGCTGGTTATCAGGTCTATAGTACCCATATCATTAGAGGGGTTATCAGGTCTATAGTACCCATATCATTAGAGGGGTTATCAGATCTATAGTGCCCATATCGTTAGAGGGGTTATCAGGTCTATAGTACCCATATCGTTAGAGGGGTTATCAGGTCTATAGTGCCCATATCGTTAGAGGGGTTATCAGATCTATAGTACCCATATCGTTAGAGGGGTTATCAGGTCTATAGTGCCCATATCATTAGAGGGGTTATCAGGTCTATAGTGCCCATATCGTTAGAGGGGTTATCAGGTCTATAGTGCCCATATCGTTAGAGGGGTTATCAGGTCTATAGTACCCATATCGTTAGAGGGGTTATCAGGTCTATAGTGCCCATATCATTAGAGGGGTTATCAGATCTATAGTACCCATATCATTAGAGGGGTATCAGGTCTATAGTGCCCATATCATTAGAGGGGTTATCAGGTCTATAGTACCCATATCGTTAGAGGGGTTATCAGATCTATAGTACCCATATCATTAGAGGGGTTATCAGATCTATAGTACCCATATCGTTAGAGGGGTTATCAGATCTATAGTACCCATATCATTAGAGGGGTTATCAGATCTATAGTACCCATATCGTTAGAGGGGTTATCAGATCTATAGTACCCATATCGTTAGAGGGGTTATCAGATCTATAGTACCCATATCGTTAGAGGGGTTATCAGATCTATAGTACCCATATCGTTAGAGGGGATTCTATTTCTATGATAGTATCACTATAGTTCATTTTAGAACCCACGGGGATAGTACAAAAGTATATTATAAAGTATAAGCCAATTATACTGTAGGCGACATATTCGGGTGTCCCTGTGGACGTGTGTTGTCTTGTCAGTGCTAACGGTCAGTGTCTGTCCGTGTGTGTAGTGCCAATGTTCTCTGCTGCTGAGCTGTCCTTGTGCAGATGCTTTCTGGGAAGTTGGCATGGAGACTTATTCATCAAACTTGCCATACATTCCAAAGTCATCTGCATTCTGCAGTTTGTCCCATGTAATGCACTGTTGAAGTGCTCTACTTCAAACTGGAACTGTTTTGGATGAGAGATCTATTTAGGATTGCAAAATGTCTAACTTTTCCAAAATAACCAGGTTTTCCAGAAATCTTGTTTGGAGGATTCCGGATTTCTTGTTTATTACTTTCTGATCCCTTGACTCTTCCAACTAGTATATTTTACATTTACATTTAAGTCATTTAGCAGACGCTCTTATCCAGAGCGACTTACAAATTGGTGCATTCACCTTAAGATATCCAGTGGAACAACCACTTTACAATAGTATATCAGGAGTTTGAGGAAAGTTACCAGAATATGGAGACCCTAGTTGTATTGCATTGTCAGTTGCAATTTGTAGTACCGGTAACACACTGTATTGCTTTAAACATAATCAGAAAATGATATTTTTAGATGATTACCAACTCATAGCTAACGCGTGCCTAACATTCTGTGGCCAATTTGTTCATTGATGATGTTCGTCGCAATGAAATATGTTTCTAGTTTGTTTAGTTTAGTTTAGTTCTATTTCTTACATGTTATGGAGGATAGCTGGATCTGTGTTGTTCTGGCTCTGGGAATAACCTTTCCGTAAACTAGGAAGTTTACCTCAAAGTCCTATCCACATGCTAGGGGCGGCAGGTAGCCTAGTGGTTAGAGCGTTGGACAAGTAACTGAAAGGTTGCAAGATCGAATCCCCGAGCTGACAAGGTAAAAGAAAAAGCTGTCATTCTGCCCCTGAACAAGACAGTTAACCCACTGTTCCTAGGCTGTCATTGAAAATAAGAATTTGTTCTTAACTGACTTGCCTAGTTAAATAAAGATAAAATGGTGGAGAAAGATATATGGTGGAGAAAAGGCAAGAAGTGTGTGTGTCAAATGCAGGGGCCCCCAGGGGTGGAAAGCAGTGGAGGCTGGTGGAAGGAGCTATAGGAGGACAGGCTCATTGTAATGGCTGCAATGGAACCATGTTTGACTCCGTTCCATTGATGCCATTACAATGAGCCTGTCCTCCTATAGCTCCTCCCACCAGCCTCCTCAGGTGGAAGTGACACATTATATTATATCTTATTTCTCCAAATATATATTAACATCAGCATTTGTTCACGTGAAGATTAGCCTCATATTCAATCATTGTTCCATCAACATATATTTTTTCCTCTGTGTGACTCTGAAATATATTGTGTTATATACTTAAGATATTTATTTCAAATGATTGTCTTGTCCTGTGTTCTCAATCTATTCTAAAATATAGCTATATCAAAGTATTTATGAAATATTTAAAGAATAAATGGATATTATTGTATACAATGTTATTTATTTTCCGTCCCTAATTTTTTCCTTCTCTTGTAATATCTTGAACTAACTGTCACTAACTGCCAACTAAATGTCAGTTTAGAGGGCATTTACTGTAGTTCAGATGAAACTACCACACAATCACCCACAGATGGCAGTAGAAAAGGATACTCTGAGACAATTTCCTGTTTGGAGTTGATTAAAGGAAGGGCCTGGCTCTCTTTGGTTAAAGACTTCAACAGTGCCGGTCAGAAGCCCATATACAGTCAGTGAACTAAGCAGACCAGACCCAGCTGCTAATGTACTGGTGCCTACGGGAGAGCCACCCCTTAAGCAGACTGGAACAGTGACAATTTTTTTCCCACCATATTTGATAAGCTTCCTGCATTGAGGTACACAGACCATACCTGTCCACTAACTCTCAACTCTTACTCACGTCTTCTTCAAACACTATCAGGTTATACTGTATATACTGTAGACCCTAGAGGGCTCTTCAACTCTGGTCCTGGAGGGCCCAAACACTTGTTTTTGTTTCTACCTGGTAATGAATTACACTCACCTGGTTAGGGGCGGACTGGGACCAGAAATTGTCTCTGACATTTGTAAGACCATTTTTTTCCTCGATACCACCACACCGACACTCTTTTTTCCTTGAAGCCCCCATTATTAACCAAATAATTATTATTTTGTGTGTGTGTGGGGGGGGGGTTAGCCAGGCCCACTGGGCTAAAAATGGACCAACCCATATGGCATTTGTCTGAAATGCCAAATGGCCAGTCCGCTCCTGCAACTGATGTCCCAGGTCTGAAACAGTCCCTGATTAGAAGGAAAGGATGAAAACCAGCAGTGTTTCGGCCCTCCAAGACCAGAGTTGAACAGCCCAGGGCCCTAACAAAGAGTTGAACAGCCCAGGGCCCTAAACAAAGGGTTGAACAGCCCAGGGCCCTAAACAAAGAGTTGAACAGCCCAGGGCCCTAAACAAAGGGTTGAACAGCCCAGGGACTTAACAAAGAGTTGAACAGCCCAGGGCCCTAAACAAAGAGTTGAACAGCCCAGGGCCCTAACAAATCGAGTGTGGGCTTTTCAGTAGTCTGGCTAACTGGTTTTATAACATAGCCCTCAACCTGCTGTCTACATATACCCTCATAGTGAGTTTACCTCAACCTGCTGTCTCCATATACCATCACAGTGGGTCAACCTCAACCTGCTGTCTCCATATACCATTATAGTGGGTTTACCTCAACCAGCTGTCTCCATATACCATCATAGTGGGTTTACCTCAACCTGCTGTCTCCATATACCATCATAGTGGGTCAACCTCAACCTGCTGTCTTCATATACCATCATAGTGGGTTTACCTCAACCTGCTGTCTCCATATACCATCATAGTGGGTTTACCTCAACCTGCTGTCTGCATATACCATCATAGTGGGTTTACCTCAACCTGCTGTCTCCATATACCATCATAGTGGGTTTACCTCAACCTGCTGTCTTCATATACCATCATAGTGGGTTTACCTCAACCTGCTGTCTCCATATACCATCATAGTGGGTTTACCTCAACCTGCTGTCTCCATATACCATCATAGTGGGTTTACCTCAACCTGCTGTCCCCATATACCATCATAGTGGGTTTACCTCAACCTGCTGTCTCCATATACCATCATAGTGGGTTTACCTCAACCTGCTGTCTCCATATACCCTCATAGTGGGTTTACCTCAACCTGCTGTCCCCATATACCATCATAGTGGGTTTACCTCAACCTGCTGTCTCCATATACCATCATAGTGGGTTTACCTCAACCTGCTGTCTGCATATACCATCATAGTGGGTTTACCTCAACCTGCTGTCTCCATATACCATCATAGTGGGTTTACCTCAACCTGCTGTCTCCATATACCCTCATAGTGGGTTTACCTCAACCTGCTGTCCCCATATACCATCATAGTGGGTTTACCTCAACCTGCTGTCTCCATATACCATCATAGTGGGTTTACCTCAACCTGCTGTCTGCATATACCATCATAGTGGGTTTACCTCAACCTGCTGTCTCCATATACCATCATAGTGGGTTTACCTCAACCTGCTGTCTCCATATACCCTCATAGTGGGTCAACCTCAACCTGCTGTCTCCATATACCATCATAGTGGGTTTACCTCAACCTGCTGTCTCCATATACCATCATAGTGGGTTTACCTCAACCTGCTGTCTCCATATACCATCATAGTGGGTTTACCTCAACCTGCTGTCTGCATATACCATCATAGTGGGTTTACCTCAACCTGCTGTCTCCATATACCCTCACAACATCATACTGGGCCAACATAAAATGTGTGGTAGCCTGAGAACCGTAGCTGTAGGAATATGGTAGAAGACAGTATTTTTATTAAAACCATAAAGCTGAATATACAATGCAGTATAACTGTTATCTCAGTTCAACTTGGATAAGAATGTACATGAATGATGATCAAATCTGACCTTTAATCACATTATTACTGCACGTCACAATGTACAAATAGGAGGTTTTCTTTGAGAAACTATGATTAAATTAGTGAGTTAATATTTTGGCTTCAACCAACAAACACCAGGTTCACTGTTGTTAATATATTTACATAGATGGACACATCAAAGTATATAATATTCTTACATACATATACCTTGACATTTTCTGAAATAATATCTTCTTCAATATTCACATACCAGACATTATGATATCATGTGCTTTAAGCAGAGAAAAGGCAAGAAGTCCTTTGACAGTTGATTCCGTTTCTTTTCCAGTTCAGTTCATAGAGGTAAACCAAGGTAACAGCAGCATACTGATAAGTGACGTCACGCTGCTTGCTTAGCGAGTACCGCTTCCTCCTGATCGGGCTCACACCGATGCTCGAACCCAGGACATCTGCTTCGCTAGCACACGTGACCGCCCTCCCTAAGCGTCTTACCAGTCAGCACCATTGAAGCATTAACAATTCAGCTGCGCAAGCTGTGACACTTCAGGCTAAGGAGTAAGTTTCCCACATCCCCCATGTGCTACACTCTCACCATACGACCTTTATCCTGCTGATACTACACACATGTTCTCTTAATAAACAAACCTTTATCCCACTGATACTACACACATGTTCTCTTAATAAACAAACCTTTATCCCGCTGATACTACACACATGTTCTCTTAATAAACAAACCTTTATCCCGCTGATACTACACACGTTCTCTTAATAAACAAACCTTTATCCCGCTGATACTACACATGTTCTCTTAATAAACAAACCTTTATCCCTCTGATACTACACACATGTTCTCTTAATAAACAAACCTTTATCCCGCTGATACTACACACATGTTCTCTTAATAAACAAACCTTTATCCCGCTGATACTACACACATGTTCTCTTAATAAACAAACCTTTATCCCGCTGATACTACACATGTTCTCTTAATAAACAAACCTTTATCCTGCTGATACTACACATGTTCTCTTAATTAACAAACCTTTATCCCACTGATACTACACACATGTTCTCTTAATAAACAAACCTTTATCCCGCTGATACTACACACATGTTCTCTTAATAAACAAACCTTTATCCTGCTGATACTACACATGTTCTCTTAATAAACAAACCTTTATCCCGCTGATACTACACACATGTTCTCTTAATAAACAAACCTTTATCTCGCTGATACTACACACATGTTCTCTTAATAAACCAACCTTTATCCCGCTGATACTACACACATGTTCTCTTAATAAACAAACCTTTATCCTGCTGATACTACACATGTTCTCTTAATAAACAAACCTTTATCCCTCTGATACTACACATGTTCTCTTAATAAACAAACCTTTATCCTGCTGATACTACACATGTTCTCTTAATAAACAAACCTTTATCCCGCTGATACTACACACATGTTCTCTTAATAAACAAACCTTTATCCCGCTGATACTACACATATGTTCTCTTAATAAACAAACCTTTATCCCACTGATACTACACACATGTTCTCTTAATAAACAAACCTTTATCCTGCTGATACTACACATGTTCTCTTAATAAACAAACCTTTATCCCGCTGATACTACACATGTTCTCTTAATAAACAAACCTTTATCCCTCTGATACTACACATGTTCTCTTAATAAACAAACCTTTATCCCTCTGATACTACACACATGTTCTCTTAATAAACAAACCTTTATCCCGCTGATACTACACACGTTCTCTTAATAAACAAACCTTTATCCCGCTGATACTACACACATGTTCTCTTAATAAACCAACCTTTATCCCGCTGATACTACACACATGTTCTCTTAATAAACAAACCTTTATCCTGCTGATACTACACATGTTCTCTTAATAAACAAACCTTTATCCCGCTGATACTACACACATGTTCTCTTAATAAACAAACCTTTATCCCGCTGATACTACACATGTTCTCTTAATAAACAAACCTTTATCCCACTGATACTACACACATGTTCTCTTAATAAACAAACCTTTATCCTGCTGATACTACACATGTTCTCTTAATAAACAAACCTTTATCCCGCTGATACTACACATGTTCTCTTAATAAACAAACCTTTATCCCTCTGATACTACACATGTTCTCTTAATAAACAAACCTTTATCCCTCTGATACTACACACATGTTCTCTTAATAAACAAACCTTTATCCCGCTGATACTACACACATGTTCTCTTAATAAACCAACACAAGGAGATATGTTTGTGCCTTATATCTCATTATAAAATATAGTCCCGGACTGCATCTCATGTCTTGAAAGGCTTCCTTACCTCTCCACTTTATCTGGAGCGCAGCCAGTATTGGACTGAGTATTGAGACGCAGCCCTGTAACTTTATGCCAGCTGGGGCGGGTTGCCGTGACAACAGTGGTTCTGTTTCCATCTGAAGGTCAAAAGGTGAAGTTGTTGTGCACTCGTACCATAGACGTTGTCGCTGACCCACAGCCCGACCCCCTTACATCTTGTGGAAACATTCCTTAGCATTGGTCCACACTTGAATGCCCTATACAGACAGAGGAGAACATAAAACACAGAAATTGAACAAGGTCCTAACAACATTGGCCTTTGACTTTAACAAGTGGGTTGTGTTCAGTAGGGCACACCGTTGCAACGCGTTTTGAAACAAGAGTCTCTCATTGGACAAGTCCAGGCAGTCCCTCTCTCTTTCAGTCAGTGTTCTTCAGTTTGGTGCCTAATGAACACAACTCTGAGAGTGGTATTTAAAGCAACACGAAAAATACAGTTTCTTATTGGACAACTCCAGGTAGTCCATTTGTCCAATTGGTGCTTAATGAAAATAACCCTCATAGATACTAGGAGCATTTCCAGACTTCCACCGGAGTGTGACACACCTTCTTACACATGCTGATCTGCATGATGGCGTAGCCAATCAGAGCCTCCCTCAGATCCCTGTCCTTCTGCTCCTTGAAGCGCTGCATGTCCACCCACGCACCCTTCACGTACTCCCTGCACACACACACACACACACACACACACACACACAGATTATATTACATACTTTATCAATGAGTTGTTTTCAGCATGTGGTCTATCTATCTAGGTATTACTGCATGGTTTAACATGAGGGACTCACTCGCACTCCACTGTTTTCTCTGTGACCGTCTCCTCTCCCTGGACGATCTGCTCCTCCAGTAGGCTGAGTTTAGCCTCCCTCTGCTCCGGTGTCTCCTGACCAAACAGCTTGTTGGTCATTCCTTTGAAGGAGAACGTCCGTACCATCTGAGGATGGACAGACAGACAGAGAATGGAGGGGCATTACTAGCCTGGTGGTCCAGTCAATTCAAGAAGTACACTGAAATTCCAGATTCTCTCCTATGCTTTTCAATTAGGAAAATGTGGAATTGGAATTTGATTTACTTTCTGAATTGAAATGGAATTGACCCCAGGCCTGCTGGTGGTCCAGTCTGTTGATGCTTCGGCCTCTCTGTGTTTGTTGTCATGACAAACATGCAAGGCATGCAATAGAAGAGTTGGCTACAATAGAGTCTGGGACTAGAGTAGAGTCTGGGACTACAGTAGAGTCTGGGACTACAGTACAGTCTGGGACTAGAGTAGAGTCTGAGACTAGAGTAGAGTAGAGTCTGGGACTACAGTAGAGTCTGGGACTACAGTAGAGTCTGGGACTAGAGTAGAGTCTGGGACTAGAGTACAGTCTGGGACTAGAGTACAGTCTGGGACTACAGTACAGTCTGGGACTACAGTACAGTCTGGGACTAGAGTAGAGTAGAGTCTGGGACTAGAGTAGAGTCTAAGACTAGAGTACAGTCTGGGACTAGAGTACAGTCTGGGACTAGAGTACAGTCTGGGACTACAGTACAGTCTGGGACTACAGTACAGTCTGGGACTAGAGTAGAGTCTGGGACTAGAGTAGAGTCTGGGACTACAGTAGAGTCTGGGATAACAGTAGTCTGGGACTAGAGTACAGTCTGGGACTAGAGTAGAGTCTGGGACTAGCGTAGAGTCTGGGACTAGCGTAGAGTCTGGGACTAGCGTAGAGTCTGGGACTAGAGTAGAGTCTGGGACTACAGTAGTCTGGGACTAGAGTACAGTCTGGGACTACAGTACAGTCTGGGACTACAGTACAGTCTGGGACTAGAGTAGAGTCTGGGACTAGAGTAGAGTCTGGGACTAGAGTAGAGTCTGGGACTACAGTAGTCTGGGACATGTCCTTATATAGGGGGGTTTGAAAAAGACATGTAGTCAAAGATTCTGAGAGGACCTCTTGGGCCTTGCCAATGCTCTTGAGACCTATACTGTACCAATATTGGAAAGACAAGAGCTTGCCTCTTACAAGAGATCACCATCTCAGTTGGAGTCCTCTGGTTGTCCTATACCAGGATACAAACAGTAGATAAACTAGACCTTCCTCTAAACCTACAGCTTTCTTCATTGCCCCTGAGGGTATCGATAAAGTTGTATTGAATTGAATACCCCAGTGGCCAGCTCCTCCCGTTGCTGCTTCTTGGAGATGAGGTCTGAGGAGGCCGTCTCCAGCTCATACTGGGTCAGCTCGTGTTTCCTACACACAGCCCTGTAGGAGACAGACAGCAGTAGCTTTACAGGAGGCCCATACAATGTCACAACACCATACAGCATTACTTCCTGGGACACAAGTTGTACCAGGCCCGTTTAGATGAGATTTTTACACTGTCAGAACCTTCTGCTTGGTGATTTACCCTCTTTACCTGACTAAGGGGACAGGGTTTTGGAATCCCTTTACAAAATATGATTCATTGGTTGGTTGATTCATTGATTGATTAGCCATAACGTGCAATAGGACCAACCTTAAGGCTTCAGCATAGAAAAGGTATTCCTTCAGTTGGTCTGCGTAGTGCTCCTCTTCCTCCAAGATATCATCTACTGAGGCAGCATAGCTTTGGACAAAATGAGATTGATTGATTGATTTTATTAGCCAGTTAAACAAATATATACTTATTTTCATTGTAGTTCCTAAATTGCTTGATGTGTGAACTCTGCATTAGAATACCTGGCTGATTTTATTCGGCAGTTAAAAAATATATAATTATTTCCATTGTGTTCCCTAATTTCCATTGTGGTTCCTAAATTGCAGGTTGTGTGCAATCTACATTAGAATAGCAGGCTCAGCACAGGTTAGATAAAACAGCTGTTGGCGGAGGGGGAGTACTCACGCATCCATATGGTGTCCAGCACTCTGTAGACCGTCTCCCATCTCCTTCTCTAAGGCACTCCACTCACTGCCACACAAACAGTCAGATCAGTCAGACCGTCTCCCATCTCCTTCTCTAAGGCACTCCACTCACTGCCACACAAACAGTCAGATCAGTCAGACCGTCTCCCATCTCCTTCTCTAAGGCACTCCACTCACTGTCACACAAACAGTCAGATCAGTCAGACCGTCTCCCATCTCCTTCTCTAAGGCACTCCACTCACTGCCACACAAACAGTCAGATCAGTCAGACCGTCTCCCATCTCCTTCTCTAAGGCACTCCACTCACTGTCACACAGACAGACAGATCAGTCAGACCGTCTCCCATCTCCTTCTCTAAGGCACTCCACTCACTGCCACACAGACAGTCAGATCAGTCAGACTGTCTCCCATCTCCTTCTCTAAGGCACTCCACTCACTGCCACACAGACAGTCAGATCAGTCAGACTGTCTCCCATCTCCTTCTCTAAGGCACTCCACTCACTGTCACACAGACAGACAGATCAGTCAGATAATCCCACAACAATATCATATCAGTCTTTCTTCAATATTCAAATACAACATGTTTTATTGTTAGGGTTAAGTGCCTTGCTCAAGGGCACATCGACAGATTTTTCACCTACTTGGCTCGGTTGCTGGCCCATCACTCTTAACCACTGCTGCTGACTAGTGCTCTTACCTGAACACTCTTCCGTAGTTCCCATGGACTTTGTATACGCCGTAGAGCCTGTCTGCTACTCTCTGGAGAATGAAACGTGAGCTGTTAAATGTATAACGAGGTGAGCGCTAAATAAAAGATGTTGTTCCAAAGATATAACTTTAGACTAATGAGAGGAGCAGACTGACTGAATGGTATATTATTATATGACTTACTGCTCTGACTCTGAGCAGCTGGGAGGTGAGAGACTGAAGCTCATCGCTGTAGTGTTTCATCTCTGTGAACCGCCTAGATAGAGGAAGACAAATGGCAACCTTAACATACCTTTACACAACTTCACCTTTACACGACTTCAAATGTACACGACTTCACCTTTACACGACTTCAAATGTACACGACTTCAAATGTACACGACTTCAAATGTACACGACTTCACCTTTACACGACTTCAAATGTACACGACTTCAAATGTACACGACTTCAAATGTACACGACTTCAAATGTACACGACTTCAAATGTACACGACTTCAAATGTACACGACTTCAAATGTACACGACTTCAAATGTACACGACTTTACTCGACTTCCACAAATTCAACTTTATACAACTTAACACCATTTCTTCTTTACACAAATTCAACTTTACTCGACTTCAACTTAACATGGCATCAAATTAACACGACTAACTTTACACCACTTAAACTTAACTCAACTTTAAGTCAAATGTATGTAATACATGTATAATGCCACTAGGTGTCTGACAACTCTTGGTTGTAAATGGGAAGGATTGATTTACTTGTCAGGGTTCTTCACCCTGAAAGTTGCGCTCAGAGCTTTAATCCTGGAGTCTGCCTAGACAAAACAAACACAATTTAATTAGAATGCAATTATAAACCAAACACAACCAATGTGTACCACTGGATGGATCAAAATAGATTCAATACGGTTTTTGTTGTATTTTATTAGGATCCCCATTAGCGGTTGCTCATCCAGCAGCTACTCTTCCTGGGGTCCACACAGAACACGATGTAATACAGAACATCAATAGACGGGAACAGCTCAAGGACACAACCCCTTTAATAAGTTGTAGTAACGGATTAAAGATCATATAGGGGTAGAAGATAAAGACATTCATGAAGTAAAAAATGCCTCTGAGGTACCTTGGCTTGGAACCCTGTCTCATACACTACCTCCTTCCACCTGTGTTCCTGGGAGAGGAGGAGAGGAAATTAAGTCTTAAAAAAGTAGAGAAAAAATAAATACAAATGTATGTTGAATCTCTCCAAAACATTCCAATACAACGTCAAGGAGTGAGCTGATAGGCTATCGTACCTCAGTCAGGAAGTGGTATAGGATTTTGTCATTGGACAGAACCGAATGGGAGGCCACGCGAAGTAGGAAGTTCTCCAGACCAACCCTGCGCCTCTCTACAAAGTCTGGGTCCATGTTGTCTGCAGACAGCTTGTGCCAAACAAACTCTGCCTGTAGAAATCAGACAAGGGTTTTTACACAAAGATATAACATTTATTTGAATATTATATATAAAAAATTAAAATATATAATATAATATCATGTGTTCTATTCTATTAAATTCTGTGGGTATTAAGGCCCAAACACTGCAGTGTGGTGCTTGGGACTACTAGGTATAGATGCCATCAGGTTTGAGTTTAGCTTACCCTCTTCTCTGGCAAAGGCGGCACCACGATAAATGGATAGGTGACTAACAAATAGTTCCGGAGAATCTCAAATTCACTGTATCTCCTCCAGAGAGAGTCTGGGGCTGGGTTGTGGCCTTCTGTTATTGCATCTATGGATCTGAAAGAAGAAACACCAACATCTAGGTCAAATCAGATGCACCAGAAGGATCTGAATCCCTCTTATTTTACACATTCAGAAAAATCCAGGTTCAAGAACGTCATTGTACCGAGAACATATTTTAATTTGGGAGCAAGGCTATATTTTGCATATGCTGCTTCATTTTCAAACGGGGTCCCACTCTCTCACCGAGTTTCTATGAGGTACACTGTGAATATCTCTTGCATGTTCACTGTATTTTTCCCAGTTCTTTTCTCTGCCTCGGCCACACTGATCTCCATTCTCCGCAGCAGAGTGGATCCTTCCTGCACCATCTGTACAGAGTGCATGGGAGAAATAGGCAGGGATTAGTGAATAGATAGTTAGAGCAGTGTTTCCCAAACTCGGTCCTGGGGCCCCACGTGGGTGCACGTTTTGGTTTTTGCCCTAGCTCTAACAGCTGATTCAAATAATCAAATTCGGGAAACCCTGCTCTAGAGGACTGAATATGAATAGAACAGAATATCAATAGATTTAGATTGTTCCTATCCTTTGCCAATCATTGGACCTATTTGGAAATGTTCTAGTAATAAACATACGTGTCTATAGACGTCCATTTGTCATAATACCGTGACGTCATTCTCTGGATGCTGCGAGTGGACCAATAACGTGCCGAACAGCTACTGGCCACGTAGCACAGATCAGATCTGGTTTTATTTTGGATAGATAGGTCTTTCAATCTTCAAAACACTCATATTGTGTGCAATATTGTTACAAACAAGGTTATATCGTAGCCAACAGCAGCGCGTAGTTACAGTGTATCGCGTGGCCTGCCTGATGTCCCGACGGCTACATCTGTATGGTCGAACCAGGATGTTCTATTTCTGTATGCATCCATCCAGTCCTTTGCCGTGGACAAAGGACAATAGTTCGTTCGCAAAGAGACAATTTACAAACACAGACAAAACCTAGAAATGATTTGCGTTACTACCGTGTTATTCTTGTTATTCTCCAACTCTGTGTTGGTAAATTCATCTCCTCCAATCGTCGTTGACTCTTTATTGCCAGCATCCGCCATCCTTCTTTCCAGCTGTGTTATGCAAACAAGATAAAGCGATTCTGGGTCACGGGATTTTATATCTTTCAAAATAAGAGTCCTGTCAACTGTAGAAGATCAGAATCACCTTGAATCGCCATATACATTTGTATATAAAGGAATTTGACTTGGTGAAATGGTGCTGCCACAATAAACAGAATATACAGGCAGAAGATAAACCTGATATACAGACAACATACTGTACGTAGAAGCAGAGCTGATAAACAGGATACAGACAACATACTGTACGTAGAAGCAGAGCTGATAAACAGGATACAGACAACATACTGTACGTAGAAGCAGAGCTGATAAACAGGATACAGACAACATACTGTATGTAGAAGCAGAGCTTACACAAATCCACGCGTTATGTACACTATCTACACTGTAATGTAGGAACTACAAACTTCACAATGAAAACTAAGCTACGTTATAAAGTATGTATATAGAGATATATAAATAAAAAACAATTTTACTGGATGCTGAGCAGAGGGGGAAATATGTACATGAAAAGAGGCAGGTGCGTATGAGGATGTGCAGAGAGTACAAAGATGAATGTGCCATACTAGGATGCATAGTCCATTAATGAGAAAATGATCGTGGACCAGGTGGCTGGTTGGTTCATCTGGAGGAGGAAGAAACCACACCTGTTTAGGAGAGGTGCTGGCTAGCGGAGTAGAACACCTGTTTAGGAGAGGTGCTGGCTAGCGGAGTAGAACACCTGTTTAGGAGAGGTGCTGGCTAGCGGAGTAGAACACCTGTTTAGTAGAGGTGCTGGCTAGCGGAGTAGAACACCTGTTTAGTAGAGGTGCTGACTAGCGGAGTAGAACACCTGTTTAGTAGAGGTGCTGGCTAGCGGAGTAGAACACCTGTTTAGTAGAGGTGCTGGCTAGCGGAGTAGAACACCTGTTTAGTAGAGGTGCTGGCTAGCGGAGTAGAACACCTGTTTAGTAGAGGTGCTGGCTAGCGGAGTAGAACACCTGTTTAGTAGAGGTGCTGGCTAGCGGAGTAGAACACCTGTTTAGTAGAGGTGCTGGCTAGCGGAGTAGAACACCTGTTTAGTAGAGGTGCTGGCTAGCGGAGTAGAACACCTGTTTAGTAGAGGTGCTGGCTAGCGGAGTAGAACACCTGTTTAGGAGAGGTGCTGGCTAGCGGAGTAGAACACCTGTTTAGTAGAGGTGCTGGCTAGCGGAGTAGAACACCTGTTTAGTAGAGGTGCTGGCTAGCGGAGTAGAACACCTGTTTAGTAGAGGTGCTGGCTAGCGGAGTAGAACACCTGTTTAGTAGAGGTGCTGGCTAGCGGAGTAGAACACCTGTTTAGTAGAGGTACTGGCTAGCGGAGTAGAACACCTGTTTAGGAGAGGTGCTGGCTAGCGGAGTAGAACACCTATTTAGTAGAGGTGCTGGCTAGCAGAGTAGAACACCTGTTTAGGAGAGGTGCTGGCTAGCAGAGTAGAACACCTGTTTAGGAGAGGTGCTGGCTAGCAGAGTAGAACACCTGTTTAGTAGAGGTGCTGGCTAGCGGAGTAGAACACCTATTTAGTAGAGGTGCTGGCTAGCAGAGTAGAACACCTGTTTAGTAGAGGTGCTGGCTAGCGGAGTAGAACACCTGTTTAGGAGAGGTGCTGGCTAGAGGAGTAGAACACCTGTTTAGTAGAGGTGCTGGCTAGCAGAGTAGAACACCTGTTTAGTAGAGGTGCTGACTAGCAGAGTAGAACACCTGTTTAGTAGAGGTGCTGGCTAGCAGAGTAGAACACCTGTTTAGTAGAGGTACTGACTAGCAGAGTAGAACACCTGTTTAGGAGAGGTGCTGGCTAGCAGAGTAGAACACCTGTTTAGGAGAGGTGCTGACTAGCATAGTAGAACACCTGTTTAGTAGAGGTGCTGACTAGCATGGTAGAACACCTGTTTAGTAGAGGTGCTAGAACACCTGTTTAGTAGAGGTGCTGGCTAGCGGAGTAGAACACCTGTTTAGTAGAGGTGCTGACTAGCATAGTAGAACACCTGTTTAGTAGAGGTGCTGGCTAGCAGAGTAGAACACCTGTTTAGTAGAGGTGCTAGAACACCTGTTTAGGAGAGGTGCTGGCTAGCGGAGTAGAACACCTGTTTAGTAGAGGTGCTGGCTAGCAGAGTAGAACACCTGTTTAGTAGAGGTGCTGGCTAGTGGAGTAGAACACCTGTTTAGGAGAGGTGCTGGCTAGCGGAGTAGAACACCTGTTTAGTAGAGGTGCTGGCTAGCAGAGTAGAACACCTGTTTAGTAGAGGTGCTGGCTAGCAGAGTAGAACACCTGTTTAGGAGAGGTGCTGGCTAGCAGAGTAGAACACCTGTTTAGGAGAGGTGCTGGCTAGCAGAGTAGAACACCTGTTTAGTAGAGGTGCTGGCTAGCAGAGTAGAACACCTGTTTAGTAGAGGTGCTGGCTAGCAGAGTAGAACACCTGTTTAGGAGAGGTGCTGGCTAGCAGAGTAGAACACCTGTTTAGGAGAGGTGCTGGCTAGCAGAGTAGAACACCTGTTTAGTAGAGGTGCTGGCTAGCGGAGTAGAACACCTGTTTAGGAGAGGTGCTGGCTAGCGGAGTAGAACACCTGTTTAGTAGAGGTGCTGGCTAGCGGAGTAGAACACCTGTTTAGGAGAGGTGCTGGCTAGCGGAGTAGAACACCTGTTTAGTAGAGGTGCTGGCTAGCGGAGTAGAACACCTGTTTAGTAGAGGTGCTGGCTAGCGGAGTAGAACACCTGTTTAGGAGAGGTGCTGGCTAGCAGAGTAGAACACCTGTTTAGTAGAGGTGCTGGCTAGCGGAGTAGAACACCTGTTTAGTAGAGGTGCTGGCTAGCAGAGTAGAACACCTGTTTAGTAGAGGTGCTGGCTAGCGGAGTAGAACACCTGTTTAGGAGAGGTGCTGGCTAGCAGAGTAGAACACCTGTTTAGTAGAGGTGCTGGCTAGCGGAGTAGAACACCTGTTTAGTAGAGGTGCTGGCTAGCAGAGTAGAACACCTGTTTAGGAGAGGTGCTGACTAGCAGAGTAGAACACCTGTTTAGTAGAGGTGCTGGCTAGCAGAGTAGAACACCTGTTTAGGGGAGGTGCTGGCTAGCGGAGTAGAACACCTGTTTAGTAGAGGTGCTGGCTAGCGGAGATGAACACCTGTTTAGGAGAGTTGCTGGCTAGCAGAGTAGAACACCTGTTTAGGAGAGGTGCTGGCTAGCAGAGTAGAACACCTGTTTAGGAGAGGTGCTGGCTAGCGGAGTAGAGGTGCTGGCTAGCGGAGTAGAACACCTGTTTAGTAGAGGTGCTGGCTAGCGGAGTAGAACACCTGTTTAGTAGAGGTGCTGGCTAGCGGAGTAGAACACCTGTTTAGTAGAGGTGCTGGCTAGCTGAGTAGAACACCTGTTTAGTAGAGGTGCTGGCTAGCAGAGTAGAACACCTGTTTAGGAGAGGTGCTGGCTAGCGGAGTAGAACACCTGTTTAGGAGAGGTGCTGGCTAGCGGAGTAGAACACCTGTTTAGTAGAGGTGCTGGCTAGCGGAGTAGAACACCTGTTTAGTAGAGGTGCTGACTAGCATGGTAGAACACCTGTTTAGTAGAGGTGCTAGAACACCTGTTTAGTAGAGGTGCTGGCTAGCGGAGTAGAACACCTGTTTAGTAGAGGTGCTGACTAGCATAGTAGAACACCTGTTTAGTAGAGGTGCTGGCTAGCAGAGTAGAACACCTGTTTAGTAGAGGTGCTAGAACACCTGTTTAGGAGAGGTGCTGGCTAGCGGAGTAGAACACCTGTTTAGTAGAGGTGCTGGCTAGCAGAGTAGAACACCTGTTTAGTAGAGGTGCTGGCTAGTGGAGTAGAACACCTGTTTAGGAGAGGTGCTGGCTAGCGGAGTAGAACACCTGTTTAGTAGAGGTGCTGGCTAGCAGAGTAGAACACCTGTTTAGTAGAGGTGCTGGCTAGCAGAGTAGAACACCTGTTTAGGAGAGGTGCTGGCTAGCAGAGTAGAACACCTGTTTAGGAGAGGTGCTGGCTAGCAGAGTAGAACACCTGTTTAGTAGAGGTGCTGGCTAGCAGAGTAGAACACCTGTTTAGTAGAGGTGCTGGCTAGCAGAGTAGAACACCTGTTTAGGAGAGGTGCTGGCTAGCAGAGTAGAACACCTGTTTAGGAGAGGTGCTGGCTAGCAGAGTAGAACACCTGTTTAGTAGAGGTGCTGGCTAGCGGAGTAGAACACCTGTTTAGGAGAGGTGCTGGCTAGCGGAGTAGAACACCTGTTTAGTAGAGGTGCTGGCTAGCGGAGTAGAACACCTGTTTAGGAGAGGTGCTGGCTAGCGGAGTAGAACACCTGTTTAGTAGAGGTGCTGGCTAGCGGAGTAGAACACCTGTTTAGTAGAGGTGCTGGCTAGCGGAGTAGAACACCTGTTTAGGAGAGGTGCTGGCTAGCAGAGTAGAACACCTGTTTAGTAGAGGTGCTGGCTAGCGGAGTAGAACACCTGTTTAGTAGAGGTGCTGGCTAGCAGAGTAGAACACCTGTTTAGTAGAGGTGCTGGCTAGCGGAGTAGAACACCTGTTTAGGAGAGGTGCTGGCTAGCAGAGTAGAACACCTGTTTAGTAGAGGTGCTGGCTAGCGGAGTAGAACACCTGTTTAGTAGAGGTGCTGGCTAGCAGAGTAGAACACCTGTTTAGGAGAGGTGCTGACTAGCAGAGTAGAACACCTGTTTAGTAGAGGTGCTGGCTAGCAGAGTAGAACACCTGTTTAGGGGAGGTGCTGGCTAGCGGAGTAGAACACCTGTTTAGTAGAGGTGCTGGCTAGCGGAGATGAACACCTGTTTAGGAGAGTTGCTGGCTAGCAGAGTAGAACACCTGTTTAGGAGAGGTGCTGGCTAGCAGAGTAGAACACCTGTTTAGGAGAGGTGCTGGCTAGCGGAGTAGAGGTGCTGGCTAGCGGAGTAGAACACCTGTTTAGTAGAGGTGCTGGCTAGCGGAGTAGAACACCTGTTTAGTAGAGGTGCTGGCTAGCGGAGTAGAACACCTGTTTAGTAGAGGTGCTGGCTAGCTGAGTAGAACACCTGTTTAGTAGAGGTGCTGGCTAGCAGAGTAGAACACCTGTTTAGGAGAGGTGCTGGCTAGCGGAGTAGAACACCTGTTTAGGAGAGGTGCTGGCTAGCGGAGTAGAACACCTGTTTAGTAGAGGTGCTGGCTAGCGGAGTAGAACACCTGTTTAGTAGAGGTGCTGACTAGCGGAGTAGAACACCTGTTTAGTAGAGGTGCTGGCTAGCGGAGTAGAACACCTGTTTAGTAGAGGTGCTGGCTAGCGGAGTAGAACACCTGTTTAGTAGAGGTGCTGGCTAGCGGAGTAGAACACCTGTTTAGTAGAGGTGCTGGCTAGCGGAGTAGAACACCTGTTTAGTAGAGGTGCTGGCTAGCGGAGTAGAACACCTGTTTAGTAGAGGTGCTGGCTAGCGGAGTAGAACACCTGTTTAGTAGAGGTGCTGGCTAGCGGAGTAGAACACCTGTTTAGTAGAGGTGCTGGCTAGCGGAGTAGAACACCTGTTTAGGAGAGGTGCTGGCTAGCGGAGTAGAACACCTGTTTAGTAGAGGTGCTGGCTAGCGGAGTAGAACACCTGTTTAGTAGAGGTGCTGGCTAGCGGAGTAGAACACCTGTTTAGTAGAGGTGCTGGCTAGCGGAGTAGAACACCTGTTTAGTAGAGGTGCTGGCTAGCGGAGTAGAACACCTGTTTAGTAGAGGTACTGGCTAGCGGAGTAGAACACCTGTTTAGGAGAGGTGCTGGCTAGCGGAGTAGAACACCTATTTAGTAGAGGTGCTGGCTAGCAGAGTAGAACACCTGTTTAGGAGAGGTGCTGGCTAGCAGAGTAGAACACCTGTTTAGGAGAGGTGCTGGCTAGCAGAGTAGAACACCTGTTTAGTAGAGGTGCTGGCTAGCGGAGTAGAACACCTATTTAGTAGAGGTGCTGGCTAGCAGAGTAGAACACCTGTTTAGTAGAGGTGCTGGCTAGCGGAGTAGAACACCTGTTTAGGAGAGGTGCTGGCTAGAGGAGTAGAACACCTGTTTAGTAGAGGTGCTGGCTAGCAGAGTAGAACACCTGTTTAGTAGAGGTGCTGACTAGCAGAGTAGAACACCTGTTTAGTAGAGGTGCTGGCTAGCAGAGTAGAACACCTGTTTAGTAGAGGTACTGACTAGCAGAGTAGAACACCTGTTTAGGAGAGGTGCTGGCTAGCAGAGTAGAACACCTGTTTAGGAGAGGTGCTGACTAGCATAGTAGAACACCTGTTTAGTAGAGGTGCTGACTAGCATGGTAGAACACCTGTTTAGTAGAGGTGCTAGAACACCTGTTTAGTAGAGGTGCTGGCTAGCGGAGTAGAACACCTGTTTAGTAGAGGTGCTGACTAGCATAGTAGAACACCTGTTTAGTAGAGGTGCTGGCTAGCAGAGTAGAACACCTGTTTAGTAGAGGTGCTAGAACACCTGTTTAGGAGAGGTGCTGGCTAGCGGAGTAGAACACCTGTTTAGTAGAGGTGCTGGCTAGCAGAGTAGAACACCTGTTTAGTAGAGGTGCTGGCTAGTGGAGTAGAACACCTGTTTAGGAGAGGTGCTGGCTAGCGGAGTAGAACACCTGTTTAGTAGAGGTGCTGGCTAGCAGAGTAGAACACCTGTTTAGTAGAGGTGCTGGCTAGCAGAGTAGAACACCTGTTTAGGAGAGGTGCTGGCTAGCAGAGTAGAACACCTGTTTAGGAGAGGTGCTGGCTAGCAGAGTAGAACACCTGTTTAGTAGAGGTGCTGGCTAGCAGAGTAGAACACCTGTTTAGTAGAGGTGCTGGCTAGCAGAGTAGAACACCTGTTTAGGAGAGGTGCTGGCTAGCAGAGTAGAACACCTGTTTAGGAGAGGTGCTGGCTAGCAGAGTAGAACACCTGTTTAGTAGAGGTGCTGGCTAGCGGAGTAGAACACCTGTTTAGGAGAGGTGCTGGCTAGCGGAGTAGAACACCTGTTTAGTAGAGGTGCTGGCTAGCGGAGTAGAACACCTGTTTAGGAGAGGTGCTGGCTAGCGGAGTAGAACACCTGTTTAGTAGAGGTGCTGGCTAGCGGAGTAGAACACCTGTTTAGTAGAGGTGCTGGCTAGCGGAGTAGAACACCTGTTTAGGAGAGGTGCTGGCTAGCAGAGTAGAACACCTGTTTAGTAGAGGTGCTGGCTAGCGGAGTAGAACACCTGTTTAGTAGAGGTGCTGGCTAGCAGAGTAGAACACCTGTTTAGTAGAGGTGCTGGCTAGCGGAGTAGAACACCTGTTTAGGAGAGGTGCTGGCTAGCAGAGTAGAACACCTGTTTAGTAGAGGTGCTGGCTAGCGGAGTAGAACACCTGTTTAGTAGAGGTGCTGGCTAGCAGAGTAGAACACCTGTTTAGGAGAGGTGCTGACTAGCAGAGTAGAACACCTGTTTAGTAGAGGTGCTGGCTAGCAGAGTAGAACACCTGTTTAGGGGAGGTGCTGGCTAGCGGAGTAGAACACCTGTTTAGTAGAGGTGCTGGCTAGCGGAGATGAACACCTGTTTAGGAGAGTTGCTGGCTAGCAGAGTAGAACACCTGTTTAGGAGAGGTGCTGGCTAGCAGAGTAGAACACCTGTTTAGGAGAGGTGCTGGCTAGCGGAGTAGAGGTGCTGGCTAGCGGAGTAGAACACCTGTTTAGTAGAGGTGCTGGCTAGCGGAGTAGAACACCTGTTTAGTAGAGGTGCTGGCTAGCGGAGTAGAACACCTGTTTAGTAGAGGTGCTGGCTAGCTGAGTAGAACACCTGTTTAGTAGAGGTGCTGGCTAGCAGAGTAGAACACCTGTTTAGGAGAGGTGCTGGCTAGCGGAGTAGAACACCTGTTTAGTAGAGGTGCTGGCTAGCGGAGTAGAACACCTGTTTAGTAGAGGTGCTGGCTAGTGGAGTAGAACACCTGTTTAGTAGAGGTGCTGGCTAGCAGAGTAGAACACCTGTTTAGGGGAGGTGCTGGCTAGCGGAGTAGAACACCTGTTTAGTAGAGGTGCTGGCTAGCGGAGTAGAACACCTGTTTAGGAGAGTTGCTGGCTAGCAGAGTAGAACACCTGTTTAGGAGAGGTGCTGGCTAGCAGAGTAGAACACCTGTTTAGTAGAGGTGCTGGCTAGCGGAGTAGAACACCTGTTTAGGAGAGGTGCTGGCTAGCGGAGTAGAACACCTGTTTAGGAGAGGTGCTGGCTAGCGGAGTAGAACACCTGTTTAGGAGAGGTGCTGGCTAGCGGAGTAGAACACCTGTTTAGTGGAGGTGCTGGCTAGCGGAGTAGAACACCTGTTTAGTAGAGGTGCTGGCTAGTGGAGTAGAACACCTGTTTAGTAGAGGTGCTGGCTAGCGGAGTAGAACACCTGTTTGGGAGAGGTGCTGGCTAGCGGAGTAGAACACCTGTTTAGGAAAGGTGCAGGCTAGCGTAGTAGAACACCTGTTTAGGAAAGGTGCTGGCTAGCGTAGTAGAACACCTGTTTAGTAGAGGTGCTGGCTAGCAGAGTAGAACACCTGTTTGGGAGAGGTGCTGGCTAGCGGAGTAGAACATCTGTTTAGTAGAGAGAGGTGCTGGCTAGCGGAGTAGAACACCTGTTTAGTAGAGGTGCTGGCTAGCGGAGTAGAACACCTGTTTAGGAGAGGTGCTGGCTAGCAGAGTAGAACACCTGTTTAGGAGAGGTGCTGGCTAGCGGAGTAGAACACCTGTTTAGGTGAGGTGCTGGCTAGCAGAGTAGAACACCTGTTTAGGTGAGGTGCTGGCTAGCAGAGTAGAACACCTGTTTAGGAGAGGTGCTGGCTAGCAGAGTAGAACACCTGTTTAGGGGAGGTGCTGGCTAGCAGAGTAGAACACCTGTTTAGGAGAGGTGCTGGCTAGCGGAGTAGAACACCTGTTTAGAAGAGGTGCTGGCTAGCAGAGTAGAACACCTGTTTAGGAGAGGTGCTGGCTAGCAGAGTAGAACACCTGTTTAGAAGAGGTGCTGGCTTGCAGAGTAGAACACTTGGAAAAAGAAAAGGAGAGCTGTACACACTAGGAGCTCAAGGAGGTAGTGGAAGCCCATGTTGACATTACTACAGTACCTTGGCTCTGTCAGCGAACTGCATGGGGTCAAGGAGGGCGTCAGTGATGTCATTGAGGAGGAATAGGATGATGCCCTCGAAGGACTTCATGATGGCTAAGGTGAGTGCTACAGGTCTGTAGTCATTTAGCAGGATACTTTCTGTTTCTTAGGAACGGGAACGATGATAGATGATTTAAAACAGACAGGAACAGTGCATAGTTCAAGTGATTGATGGAAGATGTCTGTCAATATTTGTTTATTTATTTTAATTTAACCTTTATTTAACTATGCAAGTCAGTGACAATGACAATGACGGCCTACCCTGGCCAAACCCTTAATCCGGACGATGCTGGGCCAATTGTGCGCCACTCTATGGGACTCCCAATCATGGCCGGTTGTGATACAGCCTGGAATCAAACCAGGGACTGTAATGACGCCTCTAGCACTGAGATGCAGTGCCTTAGACCGCTGCGCCACTCGGGAGCCGAAGATAGTGGAGAGCTGGTCAGCGCAGTGCTTTAGTGTGGCTGAGGAGACCCGCTCTGGGCCTTCAGCTATCCTACAGTCCTGTTTCTTAAAGAGCCTGTTGACTACTTGCTCTGTGATGACAAGGGGTGGGGCGGGGGGGAGAGGGCAGCCTGGGACAGGCTGGCGGGAGAGTGTGAGGGAGGGGCAGAGGAGAGGGTAGTCTGGAGAGGAGGGGTTCAACTGGTTTGGCAGTAGGGGGTCGACTGAAGCATGGACGATGGAAGGTATACACAACATAATCTTTTACCAAAACACATTTTGTCCTTATCTATTCATTTTTTCCCTCTAGACTACACTTTTTAAAGAGAACCTCCAATAAGTGGCACTCGAAAAACCTTGTTGACCGTTTGTTTCAAATCAAATAAAACAGATGTCATAAAATCACTTAAATACATTTTTACTTGACAACTAATTATAATAATTATCTGTTACTAATTGTGCAATCATTTTCACCTTTATTCATTTGTCACAGTTTACAGGATATGATAACTCTTATTTTGAAGGATGTCTTATTTTGAAGGAAAGAACGGGACCCTTTAGTGCCTCATAATTCTTGTTGCCTGAGCATGTAGCTCGTGCTCGTGTGGCATTTTAGCCCTGAACGACGCCTGACAGACAAACCTGTCGCCCAGGCTGCGTGCCACCTCCAAGACCTGAGCCAATTGAATGCAAACTAACTTGGCTACAGTATGAAGTCTTGTGAGTTAGCTAGCTAGCTATCTATCTACAGTTGAAGTCGGAAGTTTACATACACTTTAGCCAAATACATTTAAACTCAGTTTTACAATTCCTGACATTTAATACTAGTAAAAATCCCCTGTCTTAGGTCAGTGTAACAGTATTCGTCATCTGAAGAGGAAGAATCATCGGACCAAAACGCAGCGTGGTAAGTGTTCATGCTTTCTTTAATAAACTGAACACTAAAACAAAATGAACAAAGAGAAGAACCGAAACAGTTCCGTAAGGTGCAAAACACTAAACAGAAATTAACTACCCAAAAAACCCTGTGGGAAAAGGCTACCTAAGTATGGTTCCCAATCAGAGACAACAATAGACAGCTGTCCCTGATTGAGAACCATACCCGGCCAAAACAAAGAAATACACAAAACATAGAAAAGGGCACATAGAATGCCCACCCGAGTCACACCCTGGCCTAACCAAAATAGAGAACAAAACCCTCTCTATGGCCAGGGCGTGACAGTCAGTTAGGATCATCACTTTATTTTAAGAATTTGGATTGTCAGAATAATAGAGAATTATTTATTTCAGCTTGTATTTCTTTCATCACATTCCCAGTGGGTCAGAGGTTTATCTACAATCAATTAGTATTTGGTAGCATTGCCTTTAAATTGTTTAACTTGCGTCAAACATTTCAAGTAGCGTTCCACAAGCTTCCCACAATAAGTTGGGTGAATTTTGGCCCATTCCTCCTGACAGAGCTGGTGTAACTGAGTCAGGTTTGTAGGCCTTGCTCGCACACGCTTTTTCAGTTCTGCCCACACATTTTCTATAGCATTGAGGTCAGGGCTTTGTGATGGCCACTCCAATACCTTGACTTTGCTGTCCTTAAGCCATTTTTCCACAACTTTGGAAGTATGCTTGGGGTCATTGTCCATTTGGAAGACCCATTTGCGACCAAGCTTTAACTTCCAGACTGATGCCTTGAGATGTTGCTTCAATATATCCACATAATTTTCCTTCCTCATGATGCCATTTATTTTGTGAAGTGCACCAGTCCCACCTGCAGCAAAGCACCCCCGCAACATGATGCTGCCACCCCCATGCTTCATGGTTGGGATGGTGTTCTTCGGCTTGCAAGCCTCCCCCGTTTCCTCCAAACATAACAATGGCCAAACAGGTCTATTTTTGTTTCATCAGACCAGAGGACATTTCTCCAAAAAGTATGATCTTTGTCCCTATGTGCAGTTGCAAACCGTAGTCTGGCTTTTTGTATGGCGGTTTTGGAGCAATGGATTCTTCCTTGCTGAGCGGCTTTTCAGGTTATGTCGATATAGGACTCGTTTTACTGTGGATATAGATACTTTTGTACCCGTTTCTTCCAGCATCTTCACAAGGTCCTTTGCTGTTGTTCTGGGATTGATTTGCACTTTTCGCACCAAAGTACATTCATCTCTAGGAGATAGAACGCATCTCCTTCCTCAGCGGTATGACGGCTGCGTGGTCCCATGGTGTTTATACTTGCGTACTATTGTTTGTACAGATGAACGTGGTACCTTCAGGCATTTGGAAATTGCTCCCAAGGATGAACCAGACTTGTGGACGTCTACAATTTTTTTCTGAGGTCTTGGCTGATTTATTTTGATTTTCCCATGATGTCAAGCAAAGAGGCACTGAGTTTGAAGGTAGGCCTTGAAATACATCCACAGGTACACCTCCAATTGACTCAAATGATGTCAATTAGCCTATCAGAAGCTTCTAAAGCCATGACGTCATTTTCTGGAATTTTCCAAGCTGTTTAAAGGCACAGTCAACTTAGTGTATGTAAACTTCTGTCCCACTGGAATTGTGATACAGTGAATTATAAGTGAAATAATCTGTCTGTAAACAATTGTTGGAAAAAGGACTTGTGTCATGCACAAAGTAGATGTCCTAACCGACTTGCCAAAACTATAGTTTGCTAACAAGAAATTTGTGGAGTGGTTGAAAAACTAGTTTTAATGACTCCAATCTAAGTGTATGTAAACTTCCCACTTCAACTGTATGTTAGTTGTTAGGTTGCGTAACTTAAATCAAATCTAAATACAACAGGTGTAGACTTTACCGTGAAATGCTTACTTATGCACCCTTTCCCAACAATGCAGAGTTAAAAAGTAAGAACATTTTTATAAATTGTAACACAATAAAATAACAATAATGAGGCTATATACAAGGAGTACCGGTACCGAGTCAATGTGCAGGGGAACGAGGTAATTGAGTTAATATGTACATGTAGGTAGGGGTAAAAGGGAGTAGGCAATCAGGATAGATAAGTGGGTGAGCTCCATTCCTGACAGGCTGATCAGATTCAGACTGATAAGTCAGGATACTGCCTTGTAGGCTGTGTTATGAGCAAAGCTCCTTTCAGGAATATTAGCAGTCAAAGTGCCTAATAGGCTGATGCATATGATCCAGTGAGTGAGATCCATTTCTGGCAGAATAATCAGACTCAACAGCAGCCTCAGAGGCTGATAAGTCAGGATGCTGCCTTGTAAACTGTTTCAGGAGCCAAGCTCCTATCATGCATATTAGCAGTCAAAGTGCCTTATAGGCTGATAGATTTGCATAAGCTCCAAAGGCAATTACCATCATGGACCAGAGGATTGAACAGGTGAGGGAGTATAAGAACCTTCGCACAATAGTTGATAACAAGCTGAATTTTGTGGCCAACTGTGGGTGAGTGTTATCAAAATGTCAATCCAGATTATACTTCAAATCAATTTTTATTGGTCACCCACATGGTTAGCAGATGTTAATGATAGTGTAGTGAAATGCTTGTGCTTTTAGTTCCGACAGTGCAGCAATAACTAACAAGTAATATTTAACAATTCCACAACAACTACCTAATACACACAAATCTAAGTAAAGGAATAGGCTTAAATGCATTAGATAGAATACAGTATATACATATGATATGAGTAATCCAAGATATGTACATATTATTAAAGTGGAATTATTAAAGTAACTAGTGATCCATTTATTAAGTGGCAAATGATTCTTCAAGTCTGTATGTAGGCAGCAGCCTCTCTGTGTTAGTGATGGCTGTTTAACAGTCTGATGGCCTTGAGATAGAAGCTGTTTTTCAGTAAACTTAGAAGGCTGAGTGTTAATCATTCTGTTTTACAATCCTTTTATAGATGTTTTATTGAGCCTGTCTTAACATTTAGTGTAGTTGCCTGGTTTGGCTCCCTCACATGGGCAAGTCAGAATACCCTAGAGAGAGTTGTGCAGGTCAGTGGTAAGATTGTAGGGAGAAACCAAAAGGCTCTCCAAGACATTTACAAAGAGTACACATGTAAGAGAGGTAAAGAAATACATTCATTACATTCACTGAACAGCAAGTATACAGTACTACTTCAGGGCATTTGTATCTGTCATGTGTGAATGTTGCTGTTAATATATTTACTATATATGTTTATCTTATCTTATCCGACTTGACACAACTGAAGTTACCTTCTGGAAAAATGAAGTCATTATATTCTATTCACTCTGTAAATGTAAACATTGTCCACAAAACATGGTGTCCCTTAAAATTATACATGTATCAGTTATGCAAGCTAACAACCAGCATAGATAACTAGCTACCTTGCAAGCTAACAAGACTACCTAGCTAACTAGCCAGCTAACTCACAAGACTAGCTGGCCAAGTTAGCTTGCATGCGATAGGCTCTGGTCTTGGGGGTGTCAGGCAGCCTGGAATACCGTGCTGTCAGTCAGATGCCTTTCATGGCTTAAATGCCCCACGAGCTCTTATCTCACAGAACAGATCCGGGTTGGGGTCCGTCAGAGGGGTGGTTAGAGAGAGAGAAAGATGGCGGAAGCGGATGATGGAGTGGATTCAGAATCTAATGTTGGTAGAATCAAGGAGAATTGGAATATTGTCCAAAAGAGAGGAAAACGGAGCAAAGTAGAGTACAGTGATGAGAATGTCACTTCATATCTTTTAGGAGTAAGGTTTGTAAATGAGGGGCAGCTGATCGAACTACCGATCTTGAGGAATCCATTTGAGATATCCAAACTGGTGGAGAGAGTGCTGGGTAGAGTGAAGGCTGTGAGGATCACAAGAGGGGGGTTGTCTTTCATCGGCAGGATCTGGACATTTTAAAGGTTAAGAAGGTGGACTTTGTGGCTTTTATAGCTATGGTAATTAATGGCACTGCCAAGGTGGAGAGAAGATCAAGGAAGATAGAAATCATAGTGATTGTGGCAGAGCGGTTCCTGGGGCCGAAAGATTTCTCAGCAAAGGAGTTACATGCAATATTGGCACAAGCCATACCAGATATGGAGAATTAGAAGAAGTGGGAGTTTTGTTTTTGGCAATATACAATTTTTTTTAGGACGGATTAAGTTAGTTTCACTATGATGTATGTTTTTTTGTAACTTTTGGGGGGGGTTCAAATCGTCCAGTTGGTGGCAGCAATACACCTTTTTAGGTTGTCGTCCGCCATAAAACCCACAGAAGAAGAAATCTCACTGACACAACTCGAGCCGGCATTATCTGAAGGAATGTCTAAATTCGAGTTGTTGAAAGTGATTCTGAAACAGCGATGTACAACAGCGGCGGCGGAGATATTCAGAGCCGTTGCAAAAACACTGTCAAAGTACCAGGACAAAGTTTATCTGTCGAAAGAAGAGAACGACCGTCTGCAGAGGCTGTTTGATATCATCCTGAAACCAGAGATAAAGTTGTATAGAACAGGTTTGTTTATCACTTGTCTCTTAACATTGTTTATCAACATTGCCAATATTGATCATTTAATTTATTTTGAAAGTCCGTGCAGCATAAATGCGTGACAAGTAAACATTAGTAATTAAGTAAACTAGCTAGCAAACTCCCTTTGTCTAATACATCAGATTGTGATAATGTTACCAGCTTTATAGTTTAAAGTCTGAAATAAAACACAGACTGCAAAAAGTTTCCTTACAAGCCAAAATATTGAATAAAATGACATTTGAACTTATTCTAACCGGTTGTCTGTGAGGTTGGTCCTTATTTTTAAAATGGTATAGAATCAGCTTGATCCCCGCTGTCAAAGATGCTTGGAACTTTTTTATATATGTTTTCAGTGGTATTGTTAACACGCCCCTATAAAGAAAAATATATCTGGTTCGACCGTGATCTTGCAGAGTTACTCCACCTCATGAAATGCATTTGTTGAAAGGCTCGGCAGACGCATACTCAAGCTGACTGGCTCTCGTTCAGGCAAATGAGAAATAAGTGGACTCAGGCTATCCGGAAGGCCAAAGTTAGTTACTTTAAGGAGCAGTTCTCTCTCTGTGGGTCTAACCCCAAGAAGTTCTGGAAAACGGTTAAAGACCTGGAGAATAAACCCTCGTCCTCACAGCTGCCCATGTCCCTTAATGTTGAGGATGTGGTTGTTACTGACAAGAAGCACATGGCTGAGCTCTTTAAATCACCATGTCATTAAGTCAGGGTTCCTATTTGACTCAGCCATGCCTCCTTGCCCTTCCAACGTTTCCTCATCTCCCACCCCTTCTAATGTGACTATCCACAATGCTTCTCCCTCTGTCTCCCTGCAGGCAGTCACTGAGTCCGAGGTGCTAAAGGAGCTCCATAAACTAGACCCCAAAAACATCTGGGTCAGATGGTTTAGACCCTTTCTTCTTTAAGGTTGCTGCCCCTATCATCACCAAGCCTATCTCCAACATTTTTAACCTGTCTCTCCTCTCTGGGGAGGTTCCCATTGCTTGGAAGGCAGCTACAGTTCGTCCTTTATTTAAAAGGGGAGATCAAGCTGATCCTAACTGTTATAGGCCTATTTCTATTTTTCCCTGTTTATCAAAAGTGTTGGAAATACTTGTCAATAATCAACTGACTGGCTTTCTTGATGTCCATAGTATTCTCTCGGGTATGCAACCTGGTTTCCGCTCAGGTTATGGATGTGTCACTGAAACCTTAAAAGGTGCTCAATGATGTCACCATTGCCCTTGACTCTAAGCAATATTGTGCTGCTATTTATATTGACTTGGCCAATGCTTTTCATACGGTAGACCATTCCATTCTTGTGGGCCGGCTAAGGAGTATTGGTCTCTCTGAGGGGTCTTTGGCCTGGTTTGCTAACTACCTCTCTCAAAGAGTGCAGTGTATAACGTCAGAAAATCTGCTGTCTCAGCAACTGCCTGTCACCAAGGGAGTACCCCAAGGCTATAAATCCTAGGCCCTACGCTCTTCTCAATTTACATCAACAACATAGCTCAGGCAGTAGGAAGCTCTCTCATCCATTTATATGCCGTTGATACAGTGTTATACTCAGCTGGCCCCTCCCTGGATTTTGTGTTAAATGTTCTACAACAAAGTTTTCTTAGTGTCCAACAAGCTTTCTCTACCCGTAACCTTGTTCTGAACACCTCCAAAACAAAGGTCATGTGGTTTGGTAAGAAGAATTCCCCTCTTCCCACAGGTGTGATTACTACTTCTGAGGGTTTAGAGCTTGTGGTAGTCACCTCATACAAGTACTTGGGAGTATGGCTAGACGGTGCACTGTCCTTCTCTCAGCACATATCAAAGCTGCAGGCTAAAGTTAAATCTAGACTTGGTTTCCTCTATCGTAATCGCTCCTCTTTCACCCCAGCTGCCAAACTAATCCTGATTCAGATGACCATCCTACCCATGCTAGATTACGGAGACATAATTTATAGATCAGCAGGTAAGGGTGCTCTCAAGCAGCTAGATGTTCTTTACCATACGGCCATCAGATTTGCCACCAATGCTCCTTATAGGACACATCACCACACTCTATACTCCTCTGTAAACTGGTCATCTCTGTATACCCATCGCAAGACCCACTTATGCTTATTTATAAAACCCTCTTAGGCCTCACTCTCCCCTATCTGAGAGATCTACTGCAGCCCTCATCCTCCACATACAACACCCGTTCTGCCAGTCACATTCTGTTAAAGGTCCCCAAAGCACACACATCCCTGGGTCGCTCTTCTTTTCAGTTTGCTGCAGCTAGCGACTGAAACGAGCTGCAACAAACACTCAAACTGAACAGTTTTATCTCAATCTCTTCATTCAGACTCAATCATGGACACTCTTACTGACAGTTGTGGCTGCTTTGTGTGATGTATTGTTGTCTCTACCTTCTTGCCCTTTGTGCTGTTGACTGTGCCCAATAATGTTTTTACCATGTTGTGTGCTGCTACCATGTTGTACAGGTATTTTAGCTAGCTAATGTTAGTTGGCTGCTTATACATCAAACTCTCCAGTATATTAACTATAGGCTAACTACCCAACGTTTATTGACTTGATTATTCCCGTCATTCTTATCTTAGCTAAATGGTATAGTCGTTTTGCGTTCTCAATGGACATTTGGGTGCTTTTGTAAATTCACTCTGGCAATCTACTCCGATTTCAAATTCTCGTCTGAATTTAGAGCGCTCAACACCCGTTGAATATGGCCAGTGTCAGTAAACGTCAGCAAAAAAAAGCGTAAATAAATTGTTGCCAGCAGCACAGTTTAGTCACCAACGCTTTGGATAACATGAAAACTGCCTAACCAGCTCTGATAGGGCGAGTAAAATGGTCAGTGGTCTCATTAGTGTCTGGAAGTAGATAGCAAGCTAGCCAACGTTAGCTTGGGTGCTTGACTGCGGTAAAGTCTGAACGCTCAAATCAACCCTACTCCTCGGCCTGAGCATCCAGTGTTCGCTCTGAATTTACAAACGGGAAATCTGACAACGCTCTGAATTTACGAGCGCACTCTGGCACTCCAGATTGAATTTAAGAACACACCTGAAGTCTTCAAATCTCTAACTAGTCATTTGTTTTGCTAACTAGCTAGCAAGAGGTTGCATAGCAACAGCATCAACTTCCTGTAGACAGGAGAAGAGCAAGTACACTCAACTGAAAGGATACCGTTCGTTTACAGTATACTAAAGTGAACTGATACTATGTAGTGTATGTAGTATACACTATGTTAGTATGGGTATTCGAACACAGCTCAACTTTTCAAAACGCTGGTACTGCCATTGAAATTTCAATCACCTGGCACATGTAAACACTTGCAAGGTTTTGGTTAGTAAGCATGCATCATACATTTGTTTTGTGCGCGTGTGCCTTAAGTGATGAGTAAACATATCGTGATAGCCACGCACGGTTTGAAGTCGGTGTAATAATACTTTCCTGTGGATATTTGGTCTCAAATTTACTTCCTACTTAACGGCCTATTTACAAACAAGCTAAACAGTTGTTAAATATGAATACAATTAGTCAACTATTAAATAACATGCACATAATTTGAAAGATATGTTCATTCTATGCTGAGGAAAAATGTAAAAGTACATTTAAAAAAGAGTGTAACAACATTGCCATTTCATGCATTGATCTTTGAAAAGGCTCAGTTATCTGTGGCTCAGTTGGTAGAGCATGGTGTTTGCAACGCCAGCATGGTGTGGGCAACGCCAGGGTTGTGGGTTCGATTCCCACGGGGGGCCAGTACAAAAAAATAAAAAATATGCATGAAATGAAATGTATGCATTCACTACTGTAAGTCACTCTGGATAAGAGCGTCTGCTAAATGACTACAATGTAATGTAAATGAAGAGATACAGTTTAATATGCTAATTAGCTAACAGTCTTTCAAATTCTGTGCATGTTATTTAAGTCTTAAAATGTAATCAATACCGCAGGTTCTATATAGAAGTGAACAAGGGATTCTCATCAATATTAATCATTTTAATTGTGAATAGAATAAACAATGTAAAATACATATGTACAACCTCTGAAGACAGTCACTTGCTGTAGTACCCTTGCATTTTTTAAATGGACATGTAGTGCTGTTTAGACAAGTAATGAGCTCTTCCCCCTCCGTTATAATCAGTCCAGTCAGATTGCCTCTACTGACAATACTGAATGACCATGATCTACACTTCAGAAACTGTTAGGATCAACCAACAACAGCACATAAGTGTGAAATCCTGGAGATGGGCTACCCTATCCTAGACCCCATTATCTTATGTCAGATGAAGCGTAGCAGCACCCATCTCATCTGCAACTAAAATCTAATGTATCCTTTCTCCTTCCCTTCAGATTTCCAGCAGTTCATTGTCTCTGAAGAGGAGTTGTCCCCTGTACAGCAACACTGTAAGCAGAATTGGAGCCCCAGTCTGGGGCAAAATGACTGGAACCCCATACAGATTAAAGAGGAACATGAAGAACGCAGGATCATCCAGGTGAATGAAGACTCGGTATTCACTCCTGCCTGGGTGAAAATTTACTATGATCACTACACAACTCTTCACAAATCTTCTTCACAAATCCAAAGTGAAGAATACATAGACAAAACGGCTTCAACTGAACAGATCAAAACAGAACCTAAGGAAGAGGATTCCTCAGAGCCAACCAGTGAATCTCAGCCCCTGCGCATATCAAAGAGGACACTGACAGAAAAAGACACTCTAAGCTCCAAGGTTAGAAAATCCATGGATCTGAAATCCCCAGTGCATAGGAGGAGTTACACAGAAATGAGAGAGAAACCATTTTGCTGTAGTGATTGTGGTGAACGTTTCACTCTGATGGGAAAACTGAATTCTCATAGGATTATGATGCACTCTGGGAAGAATCCGTATCGCTGTGATGAATGTGGAAAATGTTTTGTTCGGTGCGGAGCTCTGGATTCTCATATGAGGATCCACACAGGGTTGAATCTGCATCATTGTCAGGTTTGTGGCAAAGGTTTTGATTATGGTAGAAGTCTGAATGATCATATGAGGTCCCACAAATGGGTGAAATTGCATTGCTGTCGGGACTGTGGCAAAGGTTTTGTTTATGTTAAAGGTCTGAATTGTCATCGGAGGATTCACACAAAGGAGAAACTCAAAGGCTGTCATATTGGAGTGAACACCTGAAATCACATGGAAGGTTTCACACAGGCAAGAATACGCATTCTTATACTGATCCACACAGGGGAGAAATCATATCACGAACAGGATTTACTGTAATGTGGCAAATGGTTTCCCCATGTTGAGTATCTGAATTATCACATGAGGATTCACACAGGGGAGAAATCATTTTGCTGTAATGATTGAGGCAAATGTTTTAATTTTGGCAATGGTCTGAAAACGCATATGAAGATTCACACATGGAAGAAATCATATTGCTGCCAGGTCTGTTTTGCTCAGGATAATTCACTGAGGTATCAAATTGGGAATTTTCACTTGGATGGGTAAACTGAATTTGAAATTAGATAGAAGATGGAGGGGCAAAATGTCAAACTTCCATGGTTCTTTCGGTGAATACAATATGACTTTGGGTTTGTAAATATACTTGCAGGACAACCAATAAAGTTACTAATTATTATTGTTCAACTCATTTACTTTGTCTGATCCATTCGATTGCAGTTCAGCCCAGTTGACACTAGTAGCCTTTCTCTACAGGAACCAACTAGAATGTCCCCTAATTTCACCTTGATACATTTATGTACACATCAGTGGAGGCTGGTAGGAGGAACAATAGGAGGCCTGGCTCATTGTAGTGGCTGGAATGAAATGAATTAAAACTAAAATCTAGCTTCAGAGCTTTGTCAACACTGATGGCTGGGTTGTAGATGATAAAGGCTAGACACATCTCATCAGTGGTGGCCAGCCCCAACTGTGTGATTCCTTTGTGATTGGCTGTGTTATAGGTGCACTCCACCACAATCTCATCACCCTGCAGAGAGGAGATACTGCTTTTAGAAAGATCTAATGACTAATAATACCACAGTTGACCTGATAAAGAATCCAATGAAATACAGGAAGTAGATGGATGCTTACTTGTTTGATGGTCATAATGGTCTCCAGGTTGATGAACCCCTGCAGCTCAAAGTTGTCATCCATGGCCAGAAAGTCAATCTGTGTTCCATTCCTGCAAAAGGTAGAATCAAGAACACATCAGTGGGGAGAGTGAAGAACCATCAACAACGATCATCAAAGCATATCGCTGCTTATCCTGACAATGACACTTTACACTAACAGTCATTGGTAGAACTGTAGAACTCATCATAATCCTGTCCTCCAATAGGGATGCCAGCATTTTCTGGAAGTTCGAAACGCCTAGTATGAAGAAGACAATGTAAAGACAGCTCAGACTAACATTTGTGTAGGTGTGTGTTCATGCATGTGTGTATGTATTAATGTCTTCAGAAGGGGGCAGTCTCTCACCCCTCCTGTGTTCCAGACAGCCACCACTTTGAAGCAGTCTGCCCATGGTCCTCCCGTGTAGCATTGTTGCTCATTGATCTGGATCACAGATAAGGGGCAGCTGTAGAGAAGCATGTGGTGGACCAGGTTCTAAATCACTGGCTCCACCTGAGACCGGCAGAGAGAGAGAAGGAGCAGGGAGAGGGAAGAGATGCCAAAAACCTCTATGGACTCTAATGACAAATGTATGTCGTAATTGTAAAATGATTAGACCATGAAATGAGAGGGGTCATTTACCCGAATGATATGTTTCCCTATTGAGCTTTGGCATCTTCATGACCTTGCAGTTGTAGTATGTATGTTCAGCAGGGACAATAAACTGTAATGGAGGAAATACTGTGTTAATACCATCCGTGTGGCCAGTCCATTCTGTTCTAGTCACATGTTGTAGGCTAAGGATACTAAATCAAATTTGATTGGTCACATGGTTAGCAGATGTTATTGCGAGTAGTGAAATTCTTGAATCTACCTCCCGTATAACCAATATTAATTAAATCGGACCTGTTCCACTTCAAGAATAAAGAGCAACTTCAAACTAAAAGTCCTGCTGTGCCTGATCTAGAGAGACATACTCCTGCTACAGGATGTGTGAGGTCACTCTTACATTGTCCATAACAAAGTCCAGATAGTTGCCGTCCCGGGGGCTGGATCTGGGCATGAACTTGAGCAGGTTCACCTCCTTGGTCCCCCTTGTTCTGGAATGGTACCCGATGCCATCAGTTTTCCCGTAGGCATAGATCAGCTTCACTGGACTGTCCTATGAGAGGAGATGGAACAAACAGCAATTGACAAAACATAGAAGAACAAAATGCACAGGTTGAGGACTACAACACTAACTACATAATGTTGCGACATTGATGTTGCAATACTTGTTATGACACCATTGTCTTTATTAATGCTTCTTATATTTGTGAATCTCCGTGGGACCATTTAGGGTTAGGGACATGTAGGGTTAGGACATGTAGGGTTAAGACATGTAGGATTAGGGACATGTAGGGTTAGGACATGTAGGGTTAGGACATGTAGGGTTAGGGACATGTAAGGTTAGGGACATGTAGAGTTAGGGACATGTAGGGTTAGGGACATGTAGGGTTAGGGGGTTAGGGACATGTATGGTTAGGGACATGTAGGGTTAGGGGGTTAGGGACATGTAAGGTTAGGGACATGTAGAGTTAGGGACATGTAGGGTTAGGGACATGTAGGGTTAGGGGGTTAGGGACATGTAGGGTTAGGACATGTAGGGTTAGGGACATGTAGGGTTAGGACATGTAGGGTTAGGGACATGTAGGGTTAGGACATGTAGGGTTAGGGAGTTAGGGACATGTAGGGTTAGGACATGTAGGGTTAGGGACATGTAGGGTTAGGGGGTTAGGGACATGTAGGGTTAGGGACATGTAGGGTTAGGGACATGTAGAGTTAGGGGGTTAGGGACATGTAGGGTTAGGGACATGTAGGGTTAGGGGGTTAGGGACATGTAGGGTTAGGACATGTAGAGTTAGGGGGTTAGGGACATGTAGGGTTAGGGACATGTAGGGTTAGGACATGTAGAGTTAGGACACGTAGGGTTAGGGACATGTAGGGTTAGGGACATGTAGGCTTGGGACATGTAGGCTTAGGACATGTAGGGTTAGGGACATGTAGGGTTAGGACATGTAGAGTTAGGACATGTAGGGTTAGGGGGTTAGGGACATGTAGGGTTAGGGACATGTAGGGTTAGGGGGTTAGGGACATGTAGGGTTAGGGACATGTAGGGTTAGGACATGTAGAGTTAGGACATGTAGGGTTAGGGGGTTAGGGACATGTAGGGTTAGTGACATGTAAGGTTAGGGACATGTAGGGTTAGGGACATGTAGGGTTAGGGACATGTAGGGTTAGGGGCATGTAGGGTTAGGGACATGTAGGGTTAAGGGGTTAGGGACATGTAGGGTTAGGGGGTTAGGGACATGTAAGGTTAGGGACCTGTAGGGTTAGGGACATGTAGGGTTAGGGGGTTAGGGACATGTAAGGTTAGGGACATGTAGGGTTAGGGACATGTAGGGTTAGGGGGTTAGGGACATGTAGGGTTAGGGACATGTAGGGTTAGGGACAAGTAGGGTTAGGGACATGTAGGGTTAGGGGGTTAGGGACATGTAGGGTTAGGGACATGTAGGGTTAGGACATGTAGAGTTAGGACATGTAGGGTTAGGGGGTTAGGGACATGTAGGGTTAGTGACATGTAAGGTTAGGGACATGTAGGGTTAGGGACATGTAGGGTTAGGGACATGTAGGGTTAGGGGCATGTAGGGTTAGGGACATGTAGGGTTAGGGGGTTAGGGACATGTAGGGTTAGGGGGTTAGGGACATGTAAGGTTAGGGACCTGTAGGGTTAGGGACATGTAGGGTTAGGGGGTTAGGGACATGTAAGGTTAGGGACATGTAGGGTTAGGGACATGTAGGGTTAGGGGGTTAGGGACATGTAGGGTTAGGGACATGTAGGGTTAGGGACATGTAGGGTTAGGGACATGTAGGGTTAGGGGGTTAGGGACATGTAGGGTTAGGGACATGTAGGGTTAGGGACATGTAGAGTTAGGGACATGTTGGGTTAGGGACATGTAGGGTTAGAGGGTTAGGGACATGTAGGGTTAGGGACAAGTAGGGTTAGGGACATGTAGGGTTAGGGACATGTAGGGTTAGGGGGTTAGGGACATGTAGAGTTAGGGACATGTAGGGTTTATAGAGCTGAATTAATAGTTGTTTTACTATACTTCATTGTTGTGGAGTTTCCATCTCTTCTCTAAAACTTGAGCAACACATTCACATCAATGGAGGCTGCTGAGGGGAGGATGGCTGCACATAATGGCAGCAAAGGAGCAAATTGAATGGCATCAAACACATAGAAATATTTGATTCCCTTCCACTTTTTCCCTCCAGCACATTACCACCAACCTGTCCTCCTTAAGGTGCCAGCAATCTCCTGTGATTCACATGTAACTTTAAAGAGTAATTTGATCTTCCAAAGGTTTTGGAGGTGTTGAAAACCAATACACCTACAACTCCAGATAATTACTACTACAACTGTTAACACCAAGATCTACAATATAACTACTGCTTAGACCTAGACCTACAATAGAACTACTGCTAAGACCTAGACCTACACTAGAACTACTGCTAAGACCTAGACCTACAATATAACTGCTACTAAGACCTAGACCTACAATATAACTACTGCTAAGACCTAGACCTACAATATCACTACTGCTAAGACCTAGACCTACACTAGAACTACTGCTAAGACCTAGACCTACAATATCACTACTGCTAAGACCTAGACCTAAAATATAACTACTGCTAAGACCTAGACCTACAATATAACTGTTACTAAGACCTAGACCTACAATATAACTACTGCTAAGACCTAGACCTACAATATAACTGTTACTAAGACCTAGACCTACAATATAACTACTGCTAAGACCTAGACCTACAATATCACTACTGCTAAGACCTAGACCTACAATATCACTACTGCTAAGACCTAGACCTACAATATCACTACTGCTAAGACCTAGACCTACAATATAACTGCTGCTAAGACCTAGACCTAAAATATAACTACTGCTAAGACCTAGACCTACAATATAACTACTGCTAAGACCTAGACCTAAAATATAACTACTGCTAAGACCTAGACCTACAATATAACTGCTGCTAAGACCTAGACCTAAAATATAACTACTGCTAAGACCTAGACCTAAAATATAACTACTGCTAAGACCTAGACCTACAATATAACTACTGCTAAGACCTAGACCTACAATATGACTACTGCTAAGACCTAGACCTAAAATATAACTACTGCTTAGACCTAGACCTACAGTAGAACTACTGCTTAGACCTAGACCTACAATAGAACTACTGCTTAGACCTAGACCTACAGTAGAACTACTGCTTAGACCTAGACCTACAGTAGAACTACTGCTTAGACCTAGACCTACAGTAGAACTACTGCTAAGACCTAGACCTACAATATAACTACTGCTAAGACCTAGACCTACAATATAACTGTTACTAAGACCTAGACCTACAATATAACTACTGCTAAGACCTAGACCTACAATATAACTGCTGCTAAGACCTAGACCTAAAATATAACTACTGCTTAGACCTAGACCTACAGTAGAACTACTGCTTAGACCTAGACCTACAATATAACTACTGCTTAGACCTAGACCTACAGTAGAACTACTGCTTAGACCTAGACCTACAGTAGAACTACTGCTTAGACCTAGACCTAGAATATAACTACTGCTAAGACCTAGACCTACAATATAACTACTGCTAAGACCTAGACCTACAGTAGAACTACTGCTTAGACCTAGACCTACAATATAACTACTGCTAAGACCTAGACCTACAGTAGAACTACTGCTTAGACCTAGACCTACAGTAGAACTACTGCTTAGACCTAGACCTACAGTAGAACTACTGCTTAGACCTAGACCTAGAATATAACTACTGCTAAGACCTAGACCTACAATATAACTACTGCTAAGACCTAGACCTACAGTAGAACTACTGCTTAGACCTAGACCTACAGTAGAACTACTGCTAAGACCTACAATATAACTGTTACTAAGACTTAGACCTTCAATATAACTGTTACTAAGACCTAGACCTACAATAGAACTATTTCTAAAACCTAGACGTACAATATAACTACTCCCAAGTGAAAACCAACAAAACATTAGCACTGATACTGCTGTGTCTAATAGTAATGATTACAGAGTTAATGGTTTAGATACGTTGAAGTAGTTGCCATTTTGGTCCGACCCATCCAATGACGATATGCGCTCCAGCCATGCCTCCATTTGGGTTCTACTCGAATCCCACCCAGCCAGTGGTCTTGACTGACAGCTGGAGCGTGATGGTGCCCTCGACCTCACTAAACCCCTAGTTCTGGATGACATTGTTGTCCGCTTCAAGTTACTCCATGAATGGCATAAGGGTGTCCTGCTATCCCCTGGTCCCCGGAGTCCAAGCCAGGAGCAGGGAGAGGAATAGAGGGATCATACTGTCTGTCACCCACAGATAGAACATGAGACTGAGAACTCGAACCGCTGAGAGAGACAAATGCTCCCAAACAAACAGCTAGCTACGGCTAAGCAGATAAACAGATAGCTACGGAGAACCGCTAAGATTCTGATTCACACTCACTGACTGGCCATGTCCAAATGCCTATACTAGCGTTTTAAATAGTAGGCTTTTTGGGTGTGAGGAAATAGACGATTGTACAGTAGGGAAATTGAGACCCAGGTGTGTTTGACAACCGTTTATAATCAACTAATCAGAGGAAGAGGCAGGCTGTAGGAAAATGAATGAATGTATGTGGTAGGGATTAACTACAGGCAGTAGAGAGTAAAGGAAAGGAAACTAGGAAAGGAGGAAATGAAAGGGAGCAAGGAAACAATGAAAGGGGGAAAGGGAAGGAGGAGAGGAAATTGTGCTAGGAAAGGAAATTAGGAAAGGAAGTTAGTACATGAGGAAAGGAAGATAGAAAAAGAGGAAAAGGAGCAAGGAAAGGAGGAAAAGAAAGGGAGCTAGGAAATAAGAAAATGGAGTGAGGAAAGGAGTTAATGTGGTAGGGATTTACCACAGCCAGTAGAGAGTAAAGAAAAGGAAGAAGGAAAGGAAGCTAGGAAAGGAGGAAATGAAAGGGGCAAGAAAAAGTGATAGGTTGTAGTGACAGGCTAGTTTAGGCACAGGCTGCTGCTGGATACTAAGATACTTACGTTTCTTTCAGTGCAAACCGTCATGCAACGTAGCAAACATTGAATCCAACTAAACGCACCCCACTTGCTTTTGGCAATAGCTGCTAATCAGAGAAGGGGGACACGATTGCCTTGTTTCCCACTATTTGTGCATTTTGTATAGCCCTCCCCACTTCTCTTATTCAAACACATCTGGCCTCAATTTTCTCAATTTCACTAACTATAAAACGTTCTATTTTCGCATACTATTTAGAACGCAAAGAGATACAGGTATTCGGTCAGTGGCGAACAGTTTCTTTGGGAGTGTTTGTCGCTCAGCGGTCGAGGTCTCAGGGTTTAACTGTGGGTGACTGAGTATGATCCATATATTTTTCTCCCTGCTCCTGGCTTGGACTCCAGGGACCGGGGCACAGCAGGACACCCTTATGCCCTTCATGGCGCAGCTTGACCCGGAGAACAACGTGAACTTGAAGTGGGGGTTCAGTGATGTCCAGGACACTATCACGTTTCAGCTGACGGTGAAAACCACTGGCTGGGTGGGATTCGGGTTGAGCCCAAATGGAGGCATGGCTGGAGCAGATATAGTTATTGGCGGGGTCGGACAAGATGGCAACTACTTCAAGGTATTTAAATCCGTAATCATTGCTATTAGACACAACCTTATCATTGGTTTTTCACATGGGAGTAGTTATTTTAGGTCTTAGAAGCAGGCTAGGCCTACAGTAACCGTAAAGTGTTAACAGTTGCAGTAGTAATTATCCTCTAATTGTCTGGAGTTGTAGGTGTGGTGTTCAAAACCTCCCAAACCTTTGGAAGATCAAATTATTCTTTATTAAAGGTACATATGAATGTTTTAGACAAGGGATGGAAACTCCACAACATGGAAGTATAACAAAACAACGATTGATTTAAGATCTAAAGAGGTTCTGGTTTGTGGTAATGGCTGGGGGGGGAATGGTATCAAACATTTCCATGTGTTTGCTGCCATTCCACTTGCTCCTTTGGCCATTATTATGAGCGTCCTCCCCTCAGCAACCTCATTGATGTGTTCAAGTTTTAAAGAAGAGATGGCAACTCCACAACAATGAAGTATAATAAAACATAACTCTTAATGAAGCTGTATAAAGAGTCCAGGTAACTTTTTTTTTTTTTTTTACATCTTAGTCATTTAGCAGACGCTCTTATCCAGAGCGACTTACAGTAATGAATGCATACATTTCATTTTCATTTCATACATTTTTTTTTTTTTTTTCGTACTTCGAACATCAGTGTGTGTTCCTCCTTCAGGATTATCATGCCACAGGGAACTCATTTCCCCTGGTGGATGAGAAACAGAGCTACACCCTCCTGTCCCTGACTGAGGCAGATGGTCAAACCACCATGACCTTCTGGAGGTCCATCCAGTCATGTGACCAGGAAGACATCCACATCACCGTGAGTCAACTGTTTCAGACTCTTAACAAGTAATGTGTGCTGAAAGTGTTCAGGATTGTAGAGGACAATCATGTTCCCTTGTCATAGACTTTCTATTCAGAAAAGGGTTGTTTAAAAATATCTAGGCAACCTAAAGCCTGTTTTGAGAATTGTTCCCTAAATGGAGCAAAAGTTGGATGCGAGGGTGGGTCAAAGTATTATTCCCCAAGAGACCAGAAAGTAGCTCACACCCCTGAGAAATGGGCTCTGCACCTGGCCGTTCCTCAGGTTCAATGCCTGTTTCTCTGGACACTCATTTACATCCACCTACTGATTATTTAGATTCAATTACCACAAATCAGGGATTTGGAGCAATGGCTTAAATACGGAGGCCAGCAAACGTTAAAACTGTCCTAACCCGATATGATTCACAAATCTAAGTCAAAATAGCATTGGTGCGGCTGGCTTCCGGGTTAAGAAGCAGCGCGGCTTGGTGGGTCATGTTTCGGAGGACGTATGACTCAACCTTCGCCTCTCCTGAGCCCCGTTGGGAAGTTGCGGTGATGAGACAAGATCATAACTACCACTTGTATATCATGAAAAAGGGGGTTAAAAACATCAATAAAGACAATGGGGTGTAACTTTTAATGTCTCAACATTATGTACTTAGTGTCTCCTGCATTTTAGGCTTTTTCTTCACGTAGTCAACCTGTCATTTTTGTTCACCTGTGCTTGTATGTATTGTCAATGGAGGTATTCTATCCCTCTCATAGGACAGTCCAGTGAAGCTGATCTATGCCTACGGGAAAACTGATGGCATCGGGTACCATTCCAGAACAAGGGGGACCAAGGAGGTGAACCTGCTCAAGTTCATGCCCAGATCCAGCCCCCGGGACGGCAACTATCTGGACTTTGTTATGGACAATGTAAGAGTGACCTCACACATCCTGTAGCAGGAGTATGTCTCTCTAGATCAGGCACAGCAAGACTTTTAGTTTGAAGTTGCTCTTTATTCTTGAAGTGGAACAGGTCAGATTGAATTAATATTGGTTATACGGGAGGTAGATATAAGCATTTCACTACTCGCAATAACATCTGCTAACCATGTGACCAATCAAATTTGATTTAGTATCCTTAGCCTACAACATGTGACTAGAACAGAATGGACTGGCCACACGGATGGTATTAACACAGTAGTTCCTCCATTACAGTTTATTGTCCCTGCTGAACATACATACTACAACTGCAAGGTCATGAAGATGCCAAAGCTCAATGGGAAACATCATATGTATCGGGTAAATGACCACTCGTGTTTCATGGTCTAATAATTATACAATGACTATCAATTTAGTAGTTAGTCTGAAATCTCTTCCCTGCTCCTTCTCTCTCTCTGCCGGTCTCAGGTGGAGCCAGTGATCAAGAACCTGGACCTGGTCCACCACATGCTTCTCTACAGCTGCCCCTTATCTGTGGTCCAGATCAACGAGCAACAATGCTACACGGGAGGACCATGGGCAGACTGCTTCAAAGTGGTGGCTGTCTGGGCCGTGGGAGGACTGGTGACGTTTCCATTTAATTAATTTAGCAGACACTTATCAGTGCCACGGACCTTTTGATTACTTGCCCAACTCTCTTAACTACTAGGCTACCTGCCGCCCCCAGAGACATTAATGCATGAACACCCACGTTAGTCTGAGCTGTCTCTACGTCGTCTTCATTCCAGGCTTTCGAGCTTCCAGAAAATGCTGGCATCCCTATTGGAGGACAGGATTATGATGAGTTCTACAGGCTGGAAATTCACTACAACAACCTGGCCCAGGAAACAGGTAACATTTCACTAGCTAGTAATTAACATTTTCCAAACCACTGCTATAGGATCACTGGGCTTACCCTGCGCCAGTCTTGATGTGCTAGTTGACTAAAACAAAGCCTGTACACCCTGAGGTTCTCCAGGATTTAGCTTGAATTAGGCCATCATCTAAAGCCCTCATCACTTCTGTCTCCCCCTGCAGGCCGGAGGGATAGCTCTGGCATGAGGCTGTACTACACAGACCAGCTCAGACAGCATGATGTGGGCATCATAGATGCAGGCCTAATGGTGTCCAGCTGGGGCTACGCCATCCCTCCCACCGCCTCTGCCTTCAGAAGCTACGGCCTCTGCAACACATCGCACTTCTCAGATGTACGTTCAGTGCCCTTTGACCTCCAATGAGGTGAAGGGATGATGACGTTGTAAATCAGACATGCAGTCTTTTAAAAGAAAGAAGATGGAATGATTACTCTTTCCTTTCTTGTACCATTGGTAGTGTTCTGCGTTTCAACAATCAGGATTTTGGACAAAATGACACCACTTTCTGCCCCCCCCCCCCGCCTGTTCCTGACCGCTCTGTGATATGACACTACTTTCTGCCCCCCCCCCCCTGCCAGTTCCTGACCGCTCTGTGATATGACACTACTTTCTCTCCCCCCCTAGATCCTGCCTGACCCTGTCCCTGACCTCTCTGTGATCTCTATCTTGCTGCACACTCACCTGGCTGGGAGGAAGGTGAGAGTTGGACTCTTCAGGTGAGGACACTCAAAACATATGATCATGGGATATTGTTCCTCATATGCCAGTCTTGATGACCAATGTAGACCCATGTGAACAATTTGCTGCTGCACAACTTTTCATGACGCAGCCAGGAAGTGGATCACATGCAGCTTGTGCACATTAACAAACAGGTAATGGTGGTTGTCTACAACATCCGATGTCAGGATTGGTGACTTGGCAAAGTCAAACATCACTAATAGCGCTGAAGCCAGAAGAATAATATACTTGTTGAGCCTAGCGACAGTGCCTTCAGAAAGTATTCACACCCCTCAACTCTTTCAACATTTTGTTGTTAGTCTGAATTTTTTGTAACTGGCCTACACACAATACCCCATAATGTTTAAGTGGAATTATGTTTTTAGAAATTGACAAATGTAATTAAAAATGACTAGCTGAAATGTCTTGAGTCATGTATTAAATCCCTTTGTTATTGCTAGCCTTAATATTTTCAGGTGTAAATTTGCTTAACAAGTAACATAAGTTGCATGGAATAGTGTTTAACCTGATTTTTGAATGACTTTTTTTGAATGACTTTCTGTACACCAATCATACAATTGTCTGTAAGGTCCCTCAGTCGAGCACTGCATTGCAAAAAAATATTTAATCAAAGACCAGGGAGGTTTTCCAATGCCTTGCAAAGGGCACCTATTTGTAGATGGGCACAAGCAGACTGTATATCCCTTGGCCCATGAAGTTATTTATTACGCTTTGGCTGGCGTGTCACTAGGAAGATGCAGGTGTCCTTCCTCTTGATTGCTGTAGAGGGGGTGGACGGGACGCTCAGGGATTTTACCATGAGGCCAATGGTGACTTTAAAACAGTTGGAGATTAATGTTTTTTATTTTATCTACATTCAAGTTGCTTACTAAGAAGCCAGTGTTCCTGAGTGGCAGTTTTGACTTAAATCAATAGCAAAACCTGAATGTTTGTCACGCAATAATCAGCAACCAATTTAACAGAAGTTTGATAATAATAGGCTAATGTTGCACAATCCAGGTGTGGAAATCTCTTAGACTTACTTACCCAGAAAGACTATCAGCTGTCATTGATGCCAAAGGTGACTCTGACGTGTTGACTTGTGGGGGTTGAATACTTATCTAATCGAGATGCATTGTATTTGTCACGTGTAGCTCGTTGACAAAAAATGACAAATCTATTTGAATCCGTTCTGTGTAAAGTTAAAGGGTGAGAATACTTTCTGAAGGTATTCTAGAGCCATCACTTGTGTTCATGGTTGTCACTCACTGCTTGGTTCAGGGACCTCACATCAGACATGTGTATGATCTGCTACAGGGCTCTTTGCAGCGAGAATGTGCACCACTGCAATGTGACCACCTGTTGGTGTAAAGTGTGCTTGATTTGACCCTCTGCAGGAATGGAACGCAGATTGACTTCCTGGCTGTGGATGAGAACTATAACTTTGAGATGCAGGGGTTCATCAACCTGGCAACCATTAAGACCATCAAACCAGTAAGCATCCATGTACTTCCTGTATTTCATGGGATTCTTGATCAGGTCAACTGGTATTATTAGTCATTAGATCTTTCTAAAAGCAGTATCTCCTCTCTGCAGGGTGATGAGATTGTGGTGGAGTGCACCTATAACACAGCCACTCGTGAGGGAATCACGCAGCTGGGGCTGGCCACCACTGATGAGATGTGTCTGGCCTTTATCATCTACTACCCAGCCATCAGTGTTGACCACTGCTGGAGCCAGCCCAACATGCATGCATACACGGCCATGATGGGGAAGACCGACTACCAGTAAGAGCCTTCACACTGTCAGTTTCACCCACTAAATGCATGCTCTTCAACCGATCACTGCCCGCCCATCCAGCATCACTACTCTGGATGGCTCCGACTTAATATGTGGATAACTTCAAATACCTAGGTGTCTGGCTAGACTAAACTCTCCTTCCAGACTAACATTAAGCATCTCAATCCAAAATTAAATCTAGAATTGGCTTCCTATTTCGCAACAAAGCATCCTTCACTCATGCTGCCAAACATTCCCTCGTAAAACTTACCATCCTACCGATCTTCGGCGACGTCGTTACAAAATAGCCTCCAACACTCTACTCAACAAATTGGATGCAGTCTATCAGTGCCATCCGTTTTATCACCAAAGCCCCATACACTACCCACCACTGTGACCTGTACGCTCTCGTTGGCGGACCTCGCTTCCTACTCACTGCCAAACCTGCTGGCTCCAGGTCATCTACAAGTTTCTGCTAGGTAAAGCCCCGCCTTATCTCAGCTCACTGGTCACCATAGCAGCACGCGCCACAGCAGGTATATCTCACTGGTAACCCCCAAAGCTAATTCCTCCTTTGGCTGCCGTTCCTTCCAGTTCTCTGCTGCCAATGACTGGAACGAACTGCAAAAATTTCTTTAGCTGGAGACCCATATCGCCCTCACTAGCTTTAAGCACCAGCTGTCAGAGCAGCTCACAGATCACTGCACCTGTACATAGCCCACCTGTAAACAGCCCATCCAACTACCTCATGCCCATACTGTATTTATCTTGTTCCTTTGCACCCCAGTAGCTCTACTTGCACATTCATGTTCTGCACATCTACCATTCTAGTGTTTAATTGTAATTACTTCACCACCATAGCCTATTTATTGCCTTAACTCCCTTCTTACCTCATTTGCACTCACTGTAAATATACTTTTATTTTTTCTACTATATTATTGACTGTTTTGTTTATTCCATGTGTAACTCTGTGTCGAACTGCTATGCTTTCTTGGTCAGGTCGCAGTTGCAAATGAGAACTTGTTCTCAACTAGCCTACCTGGTTCAATAAAGGTGGGGGGGAAAAAAGAAATATCTGCTTATAGACTGGAACTGTCTGGTTGGTTCAGTGGATAGTCCGGACTGTCCGGACTATGTAAACCATAATGTCTGTGCCCCACAGAGGTATTGTGGAGATGTTGAAGACTAAAGCTTGGGACCAGGTGTCCATTGCTGTGCATGAGGCCACAATGAAGAAGGTCCCTCAGATTGGGGTTATCAGCAACGAGCATGTAAGCATCCACTCAATGAAAATGCTGCAACATCCAAACCTACTGTTTATTCTGTTCCTCTGCTCCTCCTACAGAATAACTACACCCTATATGAGGGAAACATCCTCAACATGATGGCTACCCCTTCAGTGAGTTGCAGGAGTGATCTAACTGACCTGGGTCTGAAGAGTTAACTGGCAACAATAGCTTCTGGTTCAGAAGGCTGAATGTTTTCAAAATGACTCTCCCATGCAATAGTAGAAAGTGGCAACTTATGTTTATTCATGATGTATAAACAAATAAATGTAAGAAATCCATTCAGATGCCTTCCTATGATTTTATGTTAAATATCCTTGTGGAAGTAGACCACAAAGCCTGTCATGCTATTTCAGTTTTTATATTTATGAGTAGACTGGCTGGCTAGGTAGTAGGCACTAGAGTTTGGCTTTATGGACCCAATAACACTGCAATATGTACAGTTGAATGTTTGTGCTGTAGTGTTCAGGCATCCCACCTTAAGCTTCTTGACCACAGTAAAAGTCCAACCCTTGCTGCCCTAGCTCTTTGTTCAAACTCATTTTTGATTCTATGGCCCAATTTTCTGTGCAGTGTAATTTTGATTGTACAGTTGGACTGCTTAAACATTTTCCGTTCTTGAAGAAGGCCACAAGTAAATTAACATAATTATACAGTCACTGATTTCCTTAAATATTAACAGTAGGCTAATTGGCTTTCCTTTATAGTCACGAACTCCAGCCCTTATTCATTTTAAGTGATTGTCTTTAGCATTCCTGCTGTAGTTATCAATTGTAATATGAACTATACATTATTTTTTTTTTTATCATGCACAGAATTTTGATGCAGATTTTTATTGACGGCAAAATCTGAGAACCGGAACTCTTAACGCTAGAATCCTTTATTTTAAAATTGTGTACACCATTTGGTTCTTGGAGAATATCTCGGGCTTATAAATGCCTCGACTTTTGTTCAACTGTCGTACCCCACCAGAATCCAAAATATACGCTTCTTCTACGCCAATGTTTGTGCACTGTAGAGCCTCAACATGGTTAACTAATTTGTATATCATGGATGTCAGTCTCTGCAGCATAGCTGTCTGCATGTGAATGGTTACATAGCTGGCCTTTCCCTCAGCTTTTTATCAAAATGAACACTGTTGCAGAGTATCTTTAATGTGGATAGATGTGGTCACATGTTGCTGCCGAGAAGACAATTACATTTATCTCTAATTGCGGCTGACTCTTACAGCATGTGCTTCCTTTCCAGCTGCTTGTCAGCCATCAAGTATTCACAACGTGTAACTTCAAAATGCATAAATCATCCCAGTATGCTACGTTTTGTATCATGATGCAAAATGCATCATACATGGATGAGTTCTGTATTTTGAAAGTTGCACATTTTAACTGGATGGCTGACAAGCAAATGTCAATGGACTAACAAATACCAAAAGTCCCGCTGACTATTTTAAATGGAAGAAAACGAAACTGAGGGACCTACCTGAATTTACCCAACAGAATTAACGCAGCAGTTGAGAATAATTAACGTAGCCGGTCAGGAGAATGAGGTTAGGATATGAAAAGGTTTAGCTAAAATGGTAGTTTTCAACAACTGGTCCCCGACGAGGCCACTCGTTGGAGCTGAACCGTTCTAGTTTCTATAGTTGTGCCTATCAGTCCCGACAAACCATCAGTATTATAACACCGGTACTCAGTTCTGGTGAGCTCCTGCCAAAGTCCTGCTCAGCACCACAATGGACAAAGACATGACACGGCAGTGTAAATACTTTTTTCCCTGTCAAATTCTGCAGCATCAGGCTGTTTCCCTCTGCTGGTTGCCATAAATCATGAATGCGTTTGGCATCTTTTACAAAACTATTCACATATGGACAAATGTTTTAGCAGAGTTTGCATTAGTTTAATGTGGTGCTTGTCAATGCTACATCAAACATCCCCTACATTTCTCAAGTAAAGCAAGGACCAGACAGCCTCACCTTCCCAAAGACCTTTCCAATATTGCACAATGTTTACAATTAGCTTCATTCATGGACAAATAACAATAGTTTTAAAGCATGTAAACAGATGTAACTTCCTCAAAGTAGATGTCCGAGCTTAACTAAAGTATAGGGGGTAGGAGGGGAAACATGTCCAAAGCACAAGTGAACAACAATGCTTTCTTCCCCCCTCAATAAGGCATGACATGCTTGAGATTGAGGAGCAGGATAATAAGGGAACACTTCCCGTTATGTCAGAATATAACATGTTTTTATCGGCATGAGATCTGGTTTGTCAGATTGTCGAACATTTACAGCAAGTGTTACTGCGACAGCCGATTCGACACGTTCGAAAACTGTTGCAGTAGAAGTACATTTTTCAACTGATTGTTCGAGTCGTTCCCCAATGAGTCGTTTAAATTGCTCAAGGGAGGACATAGTATTTCAGACGTTAGAAGCTGGTGATATTTTTCCTCAAGTACCATTATAATTTTCATCACGTGGCACAAACAATGAGATGTATAGGATAATCCTGATTATAAACTGGGTGGTTCGAGCCCTGAAGGCTGATTGGCTGACAGCCGTTGTATACCACGGTTATGACAAAACATGTATTTTTACTACTCTAATTACGTTGGTAACCCGTTAATAATAGCAATAAGGCACCTCGGGGGTTTGTGATATATGGCCAACAAATAGCTCTTAGCCGTGGTATGTTGGCCATATACCACACCTCCTCGGGCCTTATTGCTTAATTAATGTTGTGCCATGTGTATTTCCACCCATCTGATGTACTTGACATGTACCTACGGAGACACACACATATACAACATAAAAATAAACATCACCTTACACATTAACATCAGAGTTTGGCTTGGGGGACAGGAGGGAGCAGAGTGCATTTTCACTTCAAAATAGATTGACAATAACAGAAGAATATACATGAAACACACAAATTTTTTGTCTTTCTTCCTCTCTGTGGATGGATAAACTTGCTGGAGCAGACGTGGACCCCAAGTAGCACAGAGAGATAGTGCCACGTGTTACAGAGAACAGAGAGAGATTAATGATTGGGAAGAAATGCTTTAGGGGTAATCGTGGCACAGGGCGACGTAAGAGCTATAGGAGGATAGGTCATCTTAAGAGCTATTGGAGGAGGATAGGTCCTCTTAAGAGCTATAGGAGGATAGGTCCTCTTTGCTGTCCGTTTGTGCAGAATATTCCCCCTTCACAAGTTAGTTGAGGAGTCCAGCCTCGGTCACAGTCAGTGAGGAGTGTTCCCAGGGTCAGTAACACGTTTCTTCTGTGTCGCTTGGTGAATCACTGGATATACTGTACAGATGGGCACAACACTGAATGACTGTTCCCAGGGTCAGTAACACGTTCCCTCTGTGTCGCTTGGTGAATCACTGGATATACTGTACAGATGGGCACAACACTGAATGACTGTTCCCAGGGTCAGTAACACGTTCCCTCTGTCGCTTGGTGAATCACTGGATATACTGTACAGATGGGCACAACACTGAATGAATCTGTGATTACAATATGTGTAGATATGTTTCATTGAAGCTTTTGCTCCAGTAAGTCCTCGCTTGGTTTGAATTTTCTGGGTGTGTTAATAGAGTGCCTGATAGATCAAAGTTCAAAGGTCATCGGGAGGTCAGAGATGCAAATAGCCATGACAACCAATAAGTACATCACTGCTGGGCCAATAGGGCGCTCCGATTAGCCTTCATCTTCTCCAGGCGCTTGGCCAGGTGGCTGTTACTGGCCTCCAGCTCATCAATCCTGTCCAGGGCAGACCTCAGCTAGAGAGAATGGAGAGAAAAAGTTTAGAGTTTGAGAGGGGAGAAGGAACCTAAAGGCAACAGCGTATACCTGGCGTTGACTTGAAGCAAAAAAATGTGGGGTTGACATATTACATATGACCCAATGACTTGTGGGCTCTGTGATTCTTTGGTTGTTTTTGTAAACCTGACATTATAGTAGCCTACCTCTCTCTGTAGCTTGCGTTTCTCCACTTTGAGCTCGTCCTCTACTTTCTCTGCGCTCTCAGAGGCCGACTTGTAACGAGTCACCTGACCCTCCAACCGGATGATCTGGCCAAGAGAGAAATGAGAGGGTGAATAAATGGATTGATGGATGAAATGTGATATGCCTCATACTAGTCTGAACACGTGACTTACGGGACATATTCCATGGAGCTCCTAGTGGAGCAAACGGTCAATAGTCTCCAACCCAGACTGTACAAGATACTGCTTATTTTCTCACGTTTACCATGAGGAACGTGATTGGTCATGTGTTTCATGGATATAGTCATACATGTCTCCCTCTGTCTAGGAACTAAAACGGTACTTACATTCTGTTCCAGGGCTGTGACTTCCTGTTCTGATTTCACCAGTTTAAACTTGAGGTCACTGATTTGCCGGTTGGCATCCCCTGTAGAAGAAGAAATAAAGATAGAAGGATGTCAGTCAAATATTGTTGTATAGGTTTGCATAATGTATACTACACTCACACACTTGACAAAGTACACTAGGGAGACAGCCAGGTAAAAGGCTAGATCTGTCTTAGTAAACGTGAAATGTGACTCACTCTGTAAGTCGAGGATGTGGGGGTCCATGCCGTTCTCAAGTCCGTCCTCCTCAGGACTCAAACCCTCTGTCCCGTTCCTCTGTTTCCCCTCCAGCTGAGACTTCAGCCTCTTCACCTGATCAGCTAAACTCTCCCTCTCATCAACTATTTTCCTCAGTCTGACTTCTGCAATACAAACAGACAACTGACTTTGAATCAACAGCATGAAATTCTAATAGTTGGTTAGTACTAGGGTAGTTTGAGTAGTCGAGGTCAGTAATAGAGTAGTTTTGTACGTCAACATTTATTACACGGTTCAATTAACAGCCTTGTTTTTTGGTTTCTAATCTGTATTATTTTTGTAATACATACAACACATTGTATTTAATTATCCAGATTTTTTATTTAAGTAAGGGCGGCAGGTAGCCTAGTGGTTAGAGCGTTGGACTAGTAACCGAAAGGTTGCAAGATCGAATCCCCGAGCTGACAAGGTAAAAATCTGTCGTTCTACTCCTGAACAAGGCAGTTAACCCACTGTTCCTAGGCCGTCATTGAAAATAAGAATTTGTTCTTAACTGACTTGCCTAGTTAAATAAAGGTTAAATAAAAAAATATATATATGTACCAGTCAAAAGTTTAGACACACCTACTCATTTAAGGGTTTTTCTTTATTTTTACTATTTTCTACATTGTAGAATAATAGTAAAGACATCAAAACTATGAAATAACACATATGGAATCATGTAGTAACCAAAAAAGTGTTAAGCAAATCAAAATATATTTTAGATTCTTCAAAGTAGCCACCCTTTGCCTTGATGAGAGCTTTGCATACTCTTGGCATTCTCTCAACCAGCTTCATGAGGAATGCTTTTCCAACAGCCTTGAAGGAGTTCCCACATATTCTGGGCACTTGTTGCTGCTTTTCCTTCACTGCGGTCGAACTCATCCCAAACCATCTCAATTGGGTTGAGGTCGGGTGATTGTGGAGGTTAAGTCATCTGTGTTTTCCCGTCCATTCTCAAGGTATGTGTTCTCCTCACATTGTCCGTCAGTGCCACCGCTTACTGGTACAGCTTCCTTGTTACTTTCTCCACTGTTTTCCTCATTCTCTGCCTGTTCCAGAGATTCTGGTTCAAATCCTCTTTGATTCACCCCATCTCCGTTGTCACTGCCACCATCTGTATTTTCCTTTTGAACCAAAATGGCTCCCTCAAGTTCAGCAGGTTCCACCTCGGTTTCTGTGTCGCAGTATTGGGGTTTCTCTACTTCATATTCAACCTGAGTCTCTTTGTCACCAAAATGCATCAAAATGGCTACTTCAGGTGCAGCAACATCCACCTGTGTCTCTTGGTCAACTTGTCTTGGTTCAACTTGTCCAAAGATTCTATCTCCAGTAGTGCCTTCTCCTGGTCATGTGAGTAGTTGTCAGCCTCATGTTGAAGTCTGCTTCCTCCTGGTGTCCTCACCTCGCCATGGTCCAACTGCATCTCTGGTGCTTCGCCTGGAAGATCACAGGGAATAGATTGGAGGGCCAAACACAGGTCATTCTTCAGCGTCTGAGAGTGCAAGCACGGAAATTCAAGGATTGCTGGAGGGGAATTAATTTGGAGCCATTTGTAGAGAATACAATCAAGGCCTTGATCCCGGCTGATTTAGAATGCAGAATCAGCAACTGACTCAACAGGATTAATTAACATTATGATGATAATCCCATAGAGGACAATACTGCAAAACAATGACGTCAGAAAAAAGAAAAAGAGAGCCAACCATCCTCGTTTTGTATCCCATCATGCAACATTTCTAACGGTGATTCATCCGAATGACAGAAGACAAGTGAAATAAAAAACATGACTGCACAATATCATTCAACATGATTTGAGTAGGATGGTGGTAAATAAGCAGAGATCAGATATGAGCAATTGCACCGGTGGGTTATTTTCTTACCAAGCATGCTCTCCTCACCATGAGATGGCTGGGACTCCTGAGCCAATCGGGAGGTAGAGTCTGCACTGAGAGGCCCATCAATCATCTGTCCTGCTTCCCCATTGGTGGTTACTTCAGGTGACAGCACTATCCCATTTTTCTGATTTGGGAGAGAACGAGCAAAATAAAGCTGAATAATCTTTCAGAAAGTCTTTTGCCCATTAGAACTTCCTATTGTTCTAGTGTTTGCTGACATGTGCATGGAGGCCCTCTGAAGTCATGATGAGGAAACCTTCACTCAGCAGTACTTCAAGGTGCTGTACCTTCAGAGTGTCTTTGAGGTGGACCACCTGATCCCTGAGCTTATCCCGCTCATCCCGCACGGCGGCGTCTGAGAATTCCCTCTGCCTCTCTAAGGCCTGAGCCATACCCAAGCAGCAGCAGCAGGGGAGGATGAGGAGGAGGGGGTAAAGAAGGGAAGGATAAACACAGTAAAGGAAGAGAGAAGCATTGAGGGGAAAAATAGATACAGCGGAAATGTCTTGGTTAGTTTGGAGCGTTAAACTTGAGTAGCTGACAGAGGAATGGAAGCGTTTTCTGTAGAACTTCCTGGAGCAATGATGCGGCTAACAGTTTGGGGTTCACCCTCTATTCCGCGAGCGTACCCCAATCTTTTTCTCTTTCCATCCGAGGGTCTCCTGCAGGTCGGAGATCTCCCTAACACAGCTGTCCTGTTTGAGACGGAGCTGGCCCACCTCCTGGCCACGGGATGAAAGCAAGATGGAGGAGAAGAAGGGACAGAGGAGAAGGGAGGGAAAATCAGCATGCAGAGAGTATGCAGCAGGAAAAGAGACTACAGCAAGTTTAGCAAGAGACCTAAGTTAGATCTATGTTAGTATTATGTTCTGAGTGGAAGTACTGTTTTTGTTACCGTATTGTTGTTAGCAGGAAGTCTTTGCGATGACCTGAGTACTCACAGTTAGCAGTTCTTCACTCTGTTTCAGCGTCTCTCTCATCTCGTTAAACTGGCGCTGCAGAACACTGTGGGCGTGCCTCTCCCTCTCAAACTCCTTGGCCTTGTCATTGTACTCTCGTTTAGACTCGTACAGCTGCTCCTCCAGCTCAATGAGCGAGTCCTTCAGCGTGTCCACCTGGTACATGAGGTTGGACTTCTCGTTGTGTAGCTGGGCGTTGGACACCATGGCCTTACGGTACTTCTCCTCAGACTCCACCAGGGAGTCCTGTTGAGAGACAAAATGGAGGACAGTGGAGGGGTGAGAGGTCAGGGGAGAAACAAAGCAAAACAGTTAAGCATTTAATATCTCAAATACAACTATGCTTCTATGTTTCTAGAGTCAACAAAATAATTTCAAAAACATGGACTTTAGACCATGGACCATCTCTTTCCCAGATATACTGTATGGTCCTACTCATAGAAGTATCTCTACGGTCCTACCTTTATCTCTCGAATGGAGGCCTCTGTCTCTACTGAGATAGAGGTGTCACAGCTGCCTCTGCGAGAGGAGGGCCCGCCCAGCGATGCTAGAGTGGCTGCTGAGAGGGTAGAGGCAGTCCTGGAACCCTGGGAGGAAAAAGGACAGGGCCGTCTTGAAGGCTGTTTCACAACAGTTATATTCCCTACTTCATCTTTAATACATTAAAAGCTAGAGTTTTAGATCAGGTGTGTGACCCGTACCTTTTCCAGGAAGTCCCTGTCTGATCTCTCCTCCACCTGTAGAGGGAAAAACTACTTGGTTACTCTTAGGAGAGGATAAGGAGAGGAGATACACATATTTACAATGTCACAAATTTTGTTGATTGACACACCGTAAATCCAGGCCATGCCCATACTGTATCCGTCTCTGTATATCCACACACTGCATCACAACAAGCATCTTTAGAGTCATGCTTAACTCTCTCTGGATCACCATCTGATTTTGAACCACTGGACACTACAGACTTACTCATATTATATCCACTGGACACTACAGAGTTAGTCATATCATATCCACTGAACACTACAGAGTTAGTCATATTATATCCACTGAACACTACAGAGTTACTCATATCATATCCACTGAACACTACAGAGTTAGTCATATTATATCCACTGAACACTACAGAGTTACTCATATCATATCCACTGAACACTACAGAGTTAGTCATATTATATCCACTGGACACTACAGAGTTAGTCATATTATATCCACTGGACACTACAGACTTACTCATATTATATCCACTGGACACTACAGAGTTAGTCATATCATATCCACTGGACACTACAGACTTACTCATATTATATCCACTGGACACTACAGAGTTAATCATATCATATCCACTGGACACTACAGACTTACTCATATTATATCCACTGGACACTACAGAGTTAGTCATATTATATCCACTGAACACTACAGACTTACTCATATTATATCCACTGGACACTACAGAGTTAGTAATATCATATCCACTGGACACTACAGACTTACTCATATTATATCCACTGGACACTACAGAGTTAGTCATATCATATCCACTGGACACTACAGAGTTAATCATATCATATTCACTGGACACTACAGAGTTAATCATATCATATCCACTGGACACTACAGAGTTAATCATATCATATCCACTGGACACTACAGAGTTACTCATATCATATCCACTGGACACTACAGAGGTAATCATATCATGTTCACTGGACACTACAGAATTAAATTAGTCATATCCACTAGACACTACAGAGTTAGTCATATCGACTGGACGCTACAGAGTTAGTAATATCATATCCACTGGACACTAGAGAGTTAATCATATCATATCCACTGGACACTACAGAGTTAGTCCTATCCACTGGACACTACAGAGTTAATCTTATCATATCCACTGGACACTACAGAGTTAATCATATCATATCCACTGGACACTACAGAGTTAATCATATCATATCCACTGGACATGACAGAGTTAGTCATATCATATTCACTGGACACTACAGTTAATCATATCACTGGACACTACAGAGTTAGTCATATCATATCCACTGGACACTACAGAGTTAGTCTTATCATATCCACTGGACACTACAGAGTTAATCATATCATTTCCACTAGACACTACAGAGTTAGTCATATCATATCCACTGGACACTACAGAGTTAATCATATCATATCCACTGGACACTACAGAGTTAATCATATCATTTCCACTAGACACTACAGAGTTAGTCATATCATATCCACTGGACACTACAGAGTTAATCATATCATATCCACTGGACACCACATAATTAATCATATCATATCCACTGGACACTACAGAGTTAATCTTATCATATCCACTGGACACTACAGAGTTAATCTTATCATATCCACTGGACACTACAGAGTTAATCATATCATATCCACTGGACACTACAGAGTTAATCATATCATATCCACTGGACACTACAGAGTTAATCATATCATATCCACTGGACATGACAGAGTTAGTCATATCATATTCACTGGACACTACAGTTAATCATATCACTGGACACTACAGAGTTAGTCATATCATATCCACTGGACACTACAGAGTTAATCATATCATTTCCACTAGACACTACAGAGTTAGTCATATCATATCCACTGGACACTACAGAGTTTATCATATCATATCCACTGGACATGACAGAGTTAGTCATATCATATTCACTGGACACTACAGTTAATCATATCACTGGACACTACAGAGTTAGTCATATCATATCCACTCCAGTCCAGGCTGCATGTTAGTTGTCAGTGTCACCCACACACCAATGCGTCCACACAGAGGCCCACCTCACATTGGCCAGGTCGGGACCATATATTCTTTGCTTGTACCAAAGCTGCAGTCTTTGTAATGTCCACCAGGGGGCATAAGGGACCTGAGCACTGTCAGCTGTCTATGAGGACACACAGGACAGGACCATAGAGTTCAGTTCTCTGGACAATACACTCTTCATTGGGATGATAATAAGTGGGCAGTCATTTAACAGAATAGAGAACAGAGAAAAGGATGTAGGGACTAGGCCTAAAGAAGGCTGCGGGTTAGAGGGAGTGACCAATGAAGAGAGCTCACCACTGGGCTGGCACGGGCAGAGCTGGCCCTGGACGAGGCCCGAGAGTTGGAGCCCAGAAAACCACTGTAGTCTGAAGGCTGGCACAAAAAGAAGATGTATAAAATAGGAAAAGAGAAGGAAATGGAAAAGAGAGAGAGACGTTAGTCACAGAGTTTGTCAGTCAGCAAGCAGGGACGGACAGAGCTGAAGCAGGGACAGACAGAGCTGAAGCAGGGACAGACAGAGCTGAAGCAGGGACAGACAGAGCTGAAGCAGGGACAGACAGAGCTGAAGCAGGGACAGACAGAGCTGAAGCAGGGACAGACAGAGCTGAAGCAGGGACAGACAGACCTGAAGCAGGGACAGACAGAGCTGAAGCAGGGACAGACAGAGCCGAAGAGACAAGGGAATACATTGATAGTCAACCAGGCCCTGTTAGACCAAAGACAACCCTCCCACACATCAAAAACCCAGACACATACAATTCCATGTGTACTCTCCACTCTAGACTCCACCATTCTAGACATACTGCAAACCCCACGCCACAAAGTCACAATCAAACTGTGACTTGGCACAGTGTTTGCAAAGGTCATCGACACACAAGACGCACTGTAAGATAATTCAGGATGGTTATTGGTGGAATACAGCTAACTGAAAACATGGATTCCTTCTTCTGGAAGTCTGAAATCCACATGTGGGAAAGACACAAGAAACCCCAATAGAAAGAAGTAGTGGGGTGACGACACTGTCATGCAGACTTCTCCTGGGGTGGCCAACCCTCCTACTGGAGAGAATCAGGTGTGTTCGAGCAGGGCTGGAATAAAAACCTGCACACCCAGCCTGCCGCTAGTATCGCTTCAAGAGGAGGGTGGGTCGACCCCACAATGCAATTCCACGTTGGCACATGGGGCATGCCAAGCAAGGCACCCTCATCAGGGTAACACAGTGATACATTCCATGCATGCTGTCTATTCAAGCCTCCCTTTTGATTTGAAAACCGTCACAACAACCACAATTCTAGACATACTTGAAAACCCAACACAATCTCACTATGACTTTGCACTGTTTCCAAAAGTCATCAACACAAAAGACAGAGTGGGAATTAGTGGAATACAACAAATTAAAGAAGGATTCCTTGTTTGGTGAGTCTGCTAAAAACAGAAGACACCACTGATCCTGATAGAAGTAGAGACTGACAACACTGTCATGCAGACAGACTATGGCCAGGGGTGGCCGACTGTCTTCCCAGAAACCTATTGGATGTGTAGGCTTTTGCTCCAGACCTGCTCCAATACAACTGATTCTACTAATCAGCTGCTCATCTGGGTGTTGATTAGCAAAATCATGTTAGAGCAGGGCTGGAACAAAAGCCTGCATACCCAGTAGCTCGTATCTCTCCAGGAGGAGGGTTGACCACCGCTGGACTATGCAATCCCATGTTGCCACAGGGGGCATGCCAAGCAACCTCCCTCAGGGTAAGAGAGGGGGCGTCAGGGCTTCTTACACCGCGAGAGATGGAGCCACTAAAGCGCCGTGTGCTACTCTGCACAGCCTCGTCACACACAGAGCCCTGTAGATAGGAGAGAGACACACACACACTGCATCAGACTTCACCTCACGCATGCACACACACACGCACGCACGCACGCACGCACACACACACACACACACACTGCATCAGACTTCACCTCCCGAACGTATACAGACACGTCCATCTCAGTAATCATGCAGGAAAAGGACCAGAAGGATCAGCTGTACATCCCACAATGTCTTATAGCATGCCACCTAGCAGACACCACTGTACTTCTGCAACTCAGCTTACTGTCTCACGTTCTCCTTAACACTTCAAAGTGTTTTGGAAATCTAACTTTTAGGGCCAGGACTGTATGTGGGTCTTGATAACATCTAGCCCCTCTGCCAAACCATTCTTCGCATGCCTTATAATGACACATCACAGATCTATCTATCTATGTATCTACTGTCTAAACAGGTGGTGAAAGGTCAGAGGTCATAGGAAAGAGGAACCAACCCTGTGACTCTGGGTGCGTGGGCCATCAATAAAGAGCATGGAGGGCTGAAGATGGACAGAGAGGAAAACAATCCAACATTCTACTGTAAGTGATAAACAACAGTGATTCTATCTAGTATGTACAACTGGAAAAAGCTCTACGTTTTGAGAATATCCTATTCTGTCATTCTAAGAAACCAACAGGAGGGTGAGGTTGAGTGGGTAGGGAAGGAGGGAGAGGTTGAGTGGGTAGGGAAGGAGGGAGAGGTTGAGTGGGTAGGGAAGGAGGGAGAGGTTGAGTGGGTAGGGAAGGAGGGAGAAGTTGAGTGGGTAGGGAAGGAGGAAAGGAGAGGGTGAGTGGGTAGGGAAGGAGGAAAGGAGAGGGTGAGTGGGTAGGGAAGGAGGGAGAAGTTGAGTGGGTAGGGAAGGAGGGAGAGGTTGAGTGGGTAGGGAAGGAGGAAAGGAGAGGGTGAGTGGGTAGGGAAGGAGGGAGAAGTTGAGTGGGTAGGGAAGGAGGGAGAGGTTGAGTGGGTAGGGAAGGAGGGAGAGGTTGAGTGGGTAGGGAAGGAGGAAAGGAGAGGGTGAGTGGGTAGGGAAGGAGGGAGAAGTTGAGTGGGTAGGGAAGGAGGGAGAGTTTGAGTGGGTAAGGAAGGAGGGAGAGATTGAGTGGGTAGGGAAGGAGGGAGAGGTTGAGTGGGTAGGGAAGGAGGGAGAAGTTGAGTGGGTAGGGAAGGAGGGAGAGGTTGAGTGGGTAGGGAAGGAGGAAAGGAGAGGGTGAGTGGGTAGGGAAGGAGGGAGAGGTTGAGTGGGTAAGGAAGGAGGGAGAGATTGAGTGGGTAGGGAAGTAAGGAGGGGAAAAGGAGGTCAAAAAAGGTGGAGCAGCATTGGGAAAAGGTGGAGCAGCATTGGGAAAAGGTGGAGCAGCATTGGGAAAAGGTGGAGCAGCATTGGGAAAAGGTGGAGCAGCATTGGGAAAAGGTGGAGCAGCATTGGGAAAAGGTGGAGCAGCATTGGGAAATGGTGGAGCAGCATTGGGAAAAGGTGGAGCAGCATTGGGAAAAGGTGGAGCAGCATTGGGAAATGGAAAGAGGGATGAGACGTGAAGGAGAGAGGAATAAATGAGTGGGGACAGACCCGGCCATTTTGAGTGGAATTTTGATGTCTGAGGGAGGGGAGACTGTTGGAGCTGCAGTACAGATCAGATGAGAAGTTTCTCTACAACGCCACAACACAGAGAGAGAGAGAGCGAGAGACAGAGACACACAAAGATGAGGGGAGAGTGAAAGAGAGAAACAAAACAAGAATAGGGAAATGATTCCTCTGGAAAATTAACCCAACAGAGAGAGATAAAAATGTGTTTGGTCCCTTGTCAACTCCTTTGACAAGGAACCAAAACAAAAAGGCATGTTGTTATGTCTAGAGGCATTTCAGACATTCATTAGTGACAGTTATTATGACAAGGGAAGTGCGGTGACAATACAGCCGACAACCAGACCGTCCCGTTAAACCACGTTCACTGTCTGGGGTGTGCTGATAACTAGTTGGGTTATGAGCCATTTCAACCGCATGCATGTCTTCCCAGCCAAAAGTCTACAGTTTCATTACCATAACAACTGTCTGTGTACCAATGTTAACTTAGTCCTACTAGCCTAGCTTATATCCATGTAGTCTTGTTTGTTTGATAATGCCACAACTCTCAGTGTGTGAACCTTGTGTGTCTTCAAACCCCTTTCTAATAGAACACCTTCACCGTCAGTGATTCCATCATCATCACCTCAGATTTAAATAGAGGTGTTTTTCACACGACAGGTGGTGTTCTCACTTCAGGCGGGGTCCCATCGCCATATTGGGACGAGGCATGGAGGAGTTCCTTTAAAAAGGTAGAGAGAAAATCGCCCAGACTTTTGCAGCGGTTAAACCACGTTTCAAAGGCCACATTCCAACTCTGATACCGGATACATGTACCGGAATGTTACCTCATTCATGTGTAGTATCTCTGAGACATCATGACACATGGAGGAAGAGACTTTTACAACCCGTACCGTCTCATTGCTGACATTCTTGATGTCATATATGAACAGTGGGAGTGCAATGAGATGTGTGTTATGTCAGGGCTCTATTCAGCCTGGATAGCCTCTCTGGGGTAGGGGGCAGTATTTTCAATTCCGGATGAAAAGTGTGCCCAAAGTAAACTGCCTGCTACTCAGGCCCAGAAGCTAGGATATGCATAAAATTGGTAGTATTGGATAGAAAACACTCTAAAGTTTCCAAAACTGTTAAAATAATATCTGTGAGTATAACAGAACTGATATGGCAGGCGAAAACCTGAGAAAGATCTTGCTGTACTTCAAATCAATGCCTATAGAGAATCCAATGGGTTAGGAATCAGATTGCAGTACCTATGGCTTCCACTGGATGTCAACAGTCTTTAGACATGATTTCAGGCTTTTATCTTGAAAAACGACAAGTAAAAAGCCATTTTAGTCAGAGGACCACGGAAGTATACTGGTTTCGCTCGTTCCCGCGAGCGCGCCGCTCATTGTTTTTCCTTTCTATTGAAGACGCTTTTGTCCGGTTGAAATATTATTGATTATTTAGAGAAAAGACATACTGAGGATTGATTATAAACATCGTTTGACATGTTTCGACGAACTTTACCTGTACTTTTCGGATTTTTCGTCTGCCTATTGTGACCGCCTCTGAGCCTGTGGATTACTGAACAAAACGCGCCAACAAAACGGAGGTTTTTGGATATAAAGAGGGACTTTATCGAATAAAACTAACATTTATTGAGTAAATGGGAGTCTCCTGAGTGCAACCATATGAAGATCATCAAAGGTAAGTGATTAATTTTATCGCTATTTTTGACTTGTGTAACTCCTGTACTTAGCTGGTAACAGTTTGTAATGATTTGTCTGCTGGGCGCTGTTCTCAGATAATCACATGGTATGCTTTCGCCGTAAAGCCTTTTTGAAATCTGACACACCAGCTGAATTAACAAGAAGTTCATCTTTAAACCGATGTAAAACACTTGTATATTTTATGAATGTTTAATATGAGTATTTCTGTTTTTCAATTTGGCGCACTGCAATTTCACTGGATGTTGGCCAGGTGGGACGCTAGCTGAAGCGTTACAGATTCCAGATAGAAATGTAAAGCCGACATATGCAGTGCTTACGGTGAATGCAGTCTTCGCTAACGTGGGAACATTGCCTTTACTGCAGCGATACAGATTGAATGGAGCTCTTAGTCTGTCCTATATACAGTAGGCCTTATACTATGAGATGTTAGAGAAGCAGGAAGTAGATATCATAGAACTAGTCATTTAATAGGATCTCTATGGTATATACTAACCCTAAGGCTTCCTCGGCTCCCCACCGACATCCGTTCCTCATCGTCTGAGATCTGGGAGGGAAAGGGACACATAAACACAAACACACAACAATCAATCAATGCACATCATTGTGTATCATTGTGGGTTGTTCAGCTGTAGCAGTGGATTGAAGCTGCCCCTAGACACTGACCTAAGGACCAAAAGTTCCCATTTGAATCCTAACCCAGTTCTGGTTTGGATTTGGAGAGGGTGAGCTGATCCTAGAGCTGTGTATAGAGGCAGCCTCTACCTCAGAGCGTTCCGGAATCATTAGTTATATACACAATAACATATAGAAAAGAAAGCACATGTTTGTCAGACAGGCCATATAACAGTAGAGAGGAGAAGACAGGGGGAGTTAGGCTGTATAACGGTAGAGAGGTGAAGACAGGGCTCGGAGATAGGCAGGCCATATTACGGTAGAGAGGAGAAGACAGGGGGAGTCAGGCTGTATAACGGTAGAGAGGAGAAGACAGGGCTCGGAGATAGGCAGGCCATATTACGGTAGAGAGGAGAAGACAGGGGGAGTCAGGCTGTATAACGGTAGAGAGGAGAAGACAGGGGGAGTCAGGCTGTATAACGGTAGAGAGGAGAAGACAGGGGGAGTCAGGCTGTATAACGGTAGAGAGGTGAAGATGGGGTGTCAGTCCGTATAACGGTAGAGAGGAGAAGACAGGGGGAGTCAGTCAGGCCGTATAATGGTAGAGAGAAGACAGGGGGAGTTAGGCAGGCCGTATAATGGTAGAGAGAAGACAGGGGGAGTTAGGCTGTATAACGGTAGAGAGGTGAAGACGGGGAGTCAGGCAGGCCGTATAATGGTAGAGAGAAGACAGGGGGAGTCAGTCAGGCCGTATAATGGTAGAGAGAAGACAGGGGGAGTCAGGCAGGCCGTATAACGGTAGAGAGGAGAAGACAGGGAGAGTCAGGCAGGGGGTATAACGGTAGAGAGAAGACAGGGGGAGTCAGGCAGGCCGTATAACGGTAGAGAGAAGACAGGGGGAGTCAGGCAGGCCGTATAACGGTAGAGAGGAGAAGACAGGGAGAGGATACAGACCGACGTGTGTCTCCGTGAAGGACGGGAGGAGTACTTCTCACTCTCCTCCTGGAAGGCCCGGAAGGAAAGAGGAAAAGAAAGTACCCGGTTAAAGGTTAGAGGTCAGGAGGAAAGGTCAAGAAGGAAGTGGTTCTGGTTCTGCCACCAGATGTGGATTTTATAGACAAAGACCAAACAAAAACACAATCTGCACAGGGCAAAACTGGATTGGTTTTGGGAACACTGGGGCTGGGCTGGGGTTATTTCCATTTCCATTCCTGTCAGTTGACCTGGATATAGAACATCTCCAATTGACCGAAATTGAAATGGAATCAAACCCATATCTGAACATGACATGACACTGCATGCATTTATTTATAGTACACTACTTATGCATTCCCTGGCCTCTCTACTCTGATGCAGGCAGACAGCCACTGGTTAGACAAGCCCAGAGAGAGGTGGGGGTGGAGTGAGGAGGGTCTACTGTAAACTCCTAGGTCATGTGACATGGGTTTAATCCTCCCGCTGGGTTGTCATGGCGATCCCAGTACCGTGAAAAGGGTTTAACCCCTGTCAGATGGCATGGGAGACCCCCGTAGCGGTACAGGATCTAGTGAAATGAGGATCAACTCTGCCCCTGTCTGGCCTGGTTCACGACAGAACTTTAAAAGCACACATGCTGCCCTTGTGCTGCCTGAGAGCACCTACACATGCCAAGCTACTAGGTCCAGCTATATCCAGGACAACTATGATATTATCAACAGGATGGGACATAGAAATAGAGAATACTAAACACATACATTGCACAACACAGGGGGTGTTGTGTTCAACACTGTGCATGCCTCACATTTACTAAACACTTCCTTGATGCAGGCGATGCAGGCAATGCACTGTACACAATGCAAACACTAGTACTACCTAGGGTTTGCAGTAAGCTGTTTCAATACACAGTATATATTATATTACCAGTGTGCAGTAAGCTGTTTCAACAGACAGTATATATTATATTACCAGTGTGCAGTAAGCTGTTTCAATAGACAGTATATACTATATTACCAGTGTGCAGTAAGCTGTTTCAATACACAGTATATATTATATTACCAGTGTGCAGTAAGCTGTTTCAACAGACAGTGTATATTATATTACCAGTGTGCAGTAAGCTGTTTCAATAAACAGTATATACTATATTACCAGTGTGCAGTAAGCTGTTTCAATAGACAGTATATATTATATTACCAGTGTGCAGTAAGCTGTTTCAATAGACAGTATATATTATATTATCAGTGTGCAGTAAGCTGTTTCAATACACAGTATATACTATATTACCAGTGTGCAGTAAGCTGTTTCAATACACAGTATATATTATATTACCAGTGTGCAGTAAGCTGTTTCAATACACAGTATATATTATATTACCAGTGTGCAGTAAGCTGTTTCAACAGACAGTATATATTATATTACCAGTGTGCAGTAAGCTGTTTCAATAGACAGTATATACTATATTACCAGTGTGCAGTAAGCTGTTTCAATAGACAGTATATATTATATTATCAGTGTGCAGTAAGCTGTTTCAATACACAGTATATACTATATTACCAGTGTGCAGTAAGCTGTTTCAATACACAGTATATATTATATTACCAGTGTGCAGTAAGCTGTTTCAATACACAGTATATACTATATTACCAGTGTGCAGTAAGCTGTTTCAATACACAGTATATATTATATTACCAGTGTGCAGTAAGCTGTTTCAACAGACAGTATATATTATATTACCAGTGTGCAGTAAGCTGTTTCAATACACAGTATATATTATATTATCAGTGTGCAGTAAGCTGTTTCAATACACAGTATATATTATATTACCAGTGTGCAGTAAGCTGTTTCAATACACAGTATATATTATATTATCAGAGTCATCATGCAGTCACAGCAGTCTAGCAGAAACTAGCAGGGATCTTATACTGCAGTACACGTCCTACCATCCACTGCTCAATGTGGCCCCATTTGTTGTCCAGACCATAGTATTTCTGGGGGCGGAGAGGAGAGGGCAGGAAGAGGAAACCAGAGGAAGGAAGGCATTAGAAAGGAAAGACAAGGAAATGGAAAGAGATAAAAGCGACTTGTTTTTTAACAGTGCTGAACCCAAATAATCGTACGTTAGACAAAAGATACACACAGCGAGTGATTTGATTTAGGTCAAGGGATTTGAAAGATACATTCATTGATCTTTGATCTGACAGCGACAGTTAGCATTCAGATGCCAATAGGAGTGAAACGTGAACAGGAAAGAGAGAAGGAGAAAATTTGAAGCAAGGAGGCCTACCTTCTGGCTTTGATACATCTAAAACAAAATGGAGGCCTACCTTCTGGCTTTGATACACCTAAAACAAAATGGAGGCCTACCTTCTGACTTTGATTCACCTAAAACAAAATGGAGGCCTACCTTCTGGCTTTGATACATCTAAAACAAAATGGAGGCCTACCTTCTGGCTTTGATACATCTAAAACAACATGGTGGACAGAAGGAGCAGGACACCACGGAGAAGAGAAGGCAGGACAATAGAAAGACAGTAGGTTAAGACATGTTGTTCGTAAGGAAGACAAACAGGTTTTTGGTAAAGTATATTACCACCATGCAGAGGTGTGTGTGTGTGTGTCACCTCTTTCTGCTGTCTCTCCAGTTCCTTCATGCGTATCTCCCGTGCCTCTGCTCTGGCCGCCCGCTTCGCTGCCAGTCTCGCCTCAGCCTGAAGAAGACACAGACAGAGAAAGACAATATACATTCAACAGGGTGTATGTATAACAGTCAAATCAAAGCAGACCATACAATATTCCATGGTCTCTAATCAGTATTACTACCATTAGCCATCACACACTCACACACACACACACACACACACACACACACACACACACACACACACACACACAACTAAGCAAGTCAGTTAAGAACAAATTGTTATTTGCAATGACAGCCTACCAGGGAACAGTGGGTTAACTGCCTTGTTCAGGGGCAGAACAACAGATTTTTACCTTGTCAGCTGGGGGATTCAATCCAGCAACCTTTCAGTTACTGGCCCAACACTCTAACCACTAGGCTACCTGCCGCCCCATATTATTGTTATCATATTATTATCATTATATTATTGTAAATACAGAACAAAAATGATTTGATACGTATGATCAGTCTTTTCTAGTTCCGCTTCAGTCTTTTCTAGCTTCGCTTCAGTCTTTTCTAGTTCTGCTTCAGTCTTTTCTAGTTCCGCTTCAGTCTTTTCTAGTTCCGCTTCAGTCTTTTCTAGTTCTGCTTCAGTCTTTTCTAGTTCCGCTTCAGTCTTTTCTAGTTCCGCTTCAGTCTTTTCACACACACATAGACACACACACTACTCCACACACACACACACACACACACACACACACACACACACACACACACACACACACACACACACACACACACACACACACACACACACACACACACACACACACACACACACACACACACACACACACACACACACACACACACACACACACTCAACAACCGTTTTAATATCATCAGCTGATATCTGGTCTGGTGACACAGAGCTTCCAGACCAGCTATCAGAGGTCATGATTGCATCACCAAAAATGAATAAGGTCCCGAGTCGTTCAGTGAAAGCTGAGATCAGGGCCCCAAAATAAAATACTAAACAAATCACTGGCTATCTTACCTTCAACGGAGAAACTGCAGACAGAAAATCCATTCAGGACAGAAACCCACTACTTTAAGATTGTCTCTCTATTCCACAACCAAACCATATGAGAACGTAGTACAAGTACAAGTAGTACAAGTTTTCTAAAGGCCACTTCAGTGGCCTTTAGAAAACATATCCACCCGTTTATAGCTTCTACCACAATCTTCAATCACAAGAATAAAAGTGATTCTGAAAAACGCAGGACTAGCAGTAGCCACAAGAGGGGAGTGTTACCTATGTAGTTTTATTACTGAGAGAGGCTGTGGATGAGCCAGCATTTCTGTCTGGGCACTGGTGAGGACACACCCACCCTCACTCTGACCATAACAACACTGCTTCCCCTAGCAACAGCCCAGCCTACAACCAAGCACATCTGATTCCCTTTAAAACATATTCAAATAATCAGATTCCACATTTTGATGTCCATGTCATCTTTAATGCTTGTTTCGTTTTCTATTTGCAGAAGAGATCAAATCCGTAAGATTGTTGAGGATTCAATGGCACCATTCCAGTTCATCCTCCGCTGTCATACTCTTAATCTGAATGTGTATAAATACTGTGAAGAGAAGAGGGCAGTGGCATAAGGCCAGGCAGTGCTGGCAATGTGTGTGCACTGGGGCCTTTGGCTATGAGGGGCCTGCAAACTCTCACTATCAAGTGTTGCATTGGCCTTCTAGGTATCTGCATAGCAGGCCCTAGAATTTGTACACTATAGACCATTGCAAAAGTCATCACATTGCTTAACTGAAAGATGGGCCTACATGTCATTTGCACAACAATACATCCCAGTCATGGTAATTTGTAACTTTTTTCAAATTTGGCCACTACATGCCACTAAATATTTGAATGTATTGATGACTAGTACATCTATTTGGTTCACATAACAAACCTCAATGAACAGTTCCAATGTTATTTGTTATTGTTGTGCAAAGACTGCTGGCAAATATGCAAATACTGTTCAATAATATTGTAGAGGAGATTCAGAGGCATGGCTTATTGAGGGCGTGGCTTTCAATTAGTTATTTTTGGCCACCTGGAAGTGTGAATGTCTTTCCAGTTCATCTGGTCTGTTCACTTTCAATTACTGTTGTGAATTGTGATGGGAGGCCAAGTTATAATTTTGTTCACACAGGCCTGTGAAGATTTAGTCACGCCACTGGAAGAGGGTGTAACTATAGAGATGATCAGGCTACTGAAGGGCTCACTTCTGCCTAACTACAACACAGACAAAGGTAAATGGAATACCAGTCTGCTAGTTGAGGCTGGCGCTTTATGTTAGCCTGGAAAGGCCTTGTTCCAGTCGGGCCTGTTTTTCCCATTGTGTTTGTTTCACAGCTCGTTGAGAGGACGGAGATAGTAATCAGCACACAGGAAACTGTTTGAGCTGCAACACTGCAAAACTGTTTGTAAATGAACACAGGCTGTTAAAGCCCCAGTGCCGTCAAAAACATGATTCATTTCCTGTGTTTTATATCTATTTCCACACGATGAGGTTGGAATAATACTGTAAAATTGTGAAAATTATGATAATGCCCTTTTAGTGTAAGAGCTGTTTGAAAAGACCGCCTGAAATCGCAGCCGTTGTGGTGGGATGGAATTTTGGCCTGACTCAGGCAGTAAATGAGTTAATAGACCAATAAGAAAGAGGGTTCAAAACCTCCCTGCCAATAACAGCTAGTTTTAACTAACAGACCACTCCCAGACAGTCCTATAATTGTTATTGCTTGAGAAATTGCTCTTTGCTAAAAAAGCTATTTTTGTTTATTTTTGACCATTTTGATTGAAAACAATGACATGAAGGTACTTAATTGTTACCCAGAAATGATTTAATATTGAGATAAAAATGGCTGCATTGGACCTTTAACATGAATTGAACAGGATGAAATGTAACTGAATTATTAACCTTTAATTAACTAGGCAAGTCAGTTAAGAACAAATTCTTATTTACAATGACGGCCTACCCCGGGCCAATTGTGCACCGCCCTATGGGACTCCCAATCACGGCCAGATGTATTTGGGGACTGCAGTGACGCCTCTTGCACTGAGACGCAGTGCCTTAGACCGCGGTGCCACTCAGGAGCCCACTTGGGAGCAATCTTAACGTTCTCACTCCAAGAAATGTTCTCACTCCAAGAAATGTTCTCACTCCAAGAGAGCTAGTGCAAAGCATTCAATGCCATCACGTTAACAATCCAAAACGAAACAGAAAATAGAACCTGGATAAGAATGCCAGCCAAGCCAGTAAACAAACCAAACTCAAGGAACGAAGGAAAATGCAATAACCACTAAAGGTATTTATTTTCACTAAAATGTGAAGCAAAGAGCTATTACTAACTAATTACAACCACATGTGACTGCACTGCTGTGTGCCTATTGCCTCAAGCAGTCAAGAACCTGCAGAGAGAGAACTGAGAGACTGAGGCAAGGATTCAATCTGGCTTGGCTGTTGGAGAGACGTGAAATAGCTTGGATGCTGCCTTGAGACTGAGACACATGGGTTATTCATTAGTAACAAGCAGCATTCCACGCTGTGAGACTCAGGCTCATAGTCTCACATTGAGCGTCACTGGTACAGTACGGTGGCCTCATTGGGTCAAAAGACTGCAGCACTATTCAGGAGATTAGGATACAGGATTATGTCAGGGTAGATTAGACAGGTAAGCCTGGTGAGACTCAGTCCGGTTCATGGGCCTTCACTGTGAAGAAATCATATGGCAGCCTGCCCAGCCCAACCTGCCTTACAGCTTGCCTGGTCTGCCTGTCAACAAAGACCGATGAGGAGGGTGGAGGTCTGGGGCTGCCTGTCAACAGAGACCGATGAGGAGGGTGGAGGTCTGGGGCTGCCTGTCAACAGAGACCGATGAGGAGGGTGGAGGTCTGGGGCTGCCTGTCAACAGAGACCGATGAGGAGGGTGGAGGTCTGGGGCTGCCTGTCAACAGAGACCGATGAGGAGGGTGGAGGTCTGGGGCTGCCTGTCAACAGAGACCGATGAGGAGGGTGGAGATCTAGGGCTGCCTGTCAACAGAGACCGATGAGGAGGGTGGAGATCTGGGGCTGCCTGTCAACAGAGACCGATGAGGAGGGTGGAGATCTAGGGCTGCCTGTCAACAGAGACCGATGAGGAGGGTGGAGATCTAGGGCTGCCTGTCAACAGAGACCGATGAGGAGGGTGGAGGTCTGGGGCTGCCTGTCAACAGAGACCGATGAGGAGGGTGGTCTGGGGCTGCCTGTCAACAGAGACCGATGAGGAGGGTGGTCTGGGGCTGCCTAGGCAAGTGTAGACCATATCAGATTAAGCATCGTGGATAATTTCAGACACTCATTCACATCCTAGCCTGCCTTAAAGCTGTAATATGTCACTTGTTGGGTGACACAACCAAATTCACAGAGAACTGTAAGTTATAGATCTGTAATTTTCATTGAAAGCAATATACAGGGGGTACCGGTACCGAGTCAATGTGCAGGGCTACAAGTTAGTCGAGGTAATTGAGGTAATATGTACATGTAGGTAGGGGTAAAGTGACTATGCATCGATAATAAACAGCGAGTAGCAGCAGCGTAAAAAAGGGGGAAGTGGGGGTCAATGCAAATAGTCGGGGTAGCCAATTTTCTTGCTGTTCAGCAGTCTTATGGCTTGGGGGAAGAAGCTGTTAAGAAGCCTTTTGGACCTAGACATGGTGCTCTGGTACCGCTTGCCGTGCGGTAGCAGAGAGAACAGTCTATGACTATATGGTGGCTGGAGTCGTTGGCAATTTTTAGGGCCTTCCTTTGACACCACCTGGTATAGAGGTCCTGGATGGCAGGAAGCTTGGCCCTGGTGATGTACTGGACTGTATGCACTACCCTTCGTAGTGCCATTTTAACCACTAGGGTTGTGAAACTAAGTGGATCTATGGAAATATCGCCACTTTATCAAATTCATGTGTAGGGACATGTGACAATAAAGTGAATGACTAAGTTAACAGAACTTATATCATTTCATTGGGGGAAAAAGTAATGGAAGATGAACCTGTGAAAATGGTGTCTCTACTTCAAGCCATAACTGTATATCTCTGGTCACAAAAAAGATTTACGTTGGATCCCGTATTGTAGGCCTATATACAGGACAGAAATACCAGAAATATAATCCATGATTTTTACAACTGGCTGCATCCATCCCCTTCGAGACAAAACACTCCCCCGGTTTATTTTTTCATTTAACCTTTATTTAACTAGGCAAGTCAGCTTATTTACAATGACGGCCTACTCCGGACGACACTGGGCCAATTGTGCGCCGCCCTATGGGACTCCCAATCACAGCCGGATGTGATACAGCCTGGATTTGAACCAAGGACTGTAGTGACACCTCTTGCACTGAGATGCAGTGCCTTAGACCACTGCGTCACTGGCGAGTCCAGTTCTTAAAGACAGCTCTGATAACGCTAGCCACTGATCAGTACTATTAGAGGCCTGGAAGCTTGCACTAGTCGGCTGGGACAGCAGCAGCTCCCATCCAGAGCAGACCTCATGGAGGCTTAAAAGCAGAAGAGCTTCGTAACTCCAGATGTTTTTCCTTCCCCAGTGTCAAGACCTTCACAGGCATGATGCATCCCTACAGATCTATTCATAGCCAGGCTCTCTGAGTGAGAGGAGAGGGAAGGGCCACCTCAACACTTACTGGAAAAGAAAGGCTCTTGGAAGTTATTCAGTGCACTCCTCTCATAGGGGCAAATCCGAACTTCCCGTTAAGACGAAATTCTCTGTTCTGCCATTGACCTCAATGAAAGTTAGGCTTCGCCCCATCGTGAACACATAAGTGCAGGAAAATGTGATCATTATAAACGGTTGATCACTTTAACCTAAATAGTTTAGTAAAAGCGTAATGCACTGTACTGTATAGTACATTCTTGTCTCACGCTGTGCTCATGAGGCCTTGCTGGGGGGCAGAGTAGAGTTTCCCATTCAGGTGTGTTGTGACAACCCCATAATACTATAAAAGTACATTCTAGTCTCATGATGTGTTGAAGCAGTAGTCCTATTTGGGGGTTGAACACATATCTTGGAGTTTTCTGGGGTGTTTTGAGACTAAAGTCCATCCAGAGAACACATGGTGTCTGTCTGTCTGATACATGCCCGTACAGGCCAGTGCCCTGATATATACATAGCAGCATTTTACTGTGGTAATCTTCTTAGGAGGAGCCTCATGCAGAGATTTATGCACTTTGGAGAGCAGCAGACTTCTGCTGGGTGTGTGTGTGTGTGTGTGTGTGTGTGTGTGTGTGTGTGTGTGTGTGTGTGTGTGTGTGTGTGTGTGTGTGTGTGTGTGTGTGTGTGTGTGTGTGTGTGTGTGTGTGTGTACATGCGTGTTAGGCTCTTTAGACCATATTATAAAGACACTTAATGGCCAAAATGTCTCTGCCGTGATGCCCAACATGCTGATGAAAGTGAGGGGAGGGAGAAGGGTGGCAGTACAGTCACATCCTCTAATATCAACACAGTCAGGGAGGACAAGTTAAGAGAGCCGGTACATGTAGCAATGACTCCATGTTTCAGATATCTGGCATGCCTGTGTCGCTGTAAGCTAAGCAGTCAAACCTTTACGTTCACCTATCCGATCATTTCAGACAACAGTGACTACAGCACTTCATGGAAGGAAGGTCAGGCCTCTGACTCAGTAGATGTATTGAATCATGATGGCTGATGGGAGGTCAAAGGTAGCTGGAAGTCTAGACTAGTCGCCTGTTCATCACTCTTCACTAATCGCCTGCCACCTCACCCAACGCTACACAGCGACTTAAAAGTTCCAATGCAGTCGTTTTTATTTCAATATCAAATAATTTCTGGGTAAACATTAAATACTCTACCATGATTGTTTTTCAATTCAAATGGTCAAAAATAAACTAAAATAGCTTCTCAGCAAAGAGCAATTTCTATAGCAAGAATTTTGCTCGGACTGTCTTAGAGTGGTCTGGCTGGAGGAAAACTGAAAACTCTCTGTTATTGGCAGAGAGGTTTGGAACTCTCTTTCTTATTGGTCTATTAACTCATTTACCGGTGATGTCAACAGGCAGGGCAAAACTCCATCCCACCAAAACAGGCTGAAATTTCAGCCAGTCCTCTCAGACTCGTTGGGAATCCCTTTTAGATGAAATGGGTCAAATAAAGTTTGATTTGAGACATGATTAATGACAGAATACAGTAAAAGCTGGTTATTGTTACCATGCCACTACTCCAGCAGTGATTAAAGCGCAGGTTCACGGTTTTCTTCATGAATCGTGTTCTGGAGGCAGCTCTGCAGAGTACTAGCTGGCACAGCCACAAAGTCATAGAATCTGATTTTAAACCTAACCCTAACCTAAACCCTAACCTTAACCAGACGGCTAACCCTAATGCCAAACCCTAACCTTAACCAGACTGCTAACTCTAACCTTAACCAAACTGCTAACCCTAATGCTTAACCCTAACCTTAAAATTAAGACCAAAAAGCACTTTTTTTGTTTTCAGGAATTTTTACAATATAGCCAATTTTGACTTTCCAGCTGGTCTATCTAAGGGGAAATCACTCAGTTCTGCCTTCAGGACAAGACTCATGACAATAAATGTCAACCTGCGATTAAAGCAGGATGTGGATGATGCTGAGAGGCTTAAGAGATGCAGGTCACTGGCATAGACACAGTCCAATCCCCTGGTGCAGAGGGGCTGCTGAGTGCTTTTACACACAAACACGCACATACACAGATCGCATGCACACATATACACAAACACACACACAAAAGTGGACACACACACATGAACATGTACACACACCAATACACACATACATGTGCACCCAAGGGAACAGCTGTCAGCTTGCCCAGTAGGTCAGACTTCACCAGCTAGAACATGAAAGTCAGCCAAAAGCCCATCTCTTCCCCCTCACATACCCCCAACCCCACCATGGACCACTGTACTGCCCCCCCCCTTTTTAATACTGGAGCTGTCTATCTCTTAATTCCTCCTAATTCCACAGGGACACACCCCCTAACATCATGTTTAACCATTGACTAAGGATTCTGAATCTGGCCTGTCTGTTATTTGTCAAACAACACCCTGGAACTAATGATATGACAAGCAGGTACCTGCTGAATATCACTGTCAAACAACACCCTGGCACTAATGATATGACTAGCAGGTACCTGCTGAATATCCCTGTCAAACAACACCCTGGCACTAATGATATGACTAGCAGGTACCTGCTGAATATCACTGTCAAACAACACCCTGGCACTAATGATATGACTAGCAGGTACCTGCTGAATATCCCTGTCAAACAACACCCTGGCACTAATGATATGACTAGCAGGTACCTGCTGAATATCACTGTCAAACAACACCCTGGCACTAATGATATGACTAGCAGGTACCTGTTGAATATCACTGTCAAACAACACCCTGGCACTAATGATATGACTAGCAGGTACCTGCTGAATATCCCTGTCAAACAACACCCTGGCACTAATGATATGACAAGCAGGTACCTGTTGAATATCCCTGTCAAACAACACCCTGGCACTAATGATATGACTAGCAGGTACCTGCTGAATATCCCTGTCAAACAACACCCTGGCACTAATGATATGACTAGCAGGTACCTGCTGAATATCCCTGTCAAACAACACCCTGGCACTAATGATATGACTAGCAGGTACCTGCTGAATATCCCTGTCAAACAACACCCTGGCACTAATGATATGACTAGCAGGTACCTGCTGAATATCACTGTCAAACAACACCCTGGCACTAATGATATGACTAGCAGGTACCTGCTGAATATCCCTGTCAAACAACACCCTGGCACTAATGATATGACTAGCAGGTACCTGCTGAATATCACTGTCAAACAACACCCTGGCACTAATGATATGACTAGCAGGTACCTGCTGAATATCCCTGTCAAACAACACCCTGGCACTAATGATATGACTAGCAGGTACCTGCTGAATATCACTGTCAAACAACACCCTGGCACTAATGATATGACTAGCAGGTACCTGCTGAATATCCCTGTCAAACAACACCCTGGCACTAATGATATGACTAGCAGGTACCTGCTGAATATCACTGTCAAACAACACCCTGGCACTAATGATATGACTAGCAGGTACCTGCTGAATATCACTGTCAAACAACACCCTGGCACTAATGATATGACTAGCAGGTACCTGCTGAATATCACTGGGATGACAGCAGAATGAGTTGATGACAACATCGTGCTCTGGGCCCTGGATTAATGATGTCTGTCTGTCATCTGCAGCTCTCAATGGTTTGTTATCACATGACTGGAGGCTTCAGGCCTCACTGCACTTGGTTTGGTTTGAGAGACACTTGACGTCTCATTGAGAACCATTTCCACTGAGCAACAGACTGGAGTATTATAGCGTCTTATCAGTGCCTTAGATTATAGTGTGTAGAGATGGGAGAGAGACAGGACTGGAGTAAGCATATTTTATATTGCAGTAGTTGCATTAGAACGTGCGTGTGTGTGTGTGTGCGTGTGTGTGTGTGTGTGTGTGTGTGTGTGTGTGTGTGTGTGTGTGTGTGTGTGTGTGTGTGTGTGTGTGTGTGTGTGTGTGTGTTCAAAACAACCCCATATTCTACTTAAGAACAGCTGTATAGCTTTGTCAACACTGTTATGAGGACGAGACACAGTGTATTATTATATTCCAGGATGACAACATCCCAACATCCCATTTCAGATCATATTCTCATTAGCATGCAGGTGGGAGTGTCTTCTGAAGGGCCTTCACATCATGTTGTCATTCATATGGTGACCAAGCCCTCCTCTGATGTCAGCACTAAACAAAACACTGCCTTCCTGGTTGCTTAGTTCCCACCACACCCATGACAACTAGGGACGTTTATGTGTTGAAGGATCTGACTAGTGGTTCTGACTGATAGAACCTTTCTGTGTTTCTGTACCGACACATATGATTCTTATTGCACATGGACTTATTAACCTGTATACTTCTTTATTTAGAAGAATGGCAGGGGACCAGGAGAGCATAACAAGCCCAATGATATTTAGTGAGGATGTTTAGAACCTTTCAGGGGGAATATTATGGTCCACATAGTGAGGTTTTACTTCATTCAGGTTTACAGACGTGGCTGATCAGAAAACCTACAGTACACCATTACACTGGTGAGTTGTTTTAGTATCACCAAGGACCGGGGTTACATGGTGATAAAATCAACCAGATGAAAATGAAAGAGCTGGGCTCTAGTGACATTTTGGAGGCCATTTGCAATGGGCACCGGGCGTGGCAAGTAAATATTTTCAACATGTTGTGGTTACTGGTGAACAGACTTCAATCTATAGTTGGTCCGGAGCCTGTTCTTACAAATACTAGTCGGAGTCTCACTAGAGCCTTGGACTTTTTTATTTTAACCTTAATTTAACTAGGCAAGAACAAATTCTTATTTACAATGACAGCCTTACCGGGGAACAGTGGGTTAACTGCCTTATTCAGGGGGGGGGACCACAGATTTTTACCTTGTCAGCTCAGGGATTTGATCCAGTAACCTTTTGGTTACTGACCCAAAGTTCTAACTACTAGGCTACCTGGCGCCAGACTTCAATATAGTATGATGACACTGTCTGTTGATCTCCCAATGATTGTATCCCCATCAACTTCTGATTGTGTTTCCTCCACCCAAAATACATCATCTCACATCACATGTGGTCCCCTGTGGCTCAGTAAGTAGAGCATGGTGCTTGCAATGCTAGGGTTGTGGGTTCGATTCCTGCTGAGATTGCCACATGAGAAGTGTTTAAAAGCGTCTGCTAAATTTGGATATTATATGATGTGGTTTACTTTATCTCCTGTCATTGGTCTGCACTGATTTGTTTTCACCTATCGTGTGACCTCAAATTGTTGTAAAGAGAGGAGGAGACAAGGGGAGGAAGCCAGTTCAGACTCCCTCTCAGTATTGAGTTGCACCCCTCATTGCAGTATGACCTACATCTATCTTTCTCTCTCTCTTTCCTGCTTCTTTAATAAGCGTCATGGATAGATGATAGATGATTGATGGATAGATGAATAGGTGATAGATGATATATGATAGATTATATATGATAGATGGATAGATGATAGGTGATATATGATAGATGATAGGTGATAGATGATATATGATAGATGATATATGTTAGGTAATAGATGATAGGTGATAGATGATATATGATACATGATAGATGGATAGATGATAGGTGATATATGATATATGATAGATGAATAGATGATATACGATAGATGAATAGATGATATATGATAGGTGATAGATGAATAGATGATTGATGGATAGATGATATATGATATGATAGATGAATAGATGATATATGATATGATAGATGATATATGATAGGTGATAGATGATATATGATAGGTGATATATGGATAGATGATAGATGATAGGTGATAGATAATATATGATAGATGATTGATGGATAGATGATAGATGATATATGATAGATTATAGATGATATATGTTAGGTAATAGATGATATATGATAGGTGATAGGTGATATATGGATAGATGATAGGTGATAGATGATATATGATAGATGATATATGATATATGATAGGTGATAGATGATAGATGACAGGTGATAGATGATAGATGACAGGTGATAGATGATAGATGACAGGTGATAGATGATAGATGACAGGTGATAGATGATAGGTGATAGATGATAGATGACAGGTGATAGATGATAGGTGATAGATGATAGATGACAGGTGATAGATGATATATGATAGGTGATAGATGATAGGTGATAGATGATAGGTGATAGATGAATAGGACATGGATCAATAGCTAGGAAGTCTGACATCATAGTTGGTACCCATTTCAACATGCAAGGAGAAAACAAAAGTGTCCTTGCCACAAAGGTCATCCCCAATTGTCTTTATCAAGCAATTTACCCCTCAACAATTCCCCCATTCATTGTGTCACTTTGATCCACATGCCAGTTTATGTAGGCCAAGCAAACAATGTCCTGTTTCCTTTTACAAATAATGCGTCTTTGTCTGTTAGTCCAGGGAATGCCTTGCATACAGCATCGGAGAGGCAGCACGATACACATCCATTACCCCCAGTGAATAATAATTACCACGCTGTGCTCGTCAGTTGAGGAGGGTGTGGGCTGCAGCAACTGATGCATGGTTTGTGAATAGTCCTACTGTAGCCTAGGCTAGTGGTTCCCAGACTTTTTCCGTTACTATACCACCAACTGAATTTTGCTCTGTCCGGAGTACCCCTGAAGTACCCCCCCATGTGCATTTTACCAGTAAGCTTATAGTCTCACGAGTCTTCTTAAGAACACCCTGGATAGGCCAAGTACCCCCAGGGGTCCTGCTACCCCAGGTTGGGAACGTCTGGTCTAGGCTATACTTTACACGTATGATTGACATGCTCGTGTCTTTATGTTGGCATAATATATATGTATAACATAGGCTTAAATTGAAGGCACTCCGTGGAATACGTTTGGCGCAGTATGACGAGCATTGCCTTCCAAAAGAAGAAAGAAAAACATATCCCCAAACTTACCTCTCGAGCAATTTGACTGAGGGCATCGTCCTCCGCGGTCAGCCTCTCCCTGTTGGGGATTCTTTTTCTTCCACTACCAGTAATCTGAGTTCCCATGTTTGTGTATTCTGTCATAAAGTCCTTACTGTAGCATACGTGTCAGCCTCGAAGAAATTCAAAAATGGAACACAGGAGCCGAATGAGGACGATGAAGGGCACACTGGAAAAATATAATCACCATCTCCACGTAATGGAAAAATAGCTCACCAACAACACGCGAAAAGTCAACTATTTACAATCTGGTAGCTACAGTGTAACAACAATCCTTCATCAATTCGCTTCCCAGGCACGAGACTTGATGCCATTCTGATACATTGTTTCAATGTAACCGCCTTCACATGTAACAAACTGCATTACGAATATCCTTGATTCCTGTTGCTGATAAACAACTAATATCACACGCGTCACTTTGATGTGTCAAAACACCCTCATAGCACCAGGCTACCTCTTTGGGTACCTTGGAAAACGAATTGTCATCTAGCTAATCCGAGGCAATTGTCATCATATAGATACGTTTCGGTATGGAACACTAAAACAGGAACGCACGCGAGCCTGATAAATAATCGTTTTGTACGTAGACCTAACAGCGATTGAATAATGTCCTCGTTATTTGCTTTAGTAGGACGCGGGAGTCGACGAGATGTCAAAGCAGATAGACGAAAGTTTTATAGCAGCGCAATCCCGGATGATGACCACAGCGGGATGAATACACGTTCCGGGGCAGAGCGTCGAGCCCGCTGGAGATAGATAGTGGCCGCAGTATGGACGGGATGGGTGTCCTCAAAACAGTCCAATTTTACTGCTCATACAATTGTCAAAACAGTTCCTTTGTGGTGTTTTCGTTCAGAATGTATCGTATAGCTTGAGAAAGGTGTGATGCCTTAACAAATATTCTGTAGCCTAATGACCCGAATGGAATTACCCTGGAATGCAAGAAGCAGTCCTGTCAGTTGACATGGTCTTTAGACGAGTCTCGATGCAAACAGATAGGCTATTATCCTACCACTATTTTAGAAGGTAGGTCAGCACTGAGTTCAACCAAATAAATCTCACTTGCCATGTCAGATTTATGGCATAGGTCTGTATGGCAATTCTCTGAATAGCAGTGTGTTTGTCTTATTCCTTTGTTTAGGTGCATTCCTGATTCAAGCCTAAATTATAATATCAGACAATTTTCATCTGTAACGTTAACTCTGACCGCATGTCTAGTCAGTAAACTAGATGAACGCCTTCTGTTTATGCCAGAGAGCTCAGTGCCAATCCATAGCTACTGCGGGGAAATCACTCCCTCTAGTGGAGAAAGATAAGGCCTGAGAGCTCAGTGCCAATCCATACTGCTGGGCAATCACTTCCTATATTTTATTTAACTACAATGACGGCCTAGGAACAGTTCTAACGACAGATTTTACCTTGTCAGCTCAGGGATTCGATCTAGCAACCTTTCAGTTACTGGCCTAATGCTCTAACCACTGGGCTACCTGTCGCCCCTATAGTGGGGACAGATAACAGATTTGCCCTGAATGATTGTTTTTTAGTGTAATTGATATGTTATTGCAGTTGAATTGATGTTTTCTAGTGTCATTCAAATCAAATCAAATTTATTTGTCACATGCACCGAATACAACAGGTGTAGACCGTACAGTGAAATGCTTACTTACAAGCCCTTAACCAATAATGCAGTTTTAAAGAAAATACCTATAAAAAAAGGTAAGAGAACAATAACAAATAATTAAAGAGCAGCAGTAAATAACACTAGTGGGGCTTTATACAGGGGGTACCAGTACAAAGTCGTACTGGGGAGGGGGGGGGGGGGTCTGTTCAGGAGTCTAATGGCTTGGGGGTAGCAGCTATTTAGGAGCCTCTTGAACCTAGACTTGGCATTCCAGTACTGCTTGCCATGTGGTAGCAGAGAGAACAGTCTATGACTAGGGTGGCTGGAGTCTTTGACAATTTTTAGGGCCTTCTTCTGACATTGGCTGGTAGAGAGGTTCTGGATGGCAGGAAGTTTGGTCCCGGTGATGTACTGGGCTGTACGCGCTACCATCTGTAGTGCCTTACGGTTGGAGGACGAGCAGTTGCCATACCAGGCAGTGATGCAACCAGTCAGGATGCTCTCGATGGTGCAGCTTTTCAGTCTCCTGAGGGGGAATAGGTTTTGTTGTGCCCTCTTCACGACTGTGTTGGTGTGTTTGGACCATGTTAGTTTGTTGGTGATGTGGACGCCAAGGAACTCGAAGCTCTCAACCTGCTCAACTACTGGCCGTCGATGTGAATGGGGGCGTGCTCGGTCCTCCTTTTCCTGTAGTCCACAATCATCTCCTTTGTCTTGATCACGTTGAGGGAGAGGTTGTTGTCCTGGCACCACACGGTCAAGTCTCTGACCTCCTCCCCATAGGCTGTCTCATCGTTGTCGGTGATCAGGCCTACCACTGTTGTGTCATCAGCAAACTTAATGATGGTGTTGGAGTCGTGCCTGGCCATGCAGTCATGAGTGAACAGGGAGTACAGGAGGGGACTGAGCACGCACCCTGAGGAGCCCCCGTGTTGAGGATCAGCCCTCACCACCTGGGGGCGGCCGGTCAGGAAGTCCAGGATCCAGTTGCAGAGGGAGGTGTTTAGTCCCAGGGTCCTTAGCTTAGTGATGAGCTTTGAGGGCACTATGGTGTTGAACGCTGAGCTGTAGTCAATGAATAGCAATCTCACATAGGTGTTCCTTTTGTCCAGGTGGGAAAGGGCAGTGTGGAGTGCATTGATATGGTATTACAGTTTAATTTATGTTTTTAGTGTCATTGATATGTTATTACAGTCTGATCCAAATCTTAAAAGTACACGTGTTTGTTTAAAAAGTGCTACAATTTGTATTTTTAATTATTGCGATACCATGTGATCATTATGTCAAGTGCGCTCGTTCACCAGAATAACAATTGACATCTTAAACATGGACTTGGTTGAACATCAATGAAATTCCTTGGCAATGTTTTGCCACAGTATGTTGAAGACAATGTTTTTCCTCGTCCACGGTCGAGAATGCTACGCTAACAGGATCTCAAAACTACCATGATTGGCTGAGCAATAATGTTAAATAATATGAATGTGAAAATGCTGTGTCACTAGGTGGCAGCACGTGTCTGCCTGCAATCACTATACCAATATGGGTTGGGCAGAGCGGGCCGTCTTACCTGTTGTGGATGTTGAGATCCTCTCAGAATAGAAACACTCAAACACTCAACAGTTGATGTGATACAATTTATTAGATGCAGAAGCCCAGCATAATGCACTGCAGCTTTTCAAATGATACAGTATATATATATTCATCCTACTGCAATATTTAGAATTGTCTTGAAAACAGTTTCAAACATATTTTTTTATATGAATTGAGAGAAAACAAGGATCATTATCCAGACTACATAACTTGTTATTTCATATCATATTTGTCTGGTCAGTGTCAAGGCATTATTTCACTGTTCTTTTTCAGAAAGATATTTACTAAGACATTATGTAACAGACACTCTGTTATTTGAATTTAACACAGTTGGTGATGTAGGATAGCAAGTCGTGGTGCTTGTTTCTCAGAATCCCATGGAACCCAAAAGGTAATTATTAGACTAGGTCATGATAGTGTACAGTAACTACCACTTTACCAGTGTTCACTAATCAAACTCCATTTGAACACAAAAAGTCACTTTTGGCCTCTGCTTGAATGTTGGGAGCCTATATGGCACAAATTCATTTTTTAAGTCAGGAAACTTAGACTGTGTTCCAGCAGGAAGCCCAATTCTGATATTTGTTTTCCACAAATTGCCCTTTTTGACCAATCACATCAGATCATTTCATGAGTTTAGACATCAGATACATTGACACTGAGAGGATACTTTAGAATGCGTATGATTTTCAGGCAGTAAACCAGGGTTGTTTTTGCATTGAACATAGCTATGGTGTAGCCTGCTTTTACAGCACATAACTGCTGTGCATTGTGGGTGTGGATATACCATTAACATACTGTAACAATCTGGATATGAGAGTGACATCAGATATACAGTGGATCAGTGACAGATAAGGTTTAAGGTATATTTCAGTAACTAAGATAATACATACATTATCATTGGGCTTATTCGTCATACAGTCCTTTACATGTGATTGTATTTCCGTAGGGATCCTGAGCCATTGCTGGGTTCTGATGGTGGAAACAAGAGGAGACGGTCATAAGCACAGTTGGTCAGGACTGAAAGACAACATATTAGGGGCATCACAATATGCTTTGGGCCTTACTTGTGGGGAAGTCTTGGTTAAACCTTTTCCTGTTCTGCGAGCCTGATATCTGTCAGATAGAGTAGTTGTTTTAGACAACAGCATGCGACAACAATAAGCATCAAAGCAAGCCCAAGAGGGTCTGAAGAGAATTAGTGAATTGCACGACATACTCACCTTTTTCTTCCCTGAGGCACTTAGAGCAGCAAGCTTGTTCTCCAAATCAGACACCTAAGAGAGAAGGAATGAAAAGACAGAAAGTACAAATTATACCCCTTCTGAAGGAAAACTAGTTATCTGAAAATAATAGATATATCAACTAAATGAGCTCCAGTGTTGTATTGTTCTTTCTTCATGCATCCCTGTAGGCTACAATGTTTCTTGGAAAACTACAGTTTGCGGTGTGCTTTTCAGTCCGTACAGCACATCCCTGTTGAGTAGAAAGCCTGCTCAGTAGAACCCGCAGTAGAGCCTCGTCACCTACCTCACTTTCAGTGCTCTGGACCCGATGTGCAGTCAGGGCCACCACGTCCTCCAGGTCAGAGAGCTCCGAGTCTGTGGCCCCTCCGAAGCGGTTCTTGGCACTCTGCTCCAGATGCCTCAGCTTCTTCTCCAGGTCAAAAGACTTCCCTGAGGTCATGTACACCTGTAACAGGGCACAGGACAACCACCACAAATGCACCCTTACAGATGAGCTGCTAACCAAACCCCATTAGCAAGCTAACAGTTTCCAGACTAGACTGCTTGGAATACAAAGCAAATCTCTGCTTTAAGACAACACAAGACGTCTCTTCGCATGCTTTAAACAAAAGGCAGGCTTAGCTCCAGACCTACACTTGACACACAGCTATTTTGATTGGATTATGATTGCTTGGGAGGAAAAGAGGAGTGTGATTTTTACGCTTACATTTTCCTCAAGTTCTCTGTAAGACTCAGCTGCTTTCCTTACGTCAGCCACGTCAATTATCATGGGGCTGTCATTAGACGTTATTGAGGGGAAGTACTCGTTCATTGCGCTTTCAGCGGCATTAATGGTTCTTAGAAAGTCTTTGGTGATGTCACAGAGGGCCGCCGCAGTGGATCTCTGAAAGCCATGTAAGGGAACAGAAATTAGCCGGGGGGAAGTACCTACGTCTCCTATACGTAGAGGAGGTGATTTGGAATCACACTTTCGGAATGAGGTAGCCCTGCCTGAGACTTGCTAGCCCAAATGTCACCCTGAGACCACAAGGATTTTGTCTTGGTCTAATGGTGAAGACATTTACATTGCGGTCATTTAGCAGAGACTCTTATCCAGAGGGACTGACAGTTGGTGCAACCACATATCACAGTCATAGTAAGTCCAACTTTTCCTCAGTAAAGCAGCTATCAGCAAAGTGCTGAAGTGCGAGTGAGAAAAGACAAGTGTGAGTGTTAGTGCTAGAAAGAGTGTTAAGGATTGTTTTAAGATGTTAACTCTGCGTGCGAGAGGTCCCTGGTTGGATCCAATGATGTAAACCCTAGATGACGGACAGGGGGTATTGTTTTGAAGCCACCGTACAGCCATTTTGGTACTCCCCTGCATTTATTAAGGTCTACATTGGTTTTTGACAAGTATATTCTATTACAGACACTTTAATGCATACGTTTAAATTACATTATGTGGGGCCTCCCGAGTGGCGCAGCTGTCTAAGGCACTGCCTCACAATGCTGGAGGCGTCACTACAGACCCAGGATCAATCCCAGGCTGTGTCGCAGCGGCCGTGACCGTGAGACCCATGAGGCGGTGCACAATTGGGTCAGCGTCGTCCGGGTTAGGGGAGGGTTGGGTGCACTCTAGCGACTCCTTGTGGCGGGCCGGGTGCATGCATGCTGACTCGTGTTGCCAGTTGTACGGTGTTTCCTCCGACACATTGGTGCGGCTGGCTTCCAGGTTAAGCGAGCGGGTGTGTCAAGAAGCAGTGCGACTTGGCAGGGTCATGTTTCGGAGGACGCATGGCTCCTCAACCTTCACCTCTCTCAAGTCCGTGGGGGAGTTGCAACGATGGGACAAGACTAACCGCCATTGGAGAAAAAGGGGTTAAAAAACAAAACACATTTATATTATTTGAACTGAACATAAAAATAAAAAATATATTCCTTCAAATATTTTTTGTTGTTGTACTAATGATACTGTCCCCACTACAACAAAGAAATACCTAAATACATATTATTTTGTCCTTGAAACATTTTATTGAAATACTGTAGAATTGCATTAATTCCTATGGAAGAGTTCTCCTATGTAGTTCTCCTATGGAAGAGTACCAATATGGCGGCAGGTGGCTTCAAAGCCTCTCATTGGCCATTACATAGCATCAGCAATCCAGGGTTTATACACATCATTGGTTGGATCCCATCACCTCCGCTACAGCTTTTTGGTGTGTGTCTGAGATGTAACAGGGTAACAGGACCCCCAAAACTCACCTGCTGAGCCTCAGTGGGCCCCTCATCGCTGGAGGAGCTGAGGGGCTCCAGGGGGAGGACTGGGAGGTTACTCTTCACAGCGGCCCTCTTTAATAAAGGGGTCTTCTTCCCCCCTCCTGCTTCCTCGTCGGAGGAGGGGACACTGATGTTCCCCGCCAGCTCGCTCAGCTTCCTCCTCAGCTTCTCCTCCTCTATCTGTGCAGCGGTCGGGGACGTCGCCTGTGGATAGAAACAGGATTGACTTACTAGACTTTTTTCTTTTTGCTGCTAGTGGAACTCAAGCCTCAACAGTGCATCTCCAGTGAACTCAGTTCTGGGCAGTTTCTTGACTTTATTCCAGGTGGACAGAAACAGGGTTGGGGTCAGTTTCATCTAGATTCCCGTCAGTTTAAGACTTGAATGTTTTGGAGTTGAATGGCTTATGTCTTAAGGAGAAATCCAACAAGGAGGAGTTGTAATGGAAATGAGCCCAACTCAAGGTGGCAACAGCAAGTTGCCAGAGTTAGCTAACAAGTTACCCTTTGATGAACCCCTGTGATTCTCTCTAATATGATCATTCCAAGAAAGATAATGCTCTGTTAGGAGAGCAGTAGGAAGCGCTGTCAGGAGAGCAGTAGGAAGCGCTGTCAGGAGAGCAGTAGGAGCGCTGTCAGGGAGCAGTAGGGAACGCTGTCAGGAGAGCAGTAGGAAGCGCTGTCAGGAGAGCAGTAGGAAGCGCTGTCAGGAGAGCAGTAGGAAGCGCTGTCAGGAGAGCAGTAGGAAGCGCTGTCAGGAGAGCAGTAGGAAGCGCTGTCAGGAGAGCAGTAGGAAGCGCTGTTAGGAGAGCAGTAGGAAGCGCTGTTAGGAGAGCAGTAGGAAGCGCTGTTAGGAGAGCAGTAGGAAGCGCTGTTAGGAGAGCAGTAGGAAGCTCTGTTAGGAGAGCAGTAGGAAGCTCTGTTAGGAGAGCAGTAGGAAGCGCTGTTAGGAGCTCTGTTAGGAGAGCAGTAGGAAGGTTTTTAACCCTTTCTTACCTCATCGTCGGGGGGTAGAGTCATCTTGGACTCCAGCCGGTTCAGGAGACTCTCTATGGCAGACATGCGCTTGTTTAGCGCATTGACCTGTATCACAATGACCAGGAGAGGAGTGAGGTGAGACCAGTGAGGTGAGACCAATACAAAATGACAGGAGAGGAATGAGGTGAGACCAAGTGAGGTGAGACCAATACAAAATGACAGGAGAGGAATGAGGTGAGACCAAGTGAGGTGAGACCAATACAAAATGACAGGAGAGGAGTGAGGTGAGACCAAGTGAGGTGAGGACCAATACAAAATGACAGGAGAGGAGTGAGGTGAGACCAAGTGAGGTGAGACCAATACAAAATAGCAGGAGAGGAGTGAGGTGAGACCAAGTGAGGTGAGACCAATACAAAATAGCAGGAGAGGAATGAGGTGAGACCAAGTGAGGTGAGACCAATACAAAATGACAGGAGAGGAATGAGGTGAGACCAATAGAAAATGACAGGAGAGGAATGAGGTGAGACCAATACAAAATGACAGGAGAGGAATGAGGTGAGACCAATAGAAAATGACAGGGAGGGAGGTGAGACAAATACAAAATGACAGGAGAGGAATGAGGTGAGACCAATACAAAATGTACATTGTGAATGAATTGAGAGGCAAACCTGACACAAGGTTGGATATTGTATGACACCAGACGTGCATGGAGTAATCACTCAAAATAGACTTTCTAATCATTGGCTGAGCAGAGCAGCTGATTCACCCTATCTTTAATATCCAAATCAAAGAACAAAGTTGTCTTTGTTTCTGCTCTCTGAAGTTCAATCCACTAAAAAACCCAGCATGCATCACTTGAGACACGCGATCAACTTCCAATAAATACATGTACAACGTAATGCAGCCCAACACTGTTTGAAATCCATCTTCTCAGGCTTGAGAGGAAGGACAAGCCCACCCTTGTTAGTTAGTTAATGTGGGTCATTTTCTATGGTCAGGGTAGTTTAATAGTGTAGAGAGACGTCACCTGTCTCATGTCAGGGTAGTTTAATAGTGTAGAGAGACGTCATCTGTCTCATGTCAGGGTAGTTTAATAGTGTAGAGAGACGTCATCTGTCTCATGTCAGGGTAGTTTAATAGTGTAGAGAGACGTCATCTGTCTATATGTCAAGGGTAGTTTAATAGTGTAGAGAGACGTCATCTGTCTCATGTCAGGGTAGTTTATTTAGTGTAGAGAGACGTCATCTGTCTCATGTCAGGGTAGTTTAATAGTGTAGAGAGACGTCATCTTGTCTCATGTCAGGTAGTTTAATAGTGTAGAGAGACGTCATCTGTCTCATGTCAGGGTAGTTTAATAGGGTAGAGAGACGTCACCTGTCTCATGTCAGTGGTAGTTTAATAAGTTGTAGAGAGAGTCACCTGTCTCATGTCAGGGTAGTTTAATAGTGTAGAGAGACGTCACCTGTCTCATGTCAGGGTAGTTTATAGTGTAGAGAGACGGTCATCTGTCTCATGTCAGGGTAGTTTAATAGTGTAGAGAGACGTCATCTGTCTCATGTCAGGGTAGTTTAATAGTGTAGAGAGACGTCATCTGTCTCATGTCAGGGTAGTTTAATAGTGTAGAGAGACGTCATCTGTCTCATGTCAGGGTAGTTTAATAGTGTAGAGAGACGTCACCTGTCTCATGTCAGGGTAGTTTAATAGTGTAGAGAGAGTCATCCTGTTTCATGTCAGGGTAGTTTAATAGTGTAGAGAGACAGTCTCATCTGTCTCATGTCAGGGTAGTTTATAGTGTAGAGAGAGACGTCATCGTCTCATGTCAGGGTAGTTTAATAGTGTAGAGAGACGTCATCTGTCTCATGTCAGGGTAGTTTAATAGTGTAGAGAGACGTCATCTGTCTCATGTCAGGGTAGTTTAATAGTGTAGAGAGACGTCATCTGTCTCATGTCAGGCGTAGTTTAATAGTTGTAGAGAGACGTCCATCTGTCTCATGTCAGGGTAGTTTTAATAGTGTATAGAGACGTCATCTGTCTCATGTCAGGGTAGTTTAAGTGTAGAGAGACGTCATCTGTCTCATGTCAGGGTAGTTTAATAGTGTAGAGAGACGTCACCTGTCTCATGTCAGGGTAGTTTAATAGTGTAGAGAGACGTCACTGTCATGTCAGGGTAGTTTAATAGTGTAGAGAGACGTCATCTGTCTCATGTCAGGGTAGTTTAATAGTGTTAGAGAGACGTCATCTGTCTCATGTCAGGGTAGTTAATAGTGTAGAGAGACGTCATCTGTCTCATGTCAGGTAGTTTAATAGTGTAGAGAGACGTCATCCTGTCTCATGTCAGGGTAGTTTAATAGTGTAGAGACGTCATCTGTCTCATGTCAGGGTAGTTTAATAGTGTACAGAGAGACGTCATCTGTCTCATGTCAGGGTAGTTTTAATAGTGTAGAGAGACGTCATCTGTCTATGTCAGGGTAGTTTAATAGTGTAGAGAGACGTCATCTGTCTCATGTCAGGGTAGTTTAATAGTGTAGAGAGACGTCATCTGTCTATGTCAGGGTAGTTTATAGTGTAGAGAGACGTCACCTGTCTCATGTCAGGGTAGTTTAATAGTGTAGAGAGACGTCACCTGTCTCATGTCAGGGTAGTTTAATAGTGTAGAGAGGACGTCTATCTGTCTCATGTCAGGGTAGTTTAATAGTGTAGAGAGACGTTCATCTGTCTCATGTCAGGGTAGTTTAATAGTGTAGAGAGACGTCATCTGTCTCATGTCAGGGGTAGTTTAATAGTGTAGAGAGACGTCATCTGTCTCATGTCAGGGTAGTTTAATAGTGTAGAGAGACGTCATCTGTCTCATGTTCAGGGTAGTTTAATAGTGTACAGAGAGACGTCATCTGTCTAGGTCAGGGCTAGTTTAATAGTGTAGAGAGACGTCATCTGTCTCATGTCCAGGGTAGTTTAATAGTGTCGAGAGACGTCATCTGTCTCATGTCAGGGTAGTTTTAATAGTGTAGAGAGACGTCATCTGTCTCATGTCAGGGGTAGTTTAATAGTGTAGAGAGACGTCACCTGTCTCATGTCAGGGTAGTTTAATAGTGTAGAGAGAACGTCACCTGTCTCATGTCAGGGTAGTTAATAGTGTAGAGAGACGTCATCTGTCTCATCTCCATTTCAGCCTCTTTCACTCTCTCTTTGTCACACACACACACACCATTCTCTCTCTCTCACACACACCACACACACACACACCACACACACACACACACACACACACACACACCCTACCGGTGGCTGTGTTGGGACCTGCAGGTTCTCGTGAGAGCCAACTCGGCTGTAGGAAGGGCGTCGGCGATAGGGGGTCTGGTACATGGTATTGCGCCCTCCCTCCTCCTCCTCTGACGTGTCCACATAGTGCTGGCGGTTCATAGAGGAGCTGATCTTGGACAGGGAGCGGGCACGCACCATCCCATACTGCCCATCGTCTGAGGACCATCGCTTTAGCTCAGGTTATATTACAAAATGTCAGTTTGGCGTGAGATTACTGTTGTTGTAGTTTTGTCATGCCATTACATTGTAAACTAACCAGCTCTGATTGAATGTGTGTGTGTGGGAGTGTGTGTGCGTGTTGCTTACCAGGGCGCATGTTGTACCTATCCAGGCTCTTCCTACGGTTCATGCGGTGTTGTTGTTGCTGCATGGAATCCATGTACTCCATGTCACCACGGTGACCACCGCCTCGCTCCTCCTGGATCTGCTGTACAGAGGTGACATAACCATCACAATCTCAAATAACCCCCTATTCCCACAATGCACTACTTTTGGCTAGTAGAAACCAGGACCGTTTTGTCCGCCTACCTGGTAGGATTGTCGACGAGAGTGAGTGCGAGAGTGGGGTGGAAAATACTCTTCTATATCCACATCCAAGTCCATGGGATGAACAGAGAGCAGACGCTTGTTCTTTCGCATCTGACAAAACAACGGGATGGAGACATAAAGAGAAGTAGTGAGTCTGGGATATGATATCCAGTTTCTCGAGAACGATATTGAGAGGACAAACTGTTTACCATTTTGTATCGCTGAGCTTCTGCTTCTGCATAGTCCTCATCATGACCATTGTACCTATCATCTACAGGGGAGAGAGGAAGAAGGGGTGACTTTTCTTTCTTCTCAAATTGTGTAACCCCGTGTTACGTTTGCATATCATAGTGCTGATGCTGGTGTTGTCAACTCCTCTATGATATGCAAAAGTACCACGGGGTTAACCAGTTTTCAGGTATGTTGAAATATTTATATATTTTTCCCCATTGCCTTCATCTATTCTACTTACTGCGGAAATCGGGCATGCTTTGTGTGTCACTGTCACGACGGGCGCCTGTGAAGACAGAGAGAAGTGATATTCTGTTACTAATAATTATATAGTCAGTACCAGTCACCTACTCATTCCAAGGTTTTTCTTTATTTTGACTATTTTCTACATTGTAGAATAATAGTGAAGACATCAAAACTGTTAAATAACACATGTGGAATCATGTAGTAACCACAAATCAAAATATATTTAATTTTTTGAAATTCTTCAAAGTAGCCACCTTTTGCCTTGATGACAGCTTTGCACACGCTTGGCATTCTCTCAACCAGCTTCATTCATGAGGTAGTCACCTGGAATGCATTTCAATTAACAGGTGTTCCATGCTAAAAGTTAATTTGTGGAATTCCTTTCCTTCTTAATGCGTTTGAGCCAATCAGTTGTGTTGTGACAAGGTAGGGGTGGTATACAGAAGATATCCCTATTTGGTTAAAGACCAAGCCCATATTATGGAAAGAACAGCTCAAATAAGCAAAGAGAAATGACAGGACATCATTACTTTAGGACATGAAGGTCAGTCAATCCGGAAAATTTCAAGAACTTTGAAAGTTTTCCTTCAAGTGTAGTCGCAAAAACCATCAAGCGCTATGATGAAACTGGCTCTCATGAGGACCGTCACAGGAAAGGAAGACCCAGAGTTACCTTTGCTGCAGAGGATAAGTTCATTAGAGTTACCAGCCTCAGAAATTGCAGCCCAAATAAAATGCTTCACAGAATTCAAGTAACAGACACATCTCAACATCAACTGTTCAGAGGAGACAGCGTGAATCAGGCCTACATGGTCGAATTGCTGCAAAGAAACCACTACTAAAGGACACCAATAAGAAGAAGAGACTTGCTTGGGCCAAGAAACACATTAGACCATAGGAAATCTATCCTTTGGTCTGATGAGTCCAAAATTTGAGATTTTTGGTTGCAATCGTGTCTTTCCGCATGTGTAGTTTCCACCGTGAAGCATGGAGGTGGTGTGATGGCGCAGGGGTGCTTTGCTGATGACACTGTCAGGGATTTATTTATAATTCAAGGCTTAACCAGCATGGCTACCACAGCATTCTGCAGCGATACGCCATCCCATCTACTACACCCTTAGTGGGACTATCATTTGTTTTTCAACAGGACAATAAAACACACCTCCAGGCTGTGTAAGTGCTATTTGACCAAGAAGGAGAGTGATGGAGTGCTGCATGAGATGACCTGGCCTCCACAATCACCTGACCTCAACAGAATTGAAATGGTTTGGGATGAGTTAGACCTCAGAGTGAAGGAAAAGCAGCCAACAAGTGCTCAGCATATGTGGGAACTCCTTCAAGACTGTTGGAAAAGCATTCCAGGTGAAGCTGGTTGAGAGAATGCAAAGAACGTGCAAAGCTGTCATCAAGGCAAGAATCTAAAATGTATTTTGATTTGTTTAACACTTTTTTTGGTTACTACATGATTCCAGATTATTTCATAGTTTTGATGTCTTCACTATTCTACAATGTAGAAAATAGTAAAAATAAAGAAAAACCCTTGAATGAGTCGGTGTGTTCAAACTTTTGACTGGTACTGTACTTCAAATCATCTCTTTGTCCTCTGTGAGGTCTGGGTCAAGAGGACTGTTAGAATACAGAACATACAACAGCCACTCAGTTCTAGAACACTGTTCCCAGTTCTAGAATGCTACATATGACCATTAGTAGAGGCTGGTGGGAGGAGCTATAGGAGGACAGGCTCATTGTAATGGCTGGAATGGAATCAATGGAAGGGAGTCAAACAGGTGGTTTCCATATGTTTGATGTTTTTGATACCATTCCGTTTACAATGAGCCCGTCCTCCTATAGCTCCTCCCACCAGCTGCCAGTGGTGACCATTTGTCATCAGAGCATGGGCATGTCACCCCGGTGTCAAGTACAGGCCCTACCACGTGACTCTTCATTACACAGCCAGCCATGTGTCACACTCCTGATCATTTGGTGACCAAAATGTGACACATGGACACATGTCTCAACAACAACCACAACTGTAACATGTGCTTACATTTAGAAGTATGCACAACGAATCAATAATCAAACAAAAAGAACCCACCCTCTCCGTTGAGTCGCTTGTAAAGAGACTTCATCACCTTGGCACTGCCGAAACGCTTGAAACGGGTGCGCACGTTGTCATGGTACCATCCCACCGTTCCGATTTTCAGGACCCTGCAAGGTAAACACAAGAGTCACTTCAGTCTCAATATAAACCCCACAGAGCAAGGAGAGTCACTCCAGTCTCAATATGAACCCCATAGAGCTAGGAGAGTCACTCCAGTCTCAATATGAAACTCATAGAGCTAGGAGAGTCACTCCAGTCTCAATATGAACCTCATAGAGCTAGGAGAGTCACTCCAGTCTCAATATGAACCCCATAGAGCTAGGAGAGTCACTCCAGTCTCAATATGGACCCCACAGAGCTAGGAGAGTCATTCCAGTCTCAATATGAACCTCATAGAGCTAGGAGAGTCACTCCAACCTCAATATGAACCCCTTAGAGCTAGGAGAGTCACTCCAGTCTCAATATGAACCCCATAGAGCTAGGAGAGTCACTCCAGTCTCAATATGAACCCCTTAGAGCTAGGAGAGTCACTCCAGTCTCAATATGAACCCCTTAGAACTAGGAGAGTCAGTCCAGTCTCAATATGAACCCCATAGAGCTAGGAGAGTCACTCTTGACCCTCTTCTCTAACTATATATTATCACTAGCCTTCTAAGAGTTGGCCAACTATAACTATATATTATTACTAACCTTCTACGAGTTGGCCCTACTATAACTATATATTATTACTAGCCTTCTAAGAGTTGGCCCTCAGGCGCGACGGCCTGCTAGCTATCTAGAGCTACTTGGAACCCTACTAATTCCACGACTGGTCTATCAACGTCACCACACGAAGAGGCAAAAACTGACTTACCCCCATCGCGACGTCCCCCAAAGGCTAACTTGCTATCCCCGGTCTGCTAACTGCTAGCTTGCCTGCCCTGGTCTGCTAACTGCTAGCTTGCCAGCCCCGGTCTGCTAATTGCTAGCTTGTTTAGCCCCGGGCTACTAACTGTCTGAATCGCCGTGTCCCCAGTCAGCCCAACCAATCACTGGACCCATATGTTCACTTGGCTACGCATGCCTCTCTCTAATATCAATATGCCACGTCCATTACTGTCCTGGTTAGTGATTACTGTCTTATTTCACTGTAGAGCCTCTAGCCCTGCTCAATATGACTTAACCAACCATGTTGTTCCACCTCCTACATATGCGATGACATCACCTGGTTTAAACGTCTCTAGAGACTATATCTCTCTCATCATTACTCAATGCCTAGATTTACCTCCAATGTACTCATATCCTACCTTACCTTTGTCTGTACACTATGCCTTGAGTCTATGCTATCGTGCCCAGAAACCTGCTCCTTTTACTCTCTGTTCCAAACGTGCTAGACGGCCAGTTCGTATAGCCTTTAGCCGTACCCTTATCCTACTTCTGGTGATGTGGAGGTTAATCAAGGTCCTGCAGTGCCTAGCTCCACTCCCACTCCCCAGGTGCTCTCATTTGTTGACTTCTGTAACCGTAAAAGCCTTTGTTTCATGCATGTTAACATTAGAAGCCTACTCCCTAAGTTTGTTTTACTCACTGCTTTAGCATACTCTGCCAACCCGGATGTCTTAGCCATGTCCATCGCTAACTATAATATTTTCCGCCAAGATAGAACTGCCAAAGTGTTACAATCTACTGCAAAGATAGCCTGCAGAGTTCTGTATTACTATTCCAAGTCTGTACCCAAACAATTCGAGCTTCTACTTCTAAAAATTCACCTTTCCAGAAACAAGTCTCTCACTGTTGCCGCTTGCTATAGACCTCCCTCTGCCCCCAGCTGCGCCCTCGATACCAAATGTGAATTGATTGCCCCCATCTATCTTCTGAGCTCGTGCTACTAGGTGACCTAAACTGGGAAATGCTTAACACCCCGGCCATCCTACAATCTAAGCTTCCTGCCCTCAATCTCACACAAATGATCAATGAACCTACCAGGTACAACCCTAAATCCGTAAACACGGGCACCCTCATAAATGTCATCCTAACTAACTCGCCCTCCAAATACACCTCTGCTGTTTTCAATCAAGATCTCAGCGATCACTGCCTCATTGCCTGCATCCGTAATGGGTCTGCGACCAAACGACCACCCCTCATCACTGTCAAACGCTCCCTAAAACACTTCTGCGAGCAGGCCTTTCTAATCGACCTGGGCGGGGTATCCTGGAATGACATTGACCTCATCCCGTCAGTAGATGATGCCTGGTTATTCTTTAAAAGTGCCTTCCTCACCATCTTAAATAAGCATGCCCCACTAAAAAACATGAAGAACTAGGAATAGATATAGTCCTTGGTTCACTCCAGACCTGTCTGCCTTGACCAGCACAAAAACATCCTGTGGCGTTCTGCATTAGCATCAAATAGCCCCCGTGATATGTAACTTTTCAGGGAAGTTAGGAACAAATATACACAGGCAGTTAGAAAAGCTAAGGCTAGCTTTTTCAAAACAGAAATTTGCATCCTGTAGTACTAACTCAAAAAAGTTCTGGGACACTAAAGTCCATGGAGAATAAGAGCACCTCCTCCCAGCTGCCCACTGCTCTGAGGCTAGGAAACACTTACCACTGATAAATCCACTATAATTGAGAATTTCAATAAGCATTTCTCTACGGCTGGCCATGCTTTCCACCTGGCTACCCCTACCCCGGTCAACTGCCTGGCACCCTCCACAGCAACCCGCCAAAGCTCCCACCATTTCTCCTTCACCCAAATCCAGATAGCTGATGTTCTGAAAGAGCTGCAAAATCTGGACCCATACAATTCAGCCGGGCTAGACAATCTGGACCCTCTCTTTCTAAAATTATCTGCCGAAATTGTTGCAACCCCTATTACTAGCCTGTTCAACCTCTCTTTCGTATCGTCTGAGATTCCAAAAGATTGGAAAGCTGCCACGGTCATCCCCCTCCTCAAAGGGGGTGACACTCTAGACCCAAACTGCTACAGACCTATATCTATCCTACCCTGTCTTTCTAAGGTCTTCAAAAGCCAAGTTAACAAACAGATTACCGACCATTTCGAATCCCTCCGTACCTTCTCCGCTATGCAATCTGGTTTCAGAGCTGGTCATGGGTGCACCTCAGCCACGTTCAAGGTCCTAAATGACATCATAACCGCCATCGACAAGAGACATTACTGTGCAGCCGTATTCATCGACCTGGACAAGGCTTTCGACTCTGTCAATCACCACATTCTTATTGGCAGACTCGACAGCCTTGGTTTCTCAAATGATTGCCTCGCCTGGTTTACCAACTACTTCTCTGATCGAGTTCAGTGTGTCAAATCGGAGGGCCTGTTGTACGGACCTCTGGCAGTCTCTATGGGTGTGCCACAGGGTTCAATTCTCGAGCCGACTCTCTTCTCTGTATACATCAATGATGTTGCTCTTGCTGCTGGTGATTCTCTGATCCACCTCTACGCAGACGACACCATTCTGTATACTTCTGGCCCCTCTTTGGACACTGTGTTAACTAACCTCCAGACGAGCAACAATGCCATACAACTGTCCTTCCGTGGCCTCCAACTGCTCTTAAACGCAGGTAAAACTAAATGCATGCTATTCAATCGATCACTGCCCGCACCTGCTCGCCAGTCCAGTATCACTACTCTGGACGGCTCTGACTTAGAATACGTGGACAACTACAAATACCTGGGTGTCTGGTTAGACTGTAAACTCTCCTTCCAGACTCACATTAAGCATCTCCAATCCAAAATTAAATCTAGAATCGGCTTCCTATATCGCAACAAAGCATCCTTCACTCATACTGCCAAACACACCCTCGTAAAACTGACCATCCTACCGATCCTCGACTTCGGTAATGTCATCTATAAAATAGCCTCCAACACTCTACTCAACAAACTGGTGGCAGTCTATCACAGTGCCATCCGTTTTGTCACCAAAGCCCCATACACTACCCACCATTGCGACCTGTATGCTCTCGTTGGTTGGCCCTCACTTCATACTCGTCGCCAAACCCACTGGCTCCAGGTTATCTACAAGTTTCTGCGAGGTAAAGCCCCGCCTTATCTCAGCTCACTGGTCACCATAGCAGCACCCACTCATAGCATGCGCTCCAGCAGGTATATCTCACTGGTCCCCCCCAAAGCCAATTCCTCCTTTGGTCGTCATTCCTTCCAGTTCTCTGCTGCCAATGACTGGAACGAACTGCAAAAATCTCTGAAGCTGGAGACTCATATCTCCCTCACTAGCTTTAAGCACCAGCTGTCAGAGCAGCTCACAGATCACTGCACCTGTACATAGCCCATCTGTAAACAGCCCATCTATCTACCTACCTCATACTGTATTTATCTTGCTCCTTTGCACCCCAGTATCTCTACTTGCACATTCATCTTCTGCACATCTACCATTCTAGTGTTTAATTGCTATATTGTAATTACTTCGCCACCATGGCCTATTTATTGCCTTAACTGACCTCATTTGCACTCACTGTATATAGACTTTTTGTTTTCTTTTGTTCTACTGTACGTTTGTTTATTCCATGTGTAACTCTATGTTGTTGTATGTGTCAAATTGCTATGCTTTATCTTAGCCAGGTCGCAGTTGCAAATGAGAACTTGTTCTCAACTAGCCTACCTGGTTAAATAAAGGTGAAATAAAAACATAATAAGAAACTAGCCTTCTAAGAGTTGGCCATCTTCTGACTATATATTATTACTAGCCTTCTATGAGTTGGCCCTCTTCTCTGACTGCCTGAAGCTTCATAATGACACAGACGATCTTGGTTCAAGACCTGGTCAGTCAAACAATTGCAAATGTTTCCAAAGACATCTGTTATTACTATGTGTTCAGGAGAATCTCTTAATGCTGTGTGTTCAGGAGACCTTGACACCCACAGGCCCCCACCTTGTCATACGACAGGGGTCGCACACCCAGCCGTGATCCTTCTTGTTGTAGCGGCTGCATGCCTTGCAGGTGTACATCTTACAGTCTATGCACTGACGCTTACTGTTGACCAGGAACTTGAAGGGCTGCAGACAGCGGATACAGTGAGAGTCTACCAGGGTGGTCTGAGTACCCAGCAGCTCAATCTTAGTGTCCTCTTTCTCTATCTTAGTCTTTAGATCCCTAGAGGAGAGGAGAGGAGAGGTGGGGAGGGGAGGGGAAGAAGTGGAGAAGGAGAGGAGGAGGAGAAGAGCGAAGAAGAGGGGAGAGGAGGAGAAGAGCAGAGGGGGGGGCATAGAGAAGTGATGAAATCATTATACGGTAGATTAGTATAAAGCATGAAATCATTATACAGTAGATTTCTATATATCAAACCAAATTTTATTAGTCACATGCACCGAATACAACAGGTGTAGACCTTAGTGAAATGCTTACTTATGAGCCCCTAACCAACAATGCAGTTTAAAAAAAATACAGATCAAAATAAGAGATAAAAGTAACAAGTAATTAAAGAGCAGCAGTAAAATAACAATAGCGAGACTATATACAGGGGGGTACCGATACAGAGTCAATGTGGCACTGGTTAGTTGAGGTAGTATGTACATGTAGGTAGAGTTAATAAAGTGACTATGCATAGATGACAACAGAGTAGCAGTGGTGTGGAGGGGGGGGGCAATGCAAATAGTCTGCGTAGCCATTTGACTAGATGTTCAGGAGTCTTATGGTTTGGGGGTAGAAGCTGTTTAGAGGCCTCTTGGACCTAGTCTTGGCGCTCCGGTACCGCTTGCCGTGCGGTAGCAGAGAGAACAGTCTATGACTAGGGTGGCTGGAGTCTTTGACAATTTTTTGGGCCTTCCTCTGACACCGCCTGGTATAGTGGTCCTGGATGGCAGTAAGCTTGGCCCCAGTGATGTACTGTTTGCACTACCCTCTGTAGTGCCTTGCGGTCGGAGGCTGAGCAGTTGCCATACCAGGCAGTGATGCAACCAGTCAGGATGCTCTCGATGGTGCAGCTGTAGAACCGTTTGAGGATCTGAGGACCCATGCCAAATCTTTTCAGTATCCTGAGGGGGAATAGGTTTTGTCGTGCCCTCTATGACTGTCTTGGTGTGCTTGGACCATGTTAGTTTGTGGTGATGTGGACACCAAGGAACTTGAAGCTCTCAACCTGCTCCACTGTAGCCCCATCGATGAGAATGGGGGCGTGCTCTGTTCTCTTTTTCCTGTAGTCCACAATCATCTCCTTTGTCTTGATCACATTGAGGGAGAGGTTGTTGTTCTGTCACCACACGGTCAGGTTTCTGACCTCCTCACTATGGGCTATCTTGTCGGTGATCAGGCCTACCAATGTTGTGTCATTGGCAAATTTAATGATGGTGTTGGAGTTGTGCCTGGCCGTGCAGTCATGAGTAAACGTGGTGGATGTGTTGTTACCTAACCTTACCACCTGGGGGTGGCCCATCAGGAAGTCCAGGATCCAGTTGCAGAGGGAGGTGTTTAGTCCCACGGTCCTTAGCTTATTGATGAGATTTGAGGGCACTATGGTGTTGAGTGCTGAGCTGTAGTCAATGAATAGCATTCTCACATAAGTGTTCCTTTTGTCCAGGTGGGAAAGGTCAGTGTGGAGTGCAGAGATTGCATCATTTGTGGATCTGTTGGGGCGGTATGCAAATTGGAATGGGTCTAGGGTTTCTGGGATGATGGTGTTGATGTGAGCCATGACCAGCCTTTCAAAGCACTTCATGGCTACAGACATGAGTGCTACGGGTCGGTAGTCATTTAGGCAGGTTACCTTAGTGTTCTTGTGCACAGGGACTATGGCGGTCTGCTTAAAACATGTTGGTATTACAGACTCGGACAGGGAGAGGTTGAAAATGTCAGTGAAGACACTTGCCTGTTGGTCAGCGCATGCTTGCAGTACACGTCCTGGTAATGTGTCTGGCCCTGCGGCCTTGTGAATGTTGACCTGTTTAAAGGTCTTACTCACGTCGGCTGAGGAGTGCGTGATCACACAGTCTTCTGGAACAGCTGGTGCTCTCATGTTTCAGTGTTATTTGCCTCGAAGCGAGCATAGAAGTAGTTTAGCACGTCTGGTAGGCTCGTGTCACTGGGCAGGTCTCGGCTGTGCTTACCTTTGTAGTCTGTAATAGTTTGCATGTCCTGCCACATCCGACGAGCGTCAGAGCCGGTGTAATACGATTTGATCTCAGTCCTGTATTGATGCTTTTCCTGTTTGATGGTTCGTCAGAGGGCATAGCGGGATTTCTTATAAGCTTCCGGGTTAGAGTCCCGCTCCTTGAAAACGGCAGTTCTAGTCTTTAGCTCAGTGCGGAAGCTGCCTGAAATCCATGGCTTCTGGTTGGCGTATGTACGTACAGTTACTGTGGGGACGAAGTCATCGATGCGCTTATTGATGAAGCCAATGACTGATGTGGTGTACTCCTCAATTCCCTCGGAGGAATCCCGGAACATATTCCAGTCTGTGCTAGCAAAACAGTCCTGTAGCTTAGCATCTGCTTCATCTGACCACTTTTGTTATTTTTCCTCTGGTTGCACATTTAACATGCTGATAGAAATTTGATAAAACAAATTTAAGTTTCCCTGCATTAAAGTCCCAGCTATTAGGAGCGCCGCCTCTGGGTGAACGTTTTCTTGTTTGCTTATGGCGGAATACAGCTCATTCAATGCTGTCTTAGTGCCAGCCTCTGACTGTGGCAGTATGTAAACAGCTACAAAGAATAAAGATGAAAACTTACTCGGTAGGTAGTGTGGTCTACAGCTTATCATGAGATACTCTACCTCAGGCGAGCAATAGCTCAAGACTTCCTTAGATATCGTGCACCAGATGTTATTTACAAAAATACATAGTCTGCCGCCCCTCGTCCTACCAGACGCCGCTGTTCTATCCTGCCGGTACATCGTATGTTGATATTGTCGTCGTTCAGCCACGACTCCGTGAAGCATAAGATGTTACAGTTTTTAATGTCCCATTGGTAGTTTAATCTTCCGCATAACTCGTTGATTTTATTCTCCAAGGATTGCACGTTTGCTAGCAGAATGGAGGGAAATGGGAGTTTATTCGATCGCCTATGATTTCTCAGAAGGCAGCCCGCCCTTCGGACCCTTTTTCTCCGCCTCCTCTTCATGCAAATCACGGGGATCGGGGCCTGTTCCCAAGGAAGCAGTATATCCTTCACGTCGGGCTCGTCAGAGTCGTGATTGGGAAAAAAGGATTCTGCCAGTCCGTGGTGAGTAATCGCAGTCCTGATGTCTAGAAGTCATGTATAGTCATAAGAGACGGTAGTGGCAACATTATGTACAAAATAAGTAAAGAAATAAGTTACAAACAACGCAAATAAACAAACAAAAAAAAGCATGAAATCATTATACAGTAGATTAGTATATAGCATTAAATCATTATACAGTAGATGAGTATATAGCATTAAATCATTATACAGTAGATTGGTATATAGCATTAAATCAGTATACAGTAGATTGGTATATAGCATTAAATCATTATACAGTAGATTAGTGTATAACATTAAATCATTATACAGTAGATTAGTGTATAGCATTACATCAGTATACAGTAGATTAGTATATAGCATTAAATCAGTACACAGTAAATTAGTATATAGCATGAAATCATTATACAGTAGATTAGTATATAACATTAAATCATTATACAGTAGATTAGTATATAGCATTAAGAAGATAAGATTAAGTCCCTGTTAACTCCATGGATTATAATAAATCAGTTTAAGACTGGCTGTGGAATCATGTGTGCAGAATCACACTTATAATGTACCATTCTGTTCTGGTCAGTTTCAGCAGGGACTACATTACATAACTAAGAAAACATTTTACACAATGTCCTTCTGACAGTTTGTGAATAAAAAAAAGTGATGTCTGACAAGAAGTCTATTTTCCTTTAAGAGTATGACAAGATGAGGAAGACAGACAGAGGAGTCTTTGTGTCCCAGAGAGAATAGGCCTCCTGGCAACTTGTTTTCCCTGGGACACAGTACAGGCAGAACGGGCCTTGTGACTTATCCATGATCACTGTGATGAGCTGACTCACAACAGCAGGCCTGTTTCACACTTACATTCCTGAAGCCTGCACACACACACACACACACACACGGCTAATATATAGATCGCTGAGGACCTCAGTGTGATCGACTCGTATGGAATCTATAGTGTTGGCATTCAGATAAAAGACAGACAACAAGTATCCAATGTTGTAGAGTCCTAAATGCTGTCAGCGTAAGACCTCATGATTATATATGTCACATACAGACAAGGAGTTTGTTATGTCAGATATGCTATTGAAAAACGCATCCAAGCCTTCCACCCGTCAACATTGATTCAATTTAATATTTTCTCACTAAACCTCTGAAATATGATATTGAACCTTATTGAAAAGTGACCCACCCCAGTCTCTCTTCTTCTATCTTCCTGAGGGTGAAGTCTCTCTGTATGACCTCCCAGACGTGCTTGGCCTCGTCATCTGAAAGCACGGTCAGGTCCATGGTTGTGGTGGAGAATATGAACCAGTACTTTACAGCAACACAGAGATGGTCCCTGTAAAGTAACCAAAACTACTGAGAATATGGTCCTTGTAAAGTAACCAAAACTAGTGAGAATATGGTCCCTGTAAAGTAACCAAAACTAGTGAGAATATGGTCCCTGTAAAATAACCAAAACTAGTGAGAATATGGTCCCTGTAAAGTAACCAAAACTAGTGAGAATATGGCTTCTGTAAAGTAAGCAAAACTAGTGAGAATATGGTCCCTGTAAAGTAACCAAAACTAGTAAGAATATGGCTTCTGTAAAGTAAGCAAAACTAGTGAGAATCCTGAAGGTTTATCACCCATGTACCCAAGCCAACACAACATAAGGATTCATTGACACCACTGCTAAATGTCCACTTACTCCACAGGGTGGACCAGATTAGCCTGGTTGACTAGACTGACCACTCATCTTAACATTGTTTTACTGTGAGTGCAGCCAGCGGTTAGTCTAGTCAACCAGAATATATCACCAGATTGATTTAAAAAGCAGCATCTGAATAGATTTTCTAATTCATGTTTATACATTTTGTTGTACTTACTTTTCTAAAGAAAAATACATTGCACGGAAATTAAATCACATATGCTACAAAAACTATCATCTTTGATTTAGCATATTAATAACATGAATTACCTTTACGCCCAGCGCAGAGCAGACAGCTGCGAGGTCAGTTGTTAATTCCCTGGATTTGAGGCAACACATTTGCGAATGGCCTGAAGAAGTCGGTTGTTCATCACATGCTCTGAGTCTCACAGAAGAGAGAGGATGAGCGAGCATCTCACCCCTCCTCCAACTCCAAGTAGTTTTAACAACTAAGTAACAGGTCAAAATGGCCTGTATTTTCGCCAAATTTTAATTCAGTCATAGAGACAACGATGACCAGCTGCCTCTAATTGGGGATCATCCAAAAACCCAACATAGAAAAACAGATACTAGAACCAAACAAAATAGAAAATTAAAACTAGAATAAACCCCCCAGTCACGCCCTGACCTACTCTATCATAGAAAATAAGAGCACTCAATGGTCAGGACGTGACAATCATATCAGTAAGTATGTTTTCCCCAACAGGGTAAATACGAGTACAGCTATTAGAAAATCAAATATTTTCCTGAAAAATGAATAACAACACTGAAGAGTTCGTCTCGGGCCTAACAACACCCGTGCCAATATATCCTCCAAACACCGACTTCTCTGGCTTTATCACTTCATTAAATGTCTGCATTATTCTACCTGTTTCAATACAGACCACTGACACCTTGTGATTCTATCATACTCACTAAACTTCTAGGCATGAGTTTCACTCACTCATAATCCTATTTTTTCCTCTCACTACACATTGGTGACTGCACTCTCACTGCACTCTTGGTGTGAAAAGCTATTTTGAACAGTGATAAGTTACAACCATCAAATAGAGCATCAACAACATGAAGGCCTCTATTGTTGACAGTGTGCTGGAGAAAGGTGCCCTTAGCAGCATAAAGATAGCACTGGCTGTCCACACAGAGGGAAGAGGGCACATTAACCCAGTCAGGAAGACTTCGTTTCTGGAAACTTGCTTCCTTTCCCCTGTATTTGATGGCAACTTATTGTGGCGGTCAAAGGACAGGATACAGACGTAAGATCTGAATCTGATCACCCTGTTGCAAGAGAACTTTCCTGCAATGTAGGAAACATACAACTTGTAGTTCATTTGAAGTTTAAAAAACGCTTCTGATGTTTGTAATTTCCACTTTTCAGACAGAAATTTCAGACTTTATTTTCCCTTACGAAAAATGTATTAACGCCTACAAAGATGGCCATTAATTATAATCCACATAATCATTCACATTAACTGTTGCTGCAGGATTATTTTCCTGCTGTAGCAAACTGGCTCAAATGAAGATCCTACATCTGTAGGTAAAAGTACTATGGTGGAAACAAGGTAGAGCTACTGTATGTATCAGCAGTGGTGGCTCGGCTTCTATCTGGAAACTTCTGATCTGCAAGGTGTGCCAGATCATTTTATTAACAACAGTGGGGAAATCACTGTCCTCCTGGTGTTGAAACAAATCAAATAAGTCAACAGCAATTAAAGGATATTTCCACTCAACAACACAAAATAGCAAAGTGTCTCCTGCCACATCTTCATGAGGATGCAAAACGCATCATCATCATGAGGAGGCAACTGACAGTTCGCCTCACTGCTGACATGCACAAGATTTTGGGACTAAAATACCAAAATATCATTTTTCAATGAATTTTTCCTTCAAGGGCAATTCATATAAATGTACTGTATGATATTTTATCAGTAAAGGACTCATCCATACATGCTGGCTAGGTTTGCTCATTGAGACAGTATGCTGTAGTTGTCGTTTCAAGGGCCAAACACAAGCCTTGAAGGTCTGAAAGGTCCTTACACATTATGTGGTCCTCTTTTAGTCCCCGACTCCCTGCAACCATCCGTCCAACTAAAGCATTGGCCCACTTCCTGGCTTAACAGGGGCAGTCTGATTCAAGGCTCTAAAATTAGCAGCCGGCAAGGCACTGGTAGCCTTCCAGGGGAAGTCCAGCTCTTATTTAGTAAAACTCTGCATTGCTATGGTTGCTACACTTAGAAGTGCTGATCTATGATCAGGACCCCTCTGTCCATATCATATTACTCATAATCTAAAAGGCCAAACTGATTGTAGATCAGCACTAATACTTTGGTCCTACTCTTATTTAGTAAAACACTGCTGCATTGCTGGCTGCTACACTTAGAAAGAGCTGGCCACTGCAGCACAAAGTTGATCGACCTTGCAGCCCAATCAAGCCCAAATGTGGAGGAAGTCAATACTCTTTAAGGTTACAGTAGAGAGCAGACCTTTAGAAAGGTCTAAGATTAGAAATGAAAGGCAAAGGTTAGCTGATTGGCCAGTGGTACTGTAGTTACTGTACACATGTAAGAGTCAAGGACAAATTTCACTTGAGCTTTAGTGAATTGACTAGTCATTGTTTGCCAACCTAAGGTGAGCTGTAACAGATTTGCATTTGTAAAACGGGCTGGACATCTGCCCAACCGGCCAAACAGAGGTCTAACTTATATAGAGGTCAGAATTGTAATGTAATCGATGATACAGCAATACAACTTTTCCTCTCCTATGTAAAACATGATGTACACTGCATCAGATTGAGATTGACAGGACACATTGTCTGGTGCCTGTCGTGACCTGCACTGTACATCCACATACACTGTCTGTAATATGAGGCACTAGGCCATGCACTCCCATATACCAGACACATGAGACCTACAGGCTTCATACAGCTATAGGCATTGCACACGTTGGCAGGCTTCCGTAGGTCTATCACTGACCACCTGGACCTGGCAGAAAGCCAAGAATACACCACCTATCATCTCAAATATACTTATCATCTCAGATCTTGTCAATGCTACTTTGACAAGTTATGGTGTACAATTCCAGCTGATCTAAATTCTATACAGTCAGTTCACATTCACACTCTGCCAGGGCTGAGTAGTCTAAAGAGTCGAAGCTTGAAGACAGGTGTCTGAAGGTTTTTTTGCAGAGTCAGGAATCGCAGCCGTCGCCTTCGTCATGTCTAGCTTGTTTTACAGTAGCCTACCGTCTAATACAGTAGGACAGTATGGGTTGGTTTACAGTAGCCTACCGTCTAATACAGTAGGACAGTATGGGTTGGTTTACAGTAGCCTACCGTCTAATACAGTAGGACAGTATGGGTTGGTTTACAGTAGCCTACCGTCTAATATTGCAGTACAGTATGGGTTGTTTTACAGTAGCCTACCGTCTAATATTGCAGTACAGTATGGGTTGTTTTACAGTGGCCTGCCATCTAATATGGCAGTACAGTATGGGTTGTTTTACAGTGGCCTGCAATCTAATATGGCAGTACAGTATGGGTTGTTTTACAGTGGCCTGCCATCTAATATGGCAGTACAGTATGGGTTGTTTTACAGAGCTTACCGTCTAATACGGTAGGACAGTATTTTTTTTTTTTTACAGTAGCCTACCGTCTAATACAGTAGGACAGTATGGGTTGGTTTACAGTAGACTACCGTCATATATGGTAATACAGTATTTTTTTTACAGTAGGTAACCGTTTAATACAGTAGGACAGTATGGGTTGTTTTACAGTGGCCTGCCATCTAATACGGTAGGACAGTATGGGTTGTTTTACAGTAGCTTACCGTCTAATACGGTAGGACAGTATGTCTTTCTTTTTTTTTACAGTAGCCTACAGTCTAATACGGCAGTATAGTATGGGTTGTTTTATAGTAGCTTACCGTCTAATATGGTAGGACAGTATGGGTTGTTTTACAGTGGCTTACCGTCTAATACAGTAGGACAGTATGGGTTGGTTTACAGTAGTCTACCGTCTTATATGGTAGTACAGTATTTTTTGTTTTTTACAGTAACCTACCATCTAATACAGTAGGACAGTATGGGTTGTTTTACAGTAGCCTACCGTCTAATATGGCAGTACAGTATGGGTTGTTTTACAGTAGCTTACCGTCTAATACGGTAGGACAGTATGGGTTGTTTTACAGTAGCATACCGTCTAATACAGTAGGACAGTATGGGTTGTTTTACAGTAGCCTACTGTCTAATATGGCAGTACAGTATGGGTTGTTTTACAGTAGCTTACCGTCTAATACGGTAGGACAGTATGGGTTGTTTTACAGTAGCATACCTTTCCTGTGTCTCATTCTAGTACAGAACTAACTGTACATAGTCTCTGGTGACAGACATTTAACATAAACTGCTAGCCAGCGGCAACACACAAAATATTTGGTTCCCTACATAACAGGGTGTGCCTCCAGGCTCGGTAGTTGCACAGTAGAGTAGAGTGGTGGTGGTGGTGGTGGTGGTGGTGGGGTTTCTGGGCTCTGGCTACATTGGCTGGCACTGTACAGTAACTACAGTGAGTGGTGGTGAGGTTTCTGTGCTCTCTCAGTGAGTGCAGCCTGACAGCCTGTTGACTGTCTTTATCAGTTCTTCACCAGCACCATGTGGTCAGTGAGAGGCTGAGAGCAGTCAGATGGATGGCTCCCAGAGCAGAGGGCAGTCAGGTCGTTCCCATAAAGATACAGGCCTACCAACGTCAGAGAAATTAACTCTAATTCCACTAGAGATGGTGATACAGGCTTTGGTTCCACACAGTTTCACTGCTGTTGATGTTGATGTAAGCTACTTACATAAAAGGGTCATTCCATTTGATTTCAATCACTTTTTGACTGCACCCTTTTTGATTTGAACAAAATTTTCTATACATATTTACACGTTTTGGACCTGAATGCCAAAGCATTTAGGAGATAGAGGTGCTCAAAGTTGACCCATGTTGCACACTCCACCCTGCCATGAGACATCCATGTCTTCATCACTGGAAAATATCAACCGTTGACTTTAATATCATTTAAAAGCTTACAAACAGGGTTGTCAAACAATTTAATCATTTTCTTTAAAAAAACGTTTTATTAAAATGACTTTTCCTTTAACATCAAATATCTAAAAACATGTAAACTCAGATTCTTTTCATTTTCGCATATGTTGTAGCCTAGATCCAATTTTACGTAATCTACGTGTTTGTGTTGTTCCAGTCATCGGTTGAGACACAGTATACTCTAGAATATAGACATGGATGTCTCATGGTAGGGTGGCGTCTGCAAAATGGGTCAACTTCAAGCACCTCTATCTCCTAAATATTTTGGCATTCTGGTTCAAAAAGTCACTTTCTGGCCACTTCTAACATGGGTAAATATGTATGGGAAGTTACATCCAAAACTAAAGGATTGTGGTCAAAAAGTGATTGAAATCAAATGGAACGACCCGTAAGTCTATTCACACGCTGGGAATTGTACTGTAGAGAAATGTGTCGTTGGTATTGAATGGCGAATGGATTAAACATAGCCTATCATTTGAAGTCATCGTTTTATAGACGATCTGCAGAAGAGGATCCACAGTGATAATGGATTACAGTACATTGCTTCGAAACCACAGACATCTCCTACTGACTCAATGCATTGTCATCGCACTAGCATGCATAGCATGTACCAAAGGATTCATGTGACCAGCTTAACGTTTACGTTGTTCATCAGAAATAACCCCCGGTCAATGTGGTCTCGACTCGCAGACCGTTTTTGTAAAGTGCTGCTGCTACCTCTTTTTTTCCTATTCCTGTCCGATAAGGGTATCAGGCTTGACCTCTGACCCATAGGCATACCAGACAGAGTCAGACAGCAACTGGAATGATCAAGACCAGTGGAGAAGAGGCTAGGTCAGGGAGGGAAACATGAGACCCCCCCACTCCTCTACCCACCCTGCTACACTGATCTATTCCAGACCTTTAAGGCCCTTCACCACCTCTCCCATTCTAGCCCTGTAAAAATAGACCCTATTTCACTAGCAAGAACACTAAGTAAGGCTCTACTCTAAATTCATGAGCCATGTAAATGTGTAGCGCTAAATAAAGCACTATTCGTCAGTGAGGTGTGTGGGATATTGACAGGACGAGCAAAGTATTTCCGCAACACTTTATTTCTTTAAACTGTCAATTACATTAGAAATATTACAGTTGTGTTAAAAAAACAACACCAAGTGAATTAAGTGCATTTTGCAGCAATTCAAGTTTTCAATAGTTTGACAGACAATGATATATTATACACAACATCAATAATGCTTTGCTATATTTTTAGATTTTTTTCGATCTAGTCTAGACTTGAGCAATGTACATTATGTGAAAAGCGTTCAAGTGTAAACTTAGTTATTTCCAAGAGATATCTATTTCAGGAGATATCAAAAAACAGTACCGTACAAACACGTAGAAATACAAAAGTATAAAAAAAGAAAAAGTCTGAACAAAATGTTGCATTTTGTTAGTGAAAAAAACTACTTTTCAGAATTGCACTTTCCACCTTAGCTCTAAATTGTGTATTCACCACAGTGAATATCCTAGTTATAACTAGTCAATAAATAACTAGTTACTCTCTTAAAAAGCAGCTTGTTCATCAAACCAATCCTTATCTCAGTGCCCAAACCTCTCCTCAACTGCAATAATACAGTACTTCTAATACAGTCTTTAGTTATTACTATTCCTCCTCCTCTTCTTCCTCCTCTTCTTCCTCCTCCTCTTCTTCTTCCTCTGTCACCACATCATCATCATCATCCCCCAGTCCAAAGCCCATTTGGTACAAGATGACCTCCACGTCTTCTGTGCACAGTGTAAGGTGCTCCATGTTCTCGAACCCAGGCTCGGGCCTCTCTAAGTTGGAGCCTTTAGCTGCCTCTTTGGCCTGTGTGATCAGCTCCTTCCCACTAATCAGGAACTCGGCTGCATTGCCCTTCTCCATGGTCTGGGCCGCCTTCTCCTTTAGGTTGATACTAGCCTGGAGCTGCTCTGTGTACCTCTCCACCAGGGTCCTCAGCAACCCCAGCTTCCTCTCCTCCTCCTGGGTGATCTTTTCCAGGAGCTGGCCCTTACGTTCCTCCAGGATGGCATAGAGCAAGTCGAAGCTCTCCCCCAGACGTCTCTTCTGAACCTGGCTGTTCTCCTCTATGCTCTTGCATGTATCCTCCATCTGAGCCATCACGGCTTGAACACAGCTGTTACCCGCAGCAAGGAGGTCTACGGCGTTCCGCAGCTCGGCCTTCTGGGTATCGTAGATGCTCTGCAGGGGTGACACCTCACAGTCCTTGTGCTGGCCGAACACTTTGCACATGGAGCAGGTGGGCGTCTGGCAGGTCACACAGTAAATATTGATGCGCTCGTCCTCGTGCTCCGTACACATGGGCTCCTTGGTGTCTTTGTCCTTCATCGGTGGGTCTGCAACGTTACCTACTACTTCTCCGCTGCCGCTCTCCGTCTGCTGCTTGTAGATATCGATGATGTTCTCCACCAGCAGGTTCCTCTGCAGGCCGTAGACGCCATGGCGGTCCAGGACGACCTCGAAGCGGCAGGTGGGGCAGCGGAAGATGCCCCCGGAGTAGTGGTAAGGGTTGCGGGAGTCGTAGAGGTCGCTGGCGCAGCCGCGGCACAGGTTGTGTTGGCAGGGCAGGATGACTACGGGCTTCTGGAACATCTCCAGGCAGATGGGGCAGCTCAGCTGGCTCTCCAGGCTCTCCCTGGGGCTGGGCTGGTGCGTCACCTGGCCGGTCTGGATATCCATGTCTGGATAGATGGGTTTCTCTGTTCTCACAAGGTATTAGTCCTTAAAGTTCTGAGTGGGTGGCCTAGGCGCTTCGTCTTAGGTGGTGTGGCTCTATCTCTGTGTCTGTCTCTCCTTCTATTGCAGTCTGGTATAGTGACTGCTTTCTTCACTTGGTTTATTTTGATCTAGCCACTCTCCGGCCACAGCTGACGATTTATACCGCTGGGCTGGCCATGACACCCGAGCCTCCACGCGGTCTGAGGCACGGGTCCCACCCTTTGCTTGTTTGCAAGGCTCAATTCGGAGAAAATTAACCCCTTCTGGCCCCGGCACATGCCATACTTAGCAACACCCCCCATCCCGCCCTCCCCTCTCTTTCCTTCTGTGGGAGGGCCTAAATCAAATAGACAACTGGCCAAACAACCTCCTTGTGACAGGGGAAGATCCCGCCAATAACAACATGTCTCGTCACCCACCACACCACAACACACGACTAGGGTCGTTCATGTCTGTTTACATCTTTGATTGACCCCTTTCGGCCTCTGCAGAAATAGGTCACATGTAATGCATATGCCTTCTCATAGCTAGACATTAGGTATGTTATTAATTCATCTCTCGTGGACAGACTACGTAAACATATATCAAGCATCTGACCAAATTATGGAAGATTTTAGTTTCTGGGTTAACGGAGATTAGTGAAAGCATAAACATGTCCACATTCTGGTGTTATACAGAGAAATTGTAAACATGCTGGTTTCCTTGAAGATGCTCTAGCAGACTGTAAATCGAATCCATGGCTGACAGAAAGAAATGCAGATTTGACAGAGTAAACAACGTAGCGATAGAATGAACCCAAGTTGTAGAATCCACATAGTTTGTAATAGAGCCGGTAGAATGTGCCATATTGCTCTACTATATGTCTACAGAGAAGAGTGACTGAGCTGGTAGTACACACTTTAGAAATAGAATGACATGTCCTATCCTCTGCCAGGTTCCCCTCCCCCCTCTTCCTTTACCCTGTACCCCTGCATAGCCTAAAAGACAGACTGTGTGTGTGTGTGTTGCACAACTCTGGAAAGATTGGGGGTTGTAAACATTAAGTTATGTGCCCTCCTCGACACCCCAGCAGGACATGGTCGACCCAGCCCGGGCGATCACAGCAGCTTGTGCAACACAGTCCACATCACACACCACAACACAGATGGTACTCATTGTGCCACTCTGAAAACCAGCAACAACAAAATAACAGGTGTTGTACACAGGGGGGGATGTACTCATGCACATGGGCTTGGTTGCAGGGGTGGTATCCCAAACATTTCCACCTTGGAGGGGTGTTGTGTCAGGTTGTGACACGTTGGAGGTGTAGGGGGACTTCAGCCACGTGGGTGTAATCATGTCAACATGCTGGATATGGCTTAGAGAAGAAGATGGGGCCGACCGTCTGTAGATGAGGATCAAATCAAATCAAATTTATTTATATAGCCCTTCTTACATCAGCTGATATCTCAAAGTGCTGTACAGAAACCCAGCCTAAAACCTCAAACAGCAAGTAATGCAGGTGTAGAAGCACGGTGGCTAGGAAAAACTCCCTAGAAAGGCCAAAACCTAGGAAGAAACCTAGAGAGGAACCAGGCTATGAGGGGTGGCCAGTCCTCTTCTGGCTGTGCCGGGTGGAGATTATAACAGAACATGTCCAAGATGTTCCAATGTTCATAAATGACCAGCATGGTCAAATAATTATAATCACAGTAGTTGTCGAGGGTGCAACAAGTCAGCACCTCAAGAGTAAATGTCAGTTGGCTTTTCATAGCCGATCATTAAGAGTATCTCTACCGCTCCTGCTGTCTCTAGAGAGTTGAAAACAGCAGGTCTGGGACAGGTAGCACGTCCAGTGAACAGGTCAGGGTTCCATAGCCGCAGGCAGAACAGTTGAAACTGGAGCAGCAGCACGGCCAGGTGGACTGGGGACAGCATGGAGTCATCATGTCAGGTAGTCCTGAGGCATGGTCCTAGGGCTCAGGTCCTCCGAGAAAGAGAGAAAGAGAGAAAGAGAGAATTAGAGAGAGCATATTTAAATTCACACAGGACACTGGATAAGACAGGAGAAATACTCCAGATATAACAGACTGACCCTAGCCCCCCGACACATAAACTACTGCAGCATAAATACTGGAGGCTGAGACAGGAGGGGTCAGGAGACACTGTGGCCCCATCCGATGATACCCCCGGACAGGGCCAAACAGGCAGGATATAACCCCACCCACTTTGCCAAAGCACAGCCCCCACACCACTAGAGGGAATTCTTCAACCACCAACTTACCATCCTGAGACAAGGCCGAGTATAGCCCACAAAGATCTCCGCCACGGGACAACCCAAGGGGGGGGGGGCACCAACCCAGACAGGAAGACCACGTCAGTGACTCAACCCACTCAAGTGACGCACCCCCCCAGGGACGGCATGGAAGAACACCAGTAAGCCAGTGACTCAGCCCCTGTAATAGGGTTAGAGGCAGAGAATCCCAGTGGAGAGAGGGAAACCGGCCAGGCGGAGACAGCAAGGGCGGTTCGTTGCTCCAGAGCCTTTCTGTTCACCTTCACACTCCTGGGCCAGACTACAGTCAATCATAGGACCTACTGAAGAGATGAGTCTTCAGTAAAGACTTGGTTGAGACCAAGTCTGCGTCTCTCACATGGGTAGGCAGACCATTCCATAAAAATGGAGCTCTATAGGAGAAAGCCCTGCCTCCAGCTGTTTGCTTAGAAATTCGAGGGACAATTAGGAGGCCTGCGTCTTGTGACCGTAGTGTACGTGGAGCAAGCCCATGTAATGCTTTGTAGGTTAGCAGTAAAACCTTGAAATCAGCCCTTGCCTTAACAGGAAGCCAGTGTAGGGAGGCTAGCACTGGAGTAATATGATCACATTTTTTGGTTCTAGTCAGGATTCTAGCAGCCGTATTTAGCACTAACTGAAGTTTATTTAGTGCTTTATCCGGGTAGCCGGAAAGTAGAGTATTGCAATAGTCCAACCTAGAAGTAACAAAAGCATGGATTAATTTTTCTGCATCATTTTTGGACAGAAAGTTTCTGATTTTTTTAATGTTATGTAGATGAAAAAAAGCTGTCCTTGAAACAGTCTTGATATGTTCTTCAAAAGAGAGATCAGGTCCAGAGTAACGCCGAGGTCCTTCACAGTTTTATTTGAGACGACTGTACAACCATCAAGATTAAGTGTCAGATTCAACAGAAGATCTCTTTGTTTCTTGGGACCTAGAACAAGCATCTCTGTTTTGTCCGAGTTTAAAAGTAGAAAGTTTGCAGCCATCCACTTCCTTATGTCTGAAACACAGGCTTCTAGCGAGGGCAATTTTGGGGCTTCACCATGTTTCATTGAAATGTACAGCTGTGTGTCATCCGCATAGCAGTGAAATTTAACATTATGTTTTCGAATGACATCCCCAAGAGGTAAAATATATAGTGAAAACAATAGTGGTCCTAAAACGGAACCTTGAAGAACACCGACATTTACAGCTGATTTGTCAGAGGACAAACAATTCACAGAGACAAACTTATATCTTTCCGACAGATAAGATCTAAACCAGGCCAGAACTTGTCCGTGTAGACCAATTTGGGTTTCCAATCTCTCCATAAGAATGTGGTGATCGATGGTATCAAAAGCAGCACTAAGATCTAGGAGCACGAGGACTGATGCAGAGCCTCAGTCTGATGCCATTAAAAGGTCATTTACCACCTTCACAAGTGCAGTCTCAGTGCTATGATGGGGTCTAAAACCAGACTGAAGCGTTTCGTATACATTGTTTGTCTTTAGGAAGGCAGTGAGTTGCTGCGCAACAGATTTTTCAAAAATTTTTGAGAGGAATGGAAGATTCGATATAGGCCGATAGTTTTTTATATTTTCTGGGTCAAGATTTGGCTTTTTCAAGAGGGGCTTTATTACTGCCACTTTTAGTGAGTTTGGTACACATCTGGTGGATAGAGAGCCGTTTATTATGTTCAACATAGGAGGGCCAAGCACAGGAAGCAGCTCTTTCAGTAGTTTAGTTGGAATAGGGTCCAGCATGCAGCTTGAAGGTTTGGAGGCCATTATTATTTTCATCATGTGTCAAGAGATATAGTACTAAAACACTTTAGTGTCTCCCTTGACCCTAAGTCCTGGCAGAGTTGTGCAGACTCAGGACAACGGAGCTTTGGAGGAATACGCAGATTTAAAGAGGAGTCTGTAATTTGCTTTCTAATGATCATGATATTTTCCTCAAAGAAGTTCATGAATTTATTACTGCTGAAGTGAAAGCCATCCTCTCTTGGGGAATGCTGCTTTTTAGTTCGCTTTGCAACAGTATCAAAAATACATTTCGGATTGTTCTTATTTTCCTCAATTAAGTTGGAAAAATAGGATGTGCGAGCAGCAGTGAGGGCTCTTCGATACTGAACGGTACTGTCTTTCCAAGCTAGTCGGAAGACATCCAGTTTGGTGTGGCGCCATTTCCGTTCCAATTTTCTGGAAGCTTGCTTCAGAGCTTGTGTATTTTCTGTATACCAGGGAGCTAGTTTCTTATGACACATGTTTTTAGTTTTTAGGGGTGCAACTGCATCTAGGGTATTGCGCAAGGTTAAATTGAGTTCCTCAGTTAGGTGGTTAACTGATTTTTGTCCTCTGTCGTCCTTGGGTAGGCAGAGGGAGTCTGGAAGGGCATCAAGGAATCTTTGAGTTGTCTGAGAATTTATAGCACAACTTTTGATGCTCCTTGGTTGGGGTCTGAGCAGATTATTTGTTGCGATTGCAAACGTAATAAAATGGTGGTCCGATAGTCCAGGATTATGGGGAAAAACATTAAGATCCACAACATTTATTCCACTGGACAAAACTAGGTCCAGAGTATGACTGTGGCAGTGAGTAGGTCCAGAGACATGTTGGACAAAACCCACTGAGTCGATGATGGCTCCGAAAGCCTTTTGGAGTGGGTCTGTGGACTTTTCCATGTGAATATTAAAGTCACCAAAAATTAGAATATTATCTGCTATGACTACAATGTCTGATAGGAATTCAGGGAACTCAGTGAGGAACGCTGTATATGGCCCAGGAGGCCTGTAAACAGTAGCTATAAAAAGTGATTGAGTAGGCTGCATAGATTTCATGACAACGGGGGGCTAGTACAAAAACAAAAAATGCATAAAATGAAATGTATGTATTCACTACTGTAAGTCGCTCTGGATAAGAGCGTCTGCTAAATGACTAAAATGTCAAATGTAAATGTAAATGTAGAAGCTCAAAAGACGAAAACGTCATTGTTTTTTTTTTTTGTAAATTGAAATTTGCTATCGTAAATGTTAGCAACACCTCCGCCTTTGCGGGATGCGCGGGGGATATGGTCACTAGTGTAACCAGGGGGTGAGGCCTCATTTAACACAGTAAATTCATCAGGCTTAAGCCATGTTTCAGTCAGGCCAATCACATCAAGATTATGATCAGTGATTAGTTCATTGACTATAACTGCCTTTGAAGTGAGGGATCTAACATTAAGTAACCATATTTTGAGATGTGAGGTATCACGATCTCTTTCAATAATGGCAGGAATGGAGGAGGTCTTTATTCCAGTGAGATTGCTAAAGCGAACACCGCCATGTTTAGTTTTGCCCAACCTAGGTCGAGGCACAGACACGGTCTCAATGGGGAAAGCTGAGCTGACTACACTGACTGTGCTAGTGGCAGACTCCACTAAGCTGGCAGGCTGGCTAACAGCCTGCTGCCTGGCCTTCACCCTATTTCATTGTAGAGCTAGGGGAGTTAGAGCCCTGTCTATGTTCGTAGATAAGATGAGAGCACCCCTCCAGCTAGGATGGAGTCCGTCACTCCTCAACAGGCCAGGCTTGGTCCTGTTTGTGGGTGAGTCCCAGAAAGAGTGCCAATTATCTACAAATTCTATCTTTTGGGAGGGGCAGAAAACAGTTTTCAACCAGCGATTGAGTTGTGAGACTCTGCTGTAGAGCTCATCACTCCCCCTAACTGGGAGGGGGCCAGAGACAATTAATCGATGCCGACACATCTTTCTAGCTGATTTACACGCTGAAGCTATGTTGCGCTTGGTGACCTCTGACTGTTTCATCCTAACATCGTTGGTGCCGACGTGGATAACAATATCTCTATACTCTCTACACTCGCCAGTTTTAGCTTTAGCCAGCACCATCTTCAGATTAGCATTAACGTCGGTAGCCCTGCCCCCTGGTAAACAGTGTATGATCGCTGGAGGATTCGTTTTAAGTCTAATACTGCGGGTAATGGAGTCGCCAATGACTAGGGTTTTCAATTTGTCAGAGCTAACGGTGGGAAGCTTCGGCGTCTCAGACCCCGTAACGGGAGGAGTAGAGACCAGAGAAGGCTCGGCCTCTGACTCCGACTCGCTGCTTAATGGGGAGAACCGATTGAAAGTTTCCGTCGGCTGAATGAGCGACACCGGTTGAGCACTCCTACAGCGTTTCCCTCCAGAAGCCATGAGAAAGTTGTCCGGCTGCGGGGACCGTGCGAGGGGATTTATACTAACGTTACTATCTGTACTTACTGGTGGCACAGACGCTGTTTCATCCTTTCCTACACTGAAATTACCCTTGCCTAACGATTGCGTCTGAAGCTGGGCTTGTAGCACAGCTATCCTCGCCGTAAGGTGATCGTTCTCCTGTATATTATGAGTACAGCAACTGCCATTAGAAGGCATCATATTAATGTTACTACTTAGCTTCGGCTGTTGGAAGTCCTGACGAACCATGTCCAGATAAAACGTCCGGAGTGAAAAAGTTGAATGAAAAAAGTTGAGTGAGGGAAAAACTAAAAATAAACGGTAATTAAAAAGTAAAAAACGTAAAGTTGTCAGGTAGTAAAGTAAGATCGGCAACAAAACGCACAGCAGCACGTAAACAAGTCTGCAAGTTGTGACCGGAAATGACGAAAAACAACAAAACAATACTCACAGGATAACCGGACAAATGTGACATGTAGGAGCAAAACAAAAGAGATCAATACAGAGAGAGAGAGATGGGGACACAGAGAGATTGAACACAGAGAGATTGAACACAGAGAGATTGAACAGAGAGATTGAACACAGAGAGATTGAACTCAGAGAGATTGAACACAGAGAGATTGAACACAGAGAGTGAGACAGACACTGACGGTCATCTCTACCTGTACTGGTTCACAGGTACTGTAGTTTAGGACAGACACAGTATACTGACGGTCATCTCTACCTGCACTGGTTCACAGGTACTGTAGTTTAGGACAGACACAGTATACTGACGGTCATCTCTACCTGCACTGGTTCACAGGTACTGTAGTTTAGGACAGATACAGTATACTGACGGTCATCTCTACCTGTACTGGTTCACAGGTACTGTAGTTTAGGACAGATACAGTATACTGACGGTCATCTCTACCTGCACTGGTTCACAGGTACTGTAGTTTAGGACAGACACAGTATACTGACGGTCATCTCTACCTGCACTGGTTCACAGGTACTGTAGTTTAGGACAGACACAGTATACTGACGGTCATCTCTACCTGCACTGGTTCACAGGTACTGTAGTTTAGGACAGACACAGTATACTGACGGTCATCTCTACCTGCACTGGTTCACAGGTACTGTAGTTTAGGACAGACACAGTATACTGACGGTCATCTCTACCTGTACTGGTTCACAGGTACTGTAGTTTAGGACAGACACAGTATACTGACGGTCATCTCTACCTGCACTGGTTCACAGGTACTGTAGTTTAGGACAGACACAGTATACTGACGGTCATCTCTACCTGTACTGGTTCACAGGTACTGTAGTTTAGGACAGACACATTATACTGACGGTCATCTCTACCTGCACTGGTTCACAGGTACTGTAGTTTAGTTCACCTGTAACCCAGATAGCTCACCTGTGGATGCTGTGTCGGATATCACACCTTCATTATTATCTTGTGTGTAAGGATATCATCACTGAATGGTGCTTTCTAGTACACAACATTTGATTTTGAATCATGAATAGATCATCCATCCTTTCATCTGTTCACCCCAGAAAACACTCAGAAAATATACCTTCCCAGTTTGAATATATCAACAGCCATGTAACTGACCACTCCAGCATCCCTAGAGTACCACAACAAACGCATGAGGTTGTGCTGATGCAAGACTTCTCTGAACCTGCCTGTCCCAGTCCTTCCAGTAATGTTGAGAGACAGAGTCATGTGCAGCCTGGTCCTGCAGTGGGAGGTGCTGTGGGACAGTTGGAAGGGAATGGACAGGGTAGACAGTGTACTTCAGAGAGAGATTTACATGTGTGGTTCCAGGAGACCAGTGGCGGGGTGAAGGGTCACACTCCTCAAAATGTCAGCAGGTGGATCACAGGCCAAGGCCACTGGCACCAGTGGATGATGGAGGGAGGAGCTACGGGAGGACGGGCGCATTGTAATGGCTGGAATGGAATACATGGAACGGTATCAAACACATCAAAAGTATGGAAAGCACATGTTTAACTCCATTCCATTTATTCCATTCTAGCCATTACAATGAGCCCGTCCTCCTATAGCTCCTCCCACCAGCCTCCCCTGACTGGCACTAATAATAAAACCCTAGCCTGGAATCCAAACGTATATGCATGAAACAGAGCAAACTCCAGGCTAGACCGAGAATGTGGTTATGTAATATGCATGTTGTTAATGTTTGTGTTTGTTGATTTTCTGTTCCTTGTTGATCACTTTATCGCTGAATTCGATTTTTTTTATCTCAGAACCCAGGACCAACTGTTGAACGCGGTGGCCAACTACTCGATTAGTTGACAGTTGCGTTACCAGTGTATCATGACAGACTTATGTACACATTGCTAAACACATTGTGTCAACTCTTCTATGACATCATCAGTGTGTGCCTGGTTACCAAGGTAAATAGTCAATCATGAAACGAACCACTAGATGGCGAACCTTACCATTTATTTATCTGATGAGACAAGTTGAAGCGTTGACCGCCTTACACAACATGTCAGTTGTTTGGAAACTAAATGAATTTGTTTCCCCCATATGGCACAATAACATATCCAATGAGACTGAGTAAGCTGAGAGAATGTTTGTGTTCTTGTGACAATCAAAGATAAACAATCACATGTTTCCTCTGTGGTGCCACTCAGATACATATCAGCTGTCCCATCGCCGTGTCAGAGCTCTGCCAAAAAGAATGATCCATTGTGCTGTTGTGTATGGAAACACAACGATGGGGACTGACGTGGGGAGGATAAGTGGCTGATGGAGGCCTAGGACCTACTGGCTGAGGATCTTAATTTGATCACACTTTTGTTTTGAGAATTTTCCTGTACAGCAGGAAATGCAAACCTGTAGTGTATTTTGAGGTTTGAAAAAGCTTCTAAAGTTTGTGATTTCCACTTTAAAATGTCAGACTTGATTCGCCCTAATGAAAAATGTATCAGCCCCTACAAAGAATGTCCATTAATTGTAATTTACATAATAATTCACATTTCCTGTTGAGGCAAGATTATTTTCCTGCTGTAGCAAACTGGATCAAATTAAGATCCTAGGCCACAGCCTGAGCACAGGACTGCCAACATGGGCAGGAGCAGGAACTAGGCAGCAGGAAAGGTCAGCCTTAGCTCGCCATCTTGTATAAACACCATTTCTGTCTCTGAGACTGTGTTTAATTCCCTGGAAATCAAAGGTCCACTTTGAGACATTGTGCCATTCTGAGGGTCCTACCCTGTTTTGTTCTGTTCAGCTCTGTTCTCAGTTGTTTTCCCACGGTCAATTAATAGACATGTCAGAATGTTTCCATTTTTGTTTTATAATGGGATATAGGGAGAGAGAAGAGGAGAACATCAACATTGCCTCTCATCAAGAGAAATAGAAGTGATTGAAACGTGGAAACCTGGGCCCGTTTCCACAAAGCGTCTCAGAGTGCTGATCTAGGATCAGTTTTGTCTTTTAGATCATAATTAATAATATTATATAGACAGATCCTAGATCCCCATGCTACCCTGAGACACTTTGTGTATACGGGCCTTGACAGTAGACTGCCCTTTCACCTGTCCTTATACCGACTGTGTGTTTTATTTTGATTTATTTCACCTTTATTTAACCAGGTAGGCCAGTTGAGAACAAGTTCTCATTTACAACTGCGACCTGGCGTGTGTGTGTGTGTGTGTGTGTGTGTGGTAGAGGACAATGCAGGGATGTGATCTTACTGTGGCCATTCCCACAGACCATGGAGAGAAGAGGGTTAAAGTCTTATCTCTCTGTTCTCACACCATTCAGGCTAAAGGTCAGCTTCCTTCTCTAGCCTGACCTTTCTCTCTTGCCTTTGGACAGATGTACATGTTATGTTATTTTAACATGGCTGTGGTGTTCATTTATCAAATTGGTATGACATTCATGATGGAGGGTGGATTGAGAGGGTGTATTTGGCAGTACTAAAATGTTACGTCATTACGAAGATCATTTTAAAATAATTTTTTGACGCTATCTTGATACCCAACAGACGTAGCAACAGAATGTTATTTGTTGTCCCGTTACTTCTTGAGAAATGGTTGTTTTATTTCCTAGAGAAGACACAACATACTGTCCCGTGTGGCTCAGTTGGTAGAGCATGGTAGCGCATGGTGTTTGCAACGCCAGGGTTGTGGGTTCGATTCCCACGGGGGACCAGTACAGAGAATAAATGTATGAAATGTATGCATTCACTACTGTAAATCGCTCTGGATAAGAGTGTCTGCTAAATGACTAAAATGTAATGTAAATGTAGAATCTTGTCACAGCAGTTACTCTTTCAGTTGTCTTCAAACAGAAGGGTTTGTTTTCATGGAATATTACACTACAGATCCCATTTTAGCCGGCTGAAGTCACTTGAATCAGAATCTCCCTAATAAATGTGTATATTCATCAGACAGTTAAAAGACAAAGAGTTGACTCCCAACCCGACAGGGGTAAAGGAGGCTCCAATAAGTAGTGATCTCTCTACCAACCTTCATGCCTTAGTAATCCCTTCGGAAGGAATACAGTGGTTCTCGTCTCCCTCAATCCTGATGAGTTTCATGTTTGCAGGGCTCACACTTGAATCATGAAAAGCTGCTGGACTATTGAAGATGACTTTCAGTTCTGTCTGCTTGAAAATGTCCTGTTGGCATTACGTAACGCTCATAACACAATGTTAGGTCACAAGTTCACAACCCTCCAAGGACTTTGAGGGAGCCTCTATCTAACCTTTCCTTTATTTACTAGACTAGCTGTCAATATAAACTGTTTTTTTATCCAGTGGTGTTTTTTTTCCCAGGTTAAACACTTCTAGAGTATTGAGATTGGCTCTAAAAAAAATACTGAACATGAAGGAGTACTCCCAGTCCAGCCTGGTCTCATAAACTAGACGTAACATAGTAAACACTGAAAATTGTATGACATGTTACGTTTGATATGGTTACATAAGACAGAAGGTAACTTAAGAAGGCTAAAGGCTAAAACAAAAGTAGCTAATGTTAGCCACCTAGCTAATGTTAGCCACAACACATAGGAATTCATAACATATCATTGTATTTGCAAATTCGTAACATATCATATGAATTGTAAAAGTAACAGATCATACAAAATGGATGATGGACAGTCACAAATAAAATGAGTGTCCTGGATTTATATGTACTATGTTATGTCTATCCCTGAGTCCAGGTTGCCCAGTCCAGTTATTATTCCCATGCCCCTACTCTGCCTGCCTGCCTGCCTGCCTGCCTGCCTGCCTGCCTGGCTGGGCGGAAGGCGTGAGAATGTGGTAGCCTAGTAGTGGCATTGTTTACTGTGCCAGCCCCAGCGTGTGAGCCCTCACCCCTGCTTGTGGGGCTCTGGCCCACACTGTGCCCGCCTGGAGCCACTGGCGTTCCCTCATTCTCCAGGAATGGAGATTCCATCCAGGGGCCTCCCTGGCGCCAGAGTGATGCCAGCCGAGATCTCTCAACTTTGACTGAGGACTCAACCATGGTTTTGCCAGGCTCTCACTGGGATTTTTATTGTGTTCATTTATTGTGTGTAAGTTTACAGCGTCATTCATCCCCAAGCCTGTCCTCTTCCCCTTTCTTTTTATTTTGATATACAGACAAATATATATAGACCATAATGGCATGTCCATCGCACTCCAGAAACAGCTTTGATCCATTTAGAGATGAAAGGATGTTTGACTTAAAGGATGGTGCCTACTGGTGCTTCCTCCTCTTACATACTGCTGTGTTGTCTGGCCCTAAACTTCTGTCTCTGTTTGAGTCTGTATACCTCAGACAGCTCTGTGGAATAGCTTAAAGTATTTTAAGTCAGAGGGCCTCTTTTTTTAAGATCAGTTCAGATTGTGGGATCTCCTCCTATAGGCAGCCTAGGGGCCTTGAGAACAAAACACCATCTGAAAAGAAACTGCAGGATTTTCCTCTCCAACCTTTAAAAACAGAAGACTATTGTATTGTTGAAGATTTTCCATATTACATGTTTTGGAAAATAGGTAAAGACACCGTCCGAGTCACACAAAACATGATGTGTGGAGGCAGTTTGACTATAAGAGATTAGACAATCATGCTGTATCCTTGACTAATGGTATTAATGCTCAAACATGTTGAACCGGGAAATAAAAGGGATATTTGCGTATGTCCGCCATGTTGCTTGTTCTCATGGGGCTCCTCTCTTTTCTCAGCGGTGATGGTGAAAGACGGGTGGGTTTTGGGTAATATACTTCAGCAGATAGTACACAGAGCAAAGAAGATCAGCATTGACTGACTGACTGACTGACTGACTGACTGACTGAGTGACTGGCTGACTGACTGACTGGACTGACTGACTGACTGACTGACTGACTGACTGACTGACTGACTGACTGACCTGACTGACTGAGTGACTGGCTGACAGAAAATCTGGTTGCTGACCATTGAGGAAGTCACATTATTTATTTTGGTGGCCACAGTGTTTGGGTTTACGGAGTAAAAATGTCCTCAGTTGAGACTCTTCTCTGAGATTTATAATGATGGATTGGTAAAACGTAGCATTTTACAACGTTTGAGCGGATGTTGATGTAATCTAAAAGTGTCTGTTACTGGCAACCTTTGGGAAGAGGAATTTCAACCCAAGAGCAAAATAGTTCCTTCTGGTTATTTATATATTGTATGTTTTTTGTTTAACCAAATTAATGTTCATTTACATATTCTAAACATATAGACAAAACCTAACTTACTAAGATGATCTGTGTGTGTTTGGATAAGCCAAAATGGGCCAGTGTCTCTCCAACTGACCTAACCATATTTTCCCATGAACTTTATAAAAGACATTAGCAAATCTCCCTCAGAGGGACAGCTGTAGGATTTGATATATGTTGAAAAGCCGTGAAATGACCCTGCCTTAATGCTAGTGTATAACCTCCATGCTGATTTACCCAGGTCACATCTCTCCCTGATTAGATCAGATCAGGATAAAATCCACATAGAGAACACAGCAGTTCTCTGATAGAATCTGGAGCATGGCCAATGTGTTGAAACTCAGGTCAAAACACAGGCTATATATTATACGGTGTATGGTCAAAAAACAGGAACCTCATATTTAGATCATTTTTTGTTATTAGTTATTTCTCCTCTTTAGCTGAAGTTACTAGGCTATATTTGTTTGATATATCTGATGTTATGATGTTATATGTTATTTATTTCATCTAGCCTCCAGTAGGGAGACAGGGGCATTCTGGCTTATTGTTTTGGATCGATGCCTTGTTGTTGCCAAGGGTGACCTCATACTGGTAGTGAAATATATTAGCCTAAGTATCTTCTTTTCATTTCTAAAGCGTATCTCCGTCTCTCTGTGTTCATTTGTGGAGATCAAAGACGGAGACTACGTCTGCGCCCTTCCTCTCTCTCTCATCATCTTCATGTTTCCTTAACCTCTCCTTTGTCACTTACCTCTGTTGCTATTTTGGATGCTTGCTAAAAACCTGAGGCATTCAGAGTATGCTTAATGAATCATTGTTTTCTTACTGCAAAGCTTCAGTCTTCTTTTGTGAATCAGTCACAATGTGTGGTCAGAAGAACATATTCAGGGACACAAAGAGTGGATTGTTTTCTCTTTTTACCTCTTTGGCTATGCCGGATTTAGTGATATGACATGCTATTCTATAAAATCCTTTCTCTGTAATTAATATTACCTGATTGAGCTAATCATGTAAATGTAATTAACAAGAAAGTCGGGGCACCACGAAAGAATGTTTATAGAGCTGTTATCTTCCAAATAAACTCTTAAAGACCTAGTAATATTTTACATCAATAGCAGTCAATATTAATCGTCACCTTATTTCAGTCTCATCTGAAAGTTGTAAATTCTTGGTTATCTTCACGAACCCTGGCTAACAAGTTGAATCAGCAATACAAAATTGGGTTTAATTATTTATTTACTAAATACCTAAATAATCACACAGAATTACATATACACTGAATGCAAATTATGTCATACAGAAAACGGCCCTGGTGGACGGAGCCGACATGACGGTAGGTTACACAAAGGAAAGGGGGTTGGGTTTGAGTGAGAGAGCGGGAAGACTGAGGAACAAAGGGGAAAAGCTATGCTATCGTAAATACTGTATCTTATGCATTCTAAATTACCGCCCATTTGGAAAAGGAAAATGCAATAAATATTTACTCTGAGCTGCGCTTCGGTAGGTTGGTCGTAGATGCTGGCCGTGTTGCCCAACAGGGATCTTGCTGTCCTCGGAAGAATGTCTCTGGTGGTAAATGGGATACGTTGTAGTATCAACGTAGTACGTTGTAGTCATTGTGTGTTAGACTGGGTACGTCGTCCGTCCTTTCCTAGCCCACGTTGCTAACTCAACGGCTAGGAGGTATCACTTCTGTAGTGAATAAGAGTTCAAAGTTCAAACGTCTGTGAAATGTGTCAGAACCACCGAAGCACTGCCCTAACCTGTCCTGTCTGGCTCCAAATGTGATTGACCACACTGATTGACTGTGGTGGGTTTATGTTTGGGTTGATTTTAGCCTCTGTGTGACAATAGGGTTCCAGTGGCTTCATTAAGAAGATCAAACACAGAAGGATGACTGTGTGAAGGTCCTCTCCCTTCTTCTCCCTTCCTCTCCCTTCCTCTCCCATCCTCCCCATTCCTCCCCCTTCCTCTCATTTCCTCTCATTTCCTCTCCCTTCCTCTTCCTTTCTCTCCCTTCCTCTTCCTTTCTCTCCCTTCCTCTCCCTTCCTACCCTTCCTCTCCTTTCCTCTCCCTTCCTCTCCCTTCCTTTCCTTCCTCTCATTTCCTCTCCTTTCCTCTCCTTCCTCTCCCTTCCTCTACTTTGTGTCTTGCTGTTAAGAGATATTGTAAGCACAGACCAGGGTTTCTTCTACTTACTCTGTCTTGCTAAGTGAAAAACACAGTGACATGAACTCAGAGGCTTGATGTTGTAAGCGAATTGCTGTTTACAACATGGTCTGAGATGAGATGGTTGATAGCTTGGTCTCCTTATTGTATTATTGAAAACGTCATTGTTTACGGGGAGGCAACACACACTAGCTGTATTCTGACAAATCTGATATCTGAAGTAACTAAAAGCAATATGGCTTTAGTAAGGGCATGTACATGTGTTGTCCATGGAAAAATAAATATGACTCAATTCAAACAAACCACATTCTGGTCTCCACCCTTCACTCCACATTAAAGTCTGTTTGCCTGTATACTTGTAGTTTAACTACCAACAGGACTGGGTGGATGGAACTGGTCTGAACTGAACTGTCCTCTAGAGGTATGCTGTATGAGGGTCTGCCAGTCCTGGGCTGCACACAGCAGAGAGCTGTGACTGGACTCTGATGCTGAGACCACCAAGGGCCAAAAAGCCAGGAGAGCTGATGTTTCTATTTATTAGTTGGTCCAGAAACCAAACTGCCTCTGGAAATTCCTTCCTGGAACTTGGATTTTTGATTTAGTGGAACTTTTGGATCCAGAGTGTAGCAAATAAGTTTAACTGTGAGTGAATGAACTGACCACAATGTATTTTTCCCATATTTATTGTGCATTTTATGTCTATTTCCCTTCCTTTTTAGAAAGTGGCAAGCAATTAGAGGTTCTATACTTGGCTGTTGAAATGTGTGTCTGTCAGTAAACCACTAATCAACTGCCCTGTGTGTGACCAAACCATTACATAAAACATGTAAATATGCTCTACTTATATTTGTTAAATAGTGTTTTTACAATCTGAAACCATTGACTTTTCCTGTCTTTCTGTTCTACTGATATTGTCTGTAAGGACTGTAAACATCTTTAAACAGTTGGTTTTATATGTTTGAACACTGTAACGGCCCATGAAGAAATAGACGGAAGGAGTTCATTTGGGAAAGCTTAATAGCTTTGAGCACTGGTAGAAACACAACACTGACCATGCCTGGCTTTGAGATAAGAGCTCGATACATGAGGCGATGAGAGAATATGTCTGGACAAATGAGGAAATGAAATATTGCTTTTGTAGCAACATAATGAACACATGTCATTGTTTCTTCAGACAATCAGGCACATTGCCAGCATTAGCACATGTATTTTGATCCTATTCAAGCCACCTCTCAGCTCTCAAAAGGGGATGTGACCAATAAATGTTATATCCGTAACAGTATATCTCCGTATATCCATTATATCTATTAGAACTATGTAATAATAACACATTACATTTAAGTGCTATCATGACTATAGGTCAAGTAAGCTAACCAATACCCCACTGCATCCTCTACGGGCCAATCAACCTCCCAAATATACCCCCTTGTTCAGGCGTTTCCTCTGGCAGTAAATCCCTGACAGACAGACAGCTACAGGAAACACTCACTAACACTCACTAACCTGGTCATTGAAGTGTCTACGGTAGTTAATACCCCTGGTCTAACCTGGCCAGTGAAGTGTCTACGGTAGTTAATACCCCTGGTCTAACCTGGCCAGTGAAGTGTCACCGGTAGTTAATACCCCTGGTCTAACCTGGCCAGTGAAGTGTCTACGGTAGTTAATACCCCTGGTCTAACCTGGTCATTGAAGTGTCTGTGGTAGTTAATACCTCTGGTCGAACCTGGTCATTGAAGTGTCTATGGTAGTTAATACCCCTGGTCTAACCTGGTCATTGAAGTGTCTATGGTAGTTAATACCCCTGGTCTAACCTGGTCATTGAAGTGTCTATGGTAGTTAATACCCCTGGTCTAACCTGGTCATTGAAGTGTCTATGGTAGTTAATACCCCTGGTCTAACCTGGTCATTGAAGTGTCTATGGTAGTTAATACCCCTGGTCTAACCTGGTCATTGAAATGTCTACGGTAGTTATTAATACCCCTGGTCTAACCTGGTCATTGAAATGTCTACGGTAGTTATTAATACCCCTGGTCTAACCTGGTCATTGACGTGTCTGTGGTAGTTATTAATACCCCTGGTCTAACCTGGTCATTGAAGTGTCTATGGTAGTTAATACCCCTGGTCTAACCTGGTCATTGAAATGTCTATGGTAGTTAATACCCCTGGTCTAACCTGGTCATTGACGTGTCTGTGGTAGTTATTAATACCCCTGATCTAACCTGGTCATTGAAGTGTCTATGGTAGTTAATACCCCTGGTCTAACCTGGTCATTGACGTGTCTATGGTAGTTAATACCCCTGGTCTAACCTGGTCATTGAAGTGTCTGTGGTAGTTATTAATACCCCTGGTCTAACCTGGTCATTGAAGTGTCTACGGTAGTTAATACCCCTGGTCTAACCTGGTCATTGAAGTGTCTGTGGTAGTTATTAATACCCCTGGTCTAACCTGGTCATTGAAGTGTCTGTGGTAGTTATTAATACCCCTGGTCTAACCTGGCCAGTGAAGTGTCTATGGTAGTTAATACCCCTGGTCTAACCTGGCCAGTGAAGTGTCTATGGTAGTTAATACCCCTGGTCTAACCTGGTCATTGAAGTGTCTATGGTAGTTAATACCCCTGGTCTAACCTGGTCATTGAAGTGTCTATGGTAGTTAATACCCCTGGTCTAACCTGGTCATTGAAGTGTCTGTGGTAGTTAATTCCCCTGGTCTAACCTGGTCATTGAAGTGTCTATGGTAGTTTATGCGTAGTGGCAGCAGTATAGAAACCAATAACCAATGGCTATCACACCACTAATGGTACTTAGACTGACAGCCTGGCTCCACTCTGTGTTTACAGACCCAGAGCCCTCTATTTAGACCCTATAGTAGCATGGTTGCTACAGTGACATGGGATTGATCAGTGGCAGGGGGCTGAAAACAGACTGGTCTTTACAACTGGCAGATGAAGCTGGACTGGCCGTATTCTACACCACCTGAGTGGTGTTAATTGTAGTCAACTGAATGTCCAGACAGTCTCAAATACCAGTTAGATTATATAGAATATCTGAACAATAGCTTCCTCAACAGGCTTGGAGCCCCACACATCCCCTTCAGCCAATCAGTCGGAACCAGTCTCTTGTAAAAGCCAGAGAAAGTTCAAGTGTTAGGAGGTGTCATCTCAGATGTTGAAGAGGTGTCAAGTTGAGTTTCCTCAGTGTGTTAGGAGGTGTCATCTCAGATGTTGAAGAGGTGTCAAGTTGAGTTTCCTCAGTGTGTTAGGAGGTGTCATCTCAGATGATGAAGAGGTGTTGGGTTTCCTCAGTGTGTTAAGAGGTGTCATCTCAGATCTTGAAGAGGTGTCAGGTTGGGTTTCCTCAGTATGTTAGGAGGTGTCATCTCAGATGTTGAAGAGGTGTTGGGTTTCCTCAGTATGTTAGGAGGTGTCATCTCAGATGTTGAAGAGGTGTTGGGTTTCCTCAGTGTGTTAGGAGGTGTCATCTCAGATGATGAAGAGGTGTTGGGTTTCCTCAGTGTGTTAGGAGGTGTCATCTCAGATGTTGAAGAGGTGTTGGGTTTCCTCAGTGTGTTAGGAGGTGTCATCTCAGATGTTGAAGAGGTGTTGGGTTTCCTCAGTGTGTTAGGAGGTGTCATCTCAGATGTTGAAGAGGTGTTGGGTTTCCTCAGTGTGTTAGGAGGTGTCATCTCAGATGTTGAAGAGGTGTTGGGTTTCCTCAGTGTGTTAGGAGGTGTCATCTCAGATGTTGAAGAGGTGTTGGGTTTCCTCAGTGTGTTAGGAGGTGTCATCTCAGATGTTGAAGAGGTGTTGGGTTTCCTCAGTGTGTTAGGAGGGGTCATCTCAGATGTTGAAGAGGTGTCGGGTTTCCTCAGTGTGTTAGGAGGTGTCATCTCAGATGTTGAAGAGGTGTTGGGTTTCCTCAGTGTGTTAGGAGGTGTCATCTCAGATGTTGAAGAGGTGTTGGGTTTCCTCAGTGTGTTAGGAGTTGTCATCTCAGATGTTGAAGAGGTGTTGGGTTTCCTCAGTGTGTTAGGAGGTGTCATCTCAGATGTTGAAGAGGGGTTGAGTTTCCTCAGTGTGTTAGGAGGTGTCATCTCAGATGATGAAGAGGTGTTGGGTTTCCTCAGTGTGTTAGGAGGTTTCATCTCAGATGTTGAAGAGGTGTTGGGTTTCCTCAGTGTGTTAGGAGGTGTCATCTCAGATGTTGAAGAGGTGTTGGGTTTCCTCAGTGTGTTAGGAGGTGTCATCTCAGATGTTGAAGAGGTGTTGGGTTTCCTCAGTGTGTTAGGAGGTGTCATCTCAGATGTTGAAGAGGTATTGGGTTTCCTCAGTGTGTTAGGAGGTGTCATCTCAGATGATGAAGAGGTGTTGGGTTTCCTCAGTGTGTTAGGAGGTGTCATCTCAGATGTTGAAGAGGTGTTGGGTTTCCTCAGTGTGTTAGGAGGTGTCATCTCAGATGTTGAAGAGGTGTTGGGTTTCCTCAGTGTGTTAGGAGGTGTCATCTCAGATGTTGAAAAGGTGTTTGGTTTCCTCAGTGTGTTAGTGCTGGTTCACATTAGTGGTTTGGTCAGGCCACCGCCACTACAGGCGTTAGATGTTGTTCTTTCTAATCAGGACCCCTATCGGGTTTCTCTGTGGTGAGGCAAGGCGCCGCTCACGCACGTACACACGCACGCACGCACACACTTCATCCATCCCCTTCTCCAACGACCGCCGACTGGCTGGCTGTGTGTGGGTGTGTGTGATGATGAATGAGAATGTGTACGGCCCGAGGTCCTTTTCTCCATTCCTTTCTCCTCCAACAGGGTTTCTTGTAGGTGTCCTATTGAGCCGTGGTTTGAGGGTTGCTGGGTGGTTGAGTCTAGAGACAGTGATGGATGGGGCCATGCGAGACCCTGTTAGCGTACTGTTATTAATTACAGGCTAAGAGAACAGATGAGTGGGAGAAAGACCACCGAGCCTGGGAGAGACAAGTAGAGTTAATGATGACGGCCTCCCTTGACCGGGCTGAGATGGACCACTTCATTCTCTGACTGGTGGCTGGATTTAATGGGTTTAATGTTGAGGTTTACAGTTTGGGGGTAAATGTTGCTCCTAGAGAGGAAGCTGGAAAATGGAAAATGTGATGCTTTGTGCTGCTGAGGCGTTTTGATGGATTTCAAATACGTATAGAGTGTCCCCAACCAGGAAGACATAAGGGAACAGAATCGTGAGACAAATGAAATGGCAAAGGGCTAATAACTTCCACCTGTGCTTTCCACCTGAGGTCTGTCATAAGGTTTGAGAAATACAACTTGGGATCAACTAATCCTAACCCTAGCTTCATATCCATATCCTAGTTCAACCCTAACTTTAGCCTCAACCCTAATCCTAACCCTAGCTTCATATCCATATCCTGGTTCAACCCTAACCTTAGCCTCAACCTTAATCCTAACCCTAGCTTCATATCCAAATCCTGGTTCAACCCTAACCTTAGCCTCAACCCTAATCCTAACCCTAGCTTCATATCCATATCCTGGTTCAACCCTAACCTCAACCCTAATCCTAACCCTAGCTTCATATCCATATCCTGGTTCAACTCTAACCTCAACCCTAATCCTAACCCTAGCTTCATATCCATATCCTGGTTCAACTCTAACCTCAACCCTAATCCTAACCCTAGCTTCATATCCATATCCTGGTTCAACCCTAACCTCAACCCTAATCCTAACCCTAGCTTCATATCCATATCCTGGTTCAACCCTAACCTTAGCCTCACCCCTAACCCTAACTCTAACTGGTCATTTTAGTAATTGTGATAAACAACATTTACATTCCTGTGCTTCAGTGCTTCTGGCTTTCTTTGCACATAACTGAAAGTTGAGCTCCTCTTAGCGATACGAGTTGAATCTAGCCCTTACTGTAGGCCGTGTCTGTGATGAGAGGGTTGAATGAATGAACGTCACCAGACAATTACCTAAAATAGCTCACCAGTCTTTTTTGTTACCGTGATCTTTCAGTGAACCTAAACGATCACCACAGGGGAACAACAAATACAAGGACTGAGAATAAGATCATCGAAAATCACCTTAGGTTTCCATAGTGATACTGTACTTTTTTAAATGGTGGATTAACTATCCCAGTTAGAGACTACACTCCATATTACCACACCCATATATCAAAATCATTTGTCTGAATCCACCCATTAAGAAATGTGCTTGAGTGGATACCATGTATATTTCAGTGTTGGGGTAATGATAATGATGGTGTTATTAATGTGAGATATGCAATTGAATAGAAAATACCTGCTTGCATACAAACACAATGGGAAAGGAAATTATGCAAAATGCCAACAAAACAAGTATCCAGTCCCACAGTATAATCTGATAAATAGTTTAGATTCTGTTTAAATCACCCCCTACATTTTGTTTTGCTAACTATACTGTTTGGCAACAGAATATCGTACCCAGAGAAGCATTAGAATTAAAGCAACACATTTCTCAGAATCATAGAATGTTTCAGGATCAGTCTGTGGCGAGTGTCTGCACCCCTATCTGTTGTTTCCACTATTCTAGCTTTTCAGTGTAATATAAGACTTTGGCCCCTCAACACCATGGTAGCCTTTAGTGTTCATGTCATGGTTCAGGAAGAGTTTTACAGTGTTTAGTATAAATCAAATCAAATGTTATTTGTCACATGCGCCGAATACAACAGGTGTAGACCTAACAGTGAAATGCTTACTTACAAGCCCTTAACTAACAATGCAGTTTTAAGAAAATAGAGTTAAGAAAATATTTACTAAGTAAACGTAAGTAAAAAATACAAAAATACAAAAAGTAGCACAATGAAATAACAATAATGAGGCTATATACAGGGGGTACAGGTACCGAGTCAATGTGCAGGGGTCCAGGTTAGTTAATCTGTTGTTGACCCCTTCCCGTTCTCATCCCGTTAACGGGATTGATTTTGACAACAGCCAGTGGAAAATCAGAGCGCCAAATTTAAAACAGCTAAAATCTCATAATTCCATTTTCTCAAACAATCAACTATTTTACACCATTTTAAAGACAAACTTCTCGTTAATCTAACCACATTGTCCGATTTCAAAAAGGCTTTACGGCGAAAGCATAAAATTAGATTATGTTAGAACATAAACTTCACAAGAAACACCACACAGCCATTTTCCAAGCAACTAGATGCATCACAGAAACCCAAAACACAGCTAAATGAAGCACTAACCTTTGACGGTCTTCATCAGATGACACTCCTAGGACATTATGTTACACAATACATGTATGTTTTGCTCGATAAAGTTCATATTTATATCCAAAAACAGCATTTTACATTGGTGCGTAATGTTGAGAAATGTTTTCCCTCCAAACCTTTCGGTGAATGAGCACAATAAGCACACACAGTACGTAAATTCTCATCGTAAACATTGATCAATATAGACGTGTTATGCACAGAATTATTTAAAGATACACTTCTCCTAAAATGCTACCGCTTTGTCAGATTTTTAAAAAAGGTTCACGGCGAAAGCACAATTTGCAATAATCTGAGTACAGCCCAGATGACACTAACAACTAGCAAACAGAAACCCGCCATCTTGGAGTCAATAAAACTAAGAAATTACATTATAAATATTCACTTACCTTTGATTATCTTCATCAGAAGGCACTCTCAGGCATCCCAGCTCCACAATAAATGTTCGATAAAGTTCATATTTATTTCCAAATAATCCATTTTGTTCGCGCGTTAGGTTCACTATCCAAATCCACTACACGCGTGCTTACTTAGTCCAGACGAAAAGTCAAAAAAGTTATATTACAGTTTGTAGAAACATGTCAAATGATGTATAGAATGAATCTTTAGGTTGTTTTTATCATATACCTTCAATAAAATTCCAACCGGACCTATCCGTTCTCTTTAGGAGTGAATATGAACTCAGCTCGCTTCCAAGTCCTTGTGCGTGACTTGAGCCCATGCCTTATAATGGGACACCAGTTTACCACAGCTGGTATTCCCTTCAAATTCACCATAGAATCTTCAAACACCGTTCTAAAGACTGCTGACATCTACTGGAAGCTTTAGGAAGTGCAAAATGAACCCTAAGTCACTGTATACAGTCAAGGCAATCACTTGAAAAAACTACAACCTCAGATTTTCCAATTCCTGCTTTACTTTTTCTCAGGTTTTTGCCTGCCATATGAGTTCTGTTATACTCATAGACACCATTCAAACAGTTTTAGAAACTTCAGAGTGTTTTCTATCCAAATCTACTAATAATATGCATATTCTGTTTCTGGGACAGAGTAGTAACCTGTTTAAATTGGGTACATTTTTCATCCGGCTGTGAAAATACTGCCCCCTAGCCCTAAGAGGTCATTTGTACATGTAGGTAGGGGTAAAGTGACTATGCATAGATAATAAACAGCGAGTAGCATCAGTGTGAAAACAAAGGTGGGTGGGGGGGGGTCAATGCAAATAGTCTGGGTGGCCATTTGATTAATTGTTCAGCAATCTTATGGCTTGGGGGTAGAAGATGTTAAGGAGCCTTTTGGACCTAGAGTTGGCGCTCCGGTACCATTTGTCGTGCGGTAGCAGAGGCCAGGTCGCAGTTGTAAATGAGAACTTGTTCTCAACTGGCCTACCTGGTTAAATTAAGGTAAAAAAAAGGTCAAAGAACAGTCTATGACTAGGGTGACTGGAGTATTTGACAATTTGTTGGGCCGTCCTCTGACACCGCCTGGTATATAGGCCCTGGATGTCAGGAAGCTACGCACTACCCTCTGTAGTGCCTTACGGTCGGATGCTGAGCAGTTGCCATACCAGGCAATGATGCAACCAGTCAGGATGCTCTCGATGGTGCAGCTGTAGAACTTTTTGAGGATCTGGGGATCCATGACAAATCTTTTCAGTCTCCTGGAGGGGAAAAGGCGTTGTCGTGCTCTCTTCCCGACTTTCTTGGTGTGTTTGGACCATAATAGTTTGTTGGTGATGTGGACACCAAGGAACTTGAAACACTCAACCCGCTCCACTACAGCCCCCTCGGTGTGAAGGGAGGCGTGTTTGGCCCCCCTTTTCCTGTAGTCCACAATCATCTCCTTTGTCTTGCTCACGTTGAGAGAGAGGTTGTTGTCCTTGCACCACACTGCCAAGTCTCGGACCTCCTCCCTGTCTCATTGTTGTCAGTGATCAGGCCAACTACCGTTGTGTCGTCAGCAAACTTAATGATGGTGTTTGGAGTCGTGCTTGGCCACGCAGTCGTGGGTGAACAGGGAGTGCAGGATGGGACTAAGCATGGACCCCTGAGGGGCCCAGTGTTGAGGATCAGCGTGGCAGATGTGTTGTTACCTTATTCCTTATACCTTATTCCTGTACGGACGCATTGCCTGTTTGATCGTTTGTCTGAGGGCATAGTGGGATTACTTATAAGTGTCCGGATTCGTGTCCCACTCCTTGAAAGTGGCAGCTCTAGCCTTTAGCTCAGTGCGGATGTTGCCTGTAATCCATGGCTTCTGGTTGGGATATGTATGTAAGGTCACTGTGGGGAAGACATCGTCGATGCATTTACTGATGAAGCCGGTGACTGAGGTGGTATACTCCTCAATGCTATTGGATGAATCCCAGAACATATTCCAGTCTGTACTAGCAAAACAGTCCTGTGGCGTAGCATCTACGTCATCTGACCACATCTGTATTGAATGAGTCACTGGTACTTCCTGCTTTAGTTTTTGCTTGTAAACAGGAATCAGGAGGATATAATTATGGTCAGATTTGCCAAATGGAGGACGAAGGAGAGCTTTGTGCGGGTCTCTGTGTGTGGAGTAAAGGTGTAGAGTTTTTATTCCTCTGGTTGCACATGTGACATGCTGGTCGAAATTAGGTAAAACTGATTTAAGTTTGCCTGCATTAAAGTCCCCGGCCACTCGTTGAGTGCGGTCTTAGTGCCAGCATTGGTTTCTGGTGGTAAATAGACGGCTACGAAAAATATAGATGAAAACTCTCTTGGTAGATAGTCTGATCTACAGCTTATCATGAGGTACTCTATCTCAGGCGAGAAATACCTCGAGACTACCTTAATATTAGACATCGCGCACCAGCTGTTATTGACAAATAGACACACACTCCCACCCCTCGTCTTACCGGACGTAGCTGTTCTGTCCTGCCAATGCACGGAAAACCCAGCCAACTGTATATTATCCGTGTCGTAGTTCAGCCACAACTCAGTGAAACATAAAATATGACCGTTTTTAATGTCCCGTTGGTAGGATATTGTCAAACGGAGCTTATCCAGTTTATTCTCCAGTGATTGCACGTTGGCAAATAGAACGGATGGTAGAGGCGGGTTACCCACTCGCAGACGAATTCTCACAAGGCAACCTGATCTGCGCCCCCTGTATCTCCTTCTTTTCTTCATGGGGATTTGGGCCTTGTCCGGGAGCAGCATTATATCCTTCGCGTCAGACTCATTAAAGAAAAAATCTTTGTCCAGTTCGAGGTGAGTAATCGCTGTTCTGATATCCAGAAGCTCTTTTCAGCCATAAGAGACAGTAGCATCAACATTATTGGCAAAATAAGTTACAAACAATGCGAAAAAAACACACAAAATAGCACAGTTGGTTAGTTCCCAGTCATATCTCACTAGATACCAAAGCAAGGACGCGCATTCAGACACATACCAGTATTCAGGAAAATAATTTAAGGCCAGTTGTCTGATCAACCTTACCCCACAGTCAGCTGAAAAATGCCTCTGATGAGAAGAGAATGAATAGGATCGATGCCCATCCATGTTTTAGCACCAGGGTGATGTTTGCTTTGGCAGTCTGACAGACTGTGGAATGCAGAATGCTGTGTTTCCTCTGGTCCATTTCCATCATACGGAGAAAGACTGCGAGACAGCACATCTCCAGGGTGTAGTGTCATGGCAACGCTGCCTCGAAGCATTCAGTAAATAGAGGTGTCATTTGTCAATCTGAGTTACACCCTCACAAAACAGTAATCATGTTTGAGATATAATTTGTCTCTATGTGACAGGTAGCCACAATGGAAGTCGGACCCCAGTTCAATTCCACATCATAATGCCGCTTTCCCCGGGTCTATGAGTGACGCTGGTGAGTGACAGGGTTCAGGACCCCCAAACAAACACCCACACACACTGCCGTCAGCTGGTCTTGTGTGCTCAACGGCCCCTTGCTCTAAATAAATTAACCACTGAGTTCATCACATCAGACAGGATGAGGAAGCTAAGACCATTTCATGCATTTGCCTATAATATCTCATGATTCACTGCAGCTGTCTCCTCCCTTGTGGATCTTTAATTTATCTATTTGTCAGTTTACAGTTTTTTCCAACTGCTTACACACGTTTTCAAAACTGTCTCCTTTTTTCAAAACTCTACACACAATTCCCAAAACTGCACACACAAAATGCCTCACATCTCCTTCAAAATGTAACACTGCATTCAAAATGCCATAAACACATGTCAGAATGAAGCATTTGCATCAAATGGCAAACACTGCTTTCATAATAGTACATTTTTGGATATACCATGTAAACACTGTTCTAAATCTAAAGCTCCTTTGTCTTTCATAGGCTTATATCTACATTTCAATACAATGTTCTACAGTGAAAGTAATCTGCTGAGAGGGGTAACAAGTTGTCATGACGTTGGCCTCTGAGTACAGGGAGGACAGTTGACCCCCTCCCCTTTGTACCATCCCCCAACCTTGCACCCCCACCCAGGCCCTGTGTGAAAGGGTTGTAAAAATTCTAAGAGGAGAATCTCCTACCACATGTTTCATAGAGAGACAAAGGAAATTCTTCCAACTCATAGAATTGGAGAACCGAACGACATTTTATGTTCTGGAGAAGGTATGGAAGATTGGTGAAGAATCCAGCTACGAACTGGTCCGCTTGGTACAATTTTGTGATACTCAGAAGAGACAATATAGCCATATTACCATAAAACTGTTTATATAATAGCCTCAGCGAGGAGACTTGCATCATAATGGTTGTATAAAATGTATTAATAAGGATAAAGCTATTTGTAATACATTGAGATGCTATGTACTGATGTTAATGTGATAGAATTGGATTTCTGTACCAAGCTTCACTCAGCCATCGGCACGCCCCCCCAAGGGACACAGACAGGACCAGGCGTCATTTGACAAGCCTGTTCCAGGGTCACCTATAAAAACCCCCACCCTGATTTACTTTCTTAAGACCAGGCCTGCACTCCATGGCCAGTAGGTTTTACCATCCAATTCCTCTACTGAAAGTGAACTATACCACGTGGTTAACTTTTACTATCGAGACCGACAGAATAAGAACAAGTCTTTGATATTAATTATTAGTCTGCAGCTAAGTAAATTATATCATCGAACGCGAAGACCAACGAAACATCCATTCTATGACGACATTAATGAATGTCGCTCTGAAAGATCCATTCTAACCGAGAGAGAGAGAGAGAGAGAGAGAGGGAGAACTCTCCATCAGAACAGAACTCTTCAACGAGGATCCCGACGACACTGAGCGTAAATATATATTGATTGCAATTGTTCCCGAATGAGTGAGCGTTCAATTGTCAATTGTAATATTAATGAACTCTGTAGGTGTGCATCCTCAGCTGACTTTTATGATCCATTGTTCAACAGGCCGACCTGCCTGTTAGCCATTAGGGCACATTACGCTACCAATCCTTTGTGACGATAATTACTGTTTGTATGTTTTCTGTTAATTACTTAGTGTAGTAAATAAATGATTTTAAGACAATTGATGTATGGATGATTTTAGTAAAGACTGGGTTCGTGCAGATACAACAATTTACGACGTTTGGAATGAGACTGAACGCGAGGTAAAATACACCATTTAAACCAGAAGATAATCGGCCTATATTATAATATAATATTATAATATAGGAAAGTTATATTAGGAAAATTATAACTTTGTAATCTGAATATTTTTCTTGGTGCCCCGATCTCCTAGTTAATTACAATTAAACGATTAATCAGTTTAATCGCGTGATAATAATTACAGGGAGTTAATTGATAAACATGTCTTCAGTTTAATGGTACCCAAAGACACGACAAAGTACACTGTAAACACCAATGCAATGTAGAAACAGAAAATATTTATTAGGCCAAACATTACTGTTGTATACAGTAGCATACAACAAAACCATAAACATATGTAAACCAAAAGTATATTCTTTAGAATACAGTAAAGAACACAATTGTGTGTGTGGGTCCTGGGGGGGCAGTCCAGGAATTGGGGGGGGGGCAGTCACCAGTGCTAAGCTACGCTTCATCTCTTCTCCGGGCTGGGTCTGGCCACAATACTTCGTCCACGTCACAAGATATGTTTTCTCTTGCCAAACATCGAGGGAAGCATCTCCTAGCATGGCGTATCCAACCTTGGACAGAGGCAACCTCTATGTCCCCACATGCGTCCTCCATTGCCTGGAGAAGCAGCATGCGGGCATAGGGTTGGCGATCATACACTTTCCAGCGCCAGGCTGAGAAGAATTCCTCTATGGGATTTAGAAAAGGTGAATATGGGGGTAGGTACAAAACTACAAATTGTGGATGGGTGGCAAACCAGTTTTGGACCAGAACAGCCCGGTGAAAACTAACATTGTCCCATAAAACCACAAATCTAGCAGGGTCCTGATCTGGATCAGGGACAAGCATTGTGCAAATTGCATCCAGAAAAGTGAGCATATGGCCGGTGTTGTACGGACCCAGTGTGGCATTGTGACGGAGGACCCCGTTTTGAGTTATGGCAGCACACATAGTTATATTACCCCTACGCTGTCCAGGGACATTGGTAATTGCCCACTGTCCTATTACATTTCTTCCGCGGCGCCTGGTTTTGGTGAAGTTGAAGCCAACCTCATCCACATAAATAAATGAATGGCGAATTACATGGGCATCCAGCTCCAATACTCTGTAACAGACAAAAGGATATACAGATGAGTAAATATGGTATGTCTGAAGTACTGGAAGTAGTGTTGCATACATACCTCTACAAAGTCATGTCGCATATTCTTGACTGTCACAGTTTCTCTCAAATGGCTCCTTGTAAAGTTGTTTCATCGTCACTCGGTGCTGTTGGAGGATGCGTTGTATGGTCGACAGGCTTACAGCCTTGATGTTGTTAAATATGGTGTCATTATTCAAGATATGCTCTCTTATCTCTCGAATCCTAATTGCATTGTTGGCCAAAACCATATTTATAATTGCAGTCTCTTATACATCTGTAAACAAGCGTCCTCGTCCTCCATGATGTCTTTGCCTTTCCACTCTGTACAGAATTCAAACACAGTATGTGTTCAGCATAGGAACTGTAAACAATGTACAAAAAAAGGTAGTACAGCATTTATTCATTCAATGCAGTGCAGTAAATGGATGGCTTAGAGTTACAAATGTTTATGCAATACTATGCAGTCATACGTATTTTACAGTACATTACTGTAATGCTAAAATAGTCATTAGATAGTTGCATACCTGTTCTCAAGTAGAGAATTGTGTGTAGTGTTTTGAAAAAAGTGTTTTATGCATATTGACAACTGAGTCAAAGGCTGAGAAATAGCTTATGGTTTTGGATATTTGGTGTGTAGTTTTGCACTTTGAGTGAGAGGTTTCAAAAATCGCGTGACATTTTGTGTGTAAGCAGTTGGAAAAAACTGTAATAAGGGATACACTCATTCACACATCTTCAGTAGTAAGACTCATGCAGGTGCGCTGGAGACATTCCCAAAAACAGATTGCTAGCCTAAGTTTAACCTTTTTATTGAAAATTAAGTCATTGTTTCGGTCTAATCAGCATGAAAGGCTTTAACAGAGGTTGGTAGACCAAAACATAACTGAAATGATTTTATACCATACACGTACATTAGCAAATGCTTTCCAACAGATGATCAATAGGACCTGTTTAGATTTTCTTTGTGTACTTTCCCAGCTGTGAGGTTTCTCTGTGGCTTATACATGTCATACGATAGATGGGTGTCCTACTGTAATTACTACTAACCATTCATAAAAACAAAAACAAAAGAGAGCAGCGAGGCAGAACTAAGACAAACCGCTGGCCAGCCAGGCTTTCGTGAACATGGCATGTTACTTAGCGGAGGTGTGCTTCGTTTGTCAACACTGACAGGCCCACATTTCACAGGCTAATCCATCAAACTAAACTCTACCCTTTAAAGTGAACAAGTGAAGGGAGAAATATTGAGTGCATCTCTCCCTTCTTCTTCACAGAGGGGACGCCAAAACATACAATGACTGTTTACGATTTACAAGAATAGGAGCATGAATATTTTGAGGGAGCTGAAGTAGTAGGACTACTGGAACAACCAGTAAAAGACATCTGGCCTCAGCCACTGAGAGCTCTTAAACACTGTTGTCCTGGAGACTTTTAGTCTAGGCCTCCATGCTGGGAGGGGAGGTCAGCGAAGCATGTTGTGAGGTTTGACCCCAATGGCATTTCCTATTGGCCCAGGTCAGGATTCTGGAATGTGTGGAGCCGATGCCCTCTTTGTTTCACACCTGCTCTCAGTTAACATGACCTTCGTGGATCTAAAGGTTAACTGCCCCTTTCTTAAATAGTTATGTGGTTTTAGAGCAAGTGGCTTGTTTTGGGTGTGTAGGGGTGTACATTGCAAGATGCATTCTGGGTAAGAGCGCATGCTATGACTAAAATGTAAATGTAAGATCGCCTTAATTCAGTTTCTATAACAGTGTTATATTTCCTTGTTATGCATTACGAATGTACATTTAGGGATTCATGCTGTTATAAAGACTGATATAAGGAGCTATGAGCTGTTATGAATGCTTATAACAGGTCTTAGAATACATTATGGTCTGATGGAAGGCTATGTAATGGTTTATTGGGGGATCATTTGAATGAGGTGATTGGCATAGATCCAGCTCATACACCCTTGACGTATGTTTCTGGAACGAGTTGAAAGAACCTCGTGACAGTCAATCATGCCTGATGATTTTCAGTCCTAGTTGAAAGGGTTACAGTGCTGATAAAACTCAAACACAGATTGCGTAAGGAATGTCTGTCATATAAAGCAGGGTTTGTTTTTAGAAGATATTTCTATTGAGACTTTTTCTTGGCAGTCGTTTCCCAGTCTGCATCAGAAGGAAATTACCAGTGAAGGATTGTTTCAATTAAATTGAAATTTAACTTAAGTAAATCCCCTTTTATTTTACTGATTATTGGTACATATTATCGGAACTCTGGGACATGGTTCTATTTTTATATGTCACATCTCACTCTCACAGAATATTTAGCTCTTTCGCCAATATACATTTAGGTTTCCGCTCTGAGAGAAGACTAAATGTGAACTCCTTTTCTGGCCAAAGCTGTCTGAGCGATCTTAGTCGGACTATCAAATTGACCTTGAACATAACAAACTGCTCATGCTAAAAGCAACAATGAAAATGGAGACGTAACTCATCAACATGCCAATACTGCATACTTTTGAGGTCAGGGGTCAAGGGATGTTCACTTCTGTGAGTATAGATTACTTGTCATCATGGTGACATATGGCATTCTTGCACGCCATAGCTTGGGGTGATTGGAAATGCAAGAAGGTATGAAAAGGTCCATTTCTCAGTCTCAGATGGGTCGTCTTTGTCCCAAGCCCATTCTCTTTTGATTCCATTCAGACTTCCACATGGTTTGGAAACTCTATCCAGCATTGGATGACAAGGGATGACAAGGCAATATAAAAGATATCCAGATATCCAGATATCTAATAATGTCTCAATGTTGTTTGTTCTGTAGGCTATATCCAGTTAGTTATGTAGGCTATATCCAGTTAGTGTCACGATTCTCTAAAGCAGAACCCAGAAGCCGACCAGGACAAGGTGAGTAAAATGACGGTGAGTATTTATTTACAGAGTCAAGGTGAAAGCAGAATAATCCAGGAGACGGAGCGGCAGCAGAGGTGAGTTGATGAGAGTGAATAGGCAGATCCAATGATGTCACAGAAGCCACCGACGACCAGGCAGGGGTGGGGTGAATGTTCCGGGAGAATGACTGTAGACAGAGTAAATGGAGGTGAGTAACCGGTAAAAAGTACAGAACAACAAAACTAACTCTGGTAACATGAGGCTGATACGCTGACACAACATACTGTTCATTGTTAACGATCCGGCAGGGAATGGATGTCAGGTCAGAGCTTATGAAGAGAAGAGGTGATGATCAGGACCAGGTGTGCAGATGGCTGATGAGATGCAGGTGCGGGTAATTGAGCGATCTCCCGCCTAGCTTCGTCGCCCGGCAACCAGACAGGGTGTGTTCAGAAACCTCAGGAAACAACTCCAAAACAGAAAACAGGCAGCTCAGGCAGAACTCAGGAACTCAGGAAGCGTGATTCATGACAGTTAGTTATGTAGGCTATATCCAGTGAGTTATGTAGGCTATATTCAGCTGGTTATGTAGGCTATATTCAGCTGGTTATGTAGACTATGTTCAGTTAGTTATGTAGACTATATTCAGTTAGTTATGTAGGCTATATCCAGTGAGTTATGTAGGCTATATTCAGCTGGTTATGTAGGCTATATCCAGTGAGTTTTGTAGGCTATTTTCAGCTGGTTATGTAGCCTATGTTCAGTTAGTTATGTAGGCTATATTCAGTTAGTTATGTAGGCTATATCCAGTTAGTTCTGTAGGCTATATCCAGCTAGTTATCTGGCTATATTCAGTTAGTTCTGTAGGCTATATCCAGTTAGTTATGTAGGCTATATTCAGTGAGTTATGTAGGCTATATTCAGTTAGTTATGTAGGCTATATTCAGTTAGTTCTGTAGGCTATATCCAGTTAGTTATGTAGTCTATATCCAGTTAGTTATGTAGGCTATATTCAGTTAGTTCTGTAGGATATATTCAGTTAGTTATGTAGGCTATATTCAGTTAGTTATGTAGGCTATATTCAGCTGGTTATGTAGGCTATATCCAGTTAGTTATGTAGGCTATATTCAGCTGGTTATGTACGCTATATTCAGTTAGTTCTGTAGGCTATATCCAGCTAGTTATGTAGGCTATATTCAGTTAGTTCTGTAGGCTATATCCAGTTAGTTATGTAGGCTATATCCAGTGAGTTATGTAGGCTATATTCAGTTAGATCTGTAGGCTATATCCAGCTAGTTATGTAGGCTATATTCAGTTAGTTCTGTAGACTATATCCAGTTAGTTATGTAGGCTATATCCAGTGAGTTATGTAGGCTATATTCAGCTGGTTATGTAGGCTATGTTCAGTTAGTTATGTAGGCTATATTCAGTTAGTTATGTAGGCTATATTCAGTTAGTTCTGTAGACTATATTCAGTTAGTTATCTAAGCTATGTTCAGCAGGTTATGTAGGCTATGTTCAGTTAGTTATGTAGGCTATATTCAGTTAGTTATGTAGGCTATATTCAGTTAGTTCTGTAGGCTATATCCAGTTAGTTATGTAGGCTATATTCAGCTGGTTATGTAGGCTATATTCAGTTAGTTCTGTAGGCTATATTCAGTTAGTTCTGTGGGCTATATTCAGTTAGTTATGTAGGCTATATTCAGCTGGTTATGTAGGCTATATCCAGTGAGTTATGTAGGCTATATTCAGTTAGTTCTGTAGGCTATATCCAGTTAGTTATGTAGGCTATATTCAGTTAGTTATGTAGGCTATATTCAGCTGGTTATGTAGGCTATATCCAGTGAGTTATGTAGGCTATATTCAGCTGGTTATGTAGGCTATATTCAGTTAGTTATGTAGGCTATATTCAGTTAGTTCTGTAGGCTATAACCAGTTAGTTATGTAGGCTATATTCAGTTAGTTCTGTAGACTATATTCAGTGAGTTATGTAGGCTATATTCAGCTGGTTATGTAGGCTATATTCAGTTAGTTATGTAGGCTATATCCAGTTAGTTATGTAGGCTATATTCAGTTAGTTCTGTAGGCTATATTCAGCTGGTTATGTAGACTATATTCAGTTAGTTATGTAGGCTATATTCAGTTAGTTATGTAGGCTATATTCAGCTGGTTATGTAGACTATATTCAGTTAGTTCTGTAGGCTATATTCAGTTAGTTATGTAGGCTATATTCAGTTAGTTCTGTAGGCTATATTCAGTTAGTTATGTAGGCTATATTCAGTTAGTTATGTAGGCTATATTCAGTTAGTTATGTAGGCTATATTCAGTTAGTTATGTAGGCTATATTCAGTTAGTTATGTAGACTATGTTCAGTTAGTTATGTACGCTATATTCAGTTAGTTATGTAGGCTATATTCAGTTAGTTCTGTAGGCTATATTCAGTTAGTTATGTAGGCTATATTCAGTTAGTTATGTAGGCTATATTCAGTTAGATCTGTAGGCTATATTCAGTTAATTCTGTAGGCTATATTCAGTTAGTTCTGTAGGCTATATTCAGTTAGTTCTGTAGGCTATATTCAGTTAATTCTGTAGGCTATATTCAGTTAGTTCTGTAGGCTATATTCAGTTAGTTCTGTAGGCTATATTCAGTTAGTTCTGTAGGCTATATTCAGTTAATTCTGTAGGCTATATTCAGTTAGTTCTTTAAAACTTAGCTTCTATACTTTTCTTACTTTCTTTTGCAAGGCCAGAGCTAGATCAGTGTGCGATTCCAACACCAGATCTCCAGGTTGTCTCCTCATTTCTCCTCTTCTGAAAGGAAAGTATGCTGGTCTGGAGGAGGTATGGCCTCCCTTGGAACAACAATCCAAGGACAGAAGCACAGCCTGTGTGGGCTCAAGTCCATTATCCCAACAGCACCATCAGTGTGAATGCAGGCGCCTGCGGTGGGACTGTGCTAAGTAAAATAGGGTTTTCATGTTTCACCACGGTAGAGAGAGAGAGACCACCTTTCCTTGAACCCAGAAGGGGCCCTACTACTGACAAAATTGGAATGGGAATAATTTTGGTGCTACATTGGGGGTTTTGGATGGATGGTTTCAGATAGGTTTTACAGTTTTTGCCAATTGCTTGCACACTGAAAGTGAATGCTTAGACAAAAGCGTCAAAACCTTAACTTTTGAAACCATTCCTTAAACAAAGGCACCAATAGTACAAACACATTTTCTGCTTTGCACTTTGTTTGCAATTCTGCAACACACTTTGCACTTTGTTTGTACTTTGTTTGCAATTCTGCAACACACTTGCAAAACACTACACACTGTTTCTTACATTAGACACTTCTTTCAAGAATTACATTTCTTGCAATCATTGGGAAAACACTTCTATTCAAAATGCAAAACATACCTGAAATTTGCAACACCCACACACACACATGGAAACACATACAGTAATTGAACACCAATTAGTCTGAGCCTTAGCACTACAAATAGACCTCAGGTAAGCTCACCTCTTTTGTGAGAACTTTGCAAACATGGGGGCAGTGAGAGGAAGAGGAAGAGGTAGAGGAAGAGGAAGAGAGAGAGGAGTAGGAGGTTCACCAACCACAATAACTTCAGTTGTGTACTTGCCCCCTTACTCTCCATTTCTCAATCCGATTGAGGAATTATTTTTGGCTTGGCATTGGAAAGTGTGTGACCGCCAACCACATGCCCGCCTGCCTCTTCTGTAAGCGATGGAAGAGGCATACGGAGTTATTGAGGTGGTGTCAGTCCAGGGTTGGATACAGCAAGCAAGGCAATATTTTCCCCGTTGCCTAACCAGGGATGACATTGCTTGTGATGTGGATGAGGTGATGTGGCCAGACCCTAACAGAAGGTGGGATCCATAAACCATCCACCCCATCCCTTACAATCCCTTACAATACTATTTTTTGTTTACCATTGTGCTGTAATTTTACTGTAATTATTTTTGTTTCCGTGAGTTTACAGTAACATATTGTATTGATTATTGTACTGTAATTCTACTTTGTGTTTTTTTGTTGTTGTAAAAACCTGCAATGGCAAATAAATGAGCTGTATATATTTGTTTCTGGAGCCTTTATATTGTTGTGTTCATTGAAATGTGGGTAGATGTACTGTACCGGAACATTCTTTCACAGAACTCTGTATGAGAAAATTAAAAAGATATACAAAGTACTAAAGACAGCAGTGTTTTGTATAAAGTACATCAGTGTGTTGTTGCTGCTTTGAACGAATAATTCAAATGGTGCGTGTGTGTATCATTTTGTTGAAAAAATGCCATTTAAAAAAAGGATTGTTAGGTTTTGATTGCAGAGTTTAATTTTGACATAGAAGTGAGATGTTTATCTGTAACGGCCGTCGTCGTAATAAAACCAAGGTGCAGCGGAGGATGTGTATTCATTTTGAATATTTAATAAAATGAACCACTATAAACAAAACACGACAGCAAACAGTCCTGTCTGGTCAAAAATTAACGAAACAGAAAACAATCACCCACAAAACCCAAAGGAAAAACAGGCTACTTATGTGTGACTCCCAATCAGCAACAACGAACTACAGCTGTGCCTGATTGGGAGCGACACACGGCCAATCCAAAGAAACCAGCCAACATAGAAAAATGAACATAGAACGCCCACCCAATGTAACACCCTGGCCTAACCAAAATAACGAACAAAAAAAACCTTTCTATGGCCAGGGCGTTACATTATATCCAAGTGTTGTCTTATTTGGCTTGTGTGTAGAGTTTTGACACAATGAGCCAAATTCCGCAACTGTAAGCAATTGCAAAAAAACTGTAAATAATTATGGACAGCAATTTGGCCGAGTCTGCTGGCTCAGTCAATTTCTATGGGACTATTTATCTCTAAACATAAACCAATCTCTTGGAGATTGTTTCAAATTGTAACTTTAGAAAAGTCAAAATGTTGAGCCATCTTTAAGTTTCCTCATAAACTACTGTCCACACACACCCGAACTTGTACCGGGAGTTTAGATTGCCTTTCCAAAATTGCCTTTTCCCTTGCTGTGCTGGAGTGTCGGTGGAGTATTAGTGATGCATCGTTCCCTAATGACACTGAATACAATCCTCAGTAGATAACCCAGGCCTAGCCAGGGACAATGGGCCTCACAATGAGCTGCTGAGCTGTAAATGTAAACCTAATATGCCACTGTTTGGCCAGGACAGATAAGTCTTACTGGGTCCCTGCTAGATTCAACTGATGAGCAGAGACATGAATCCTCAATACAAACGGACCAGACTGGCCAGAGGAGGAACCCCTATTGTGTGTGTGTGTGTGTGTGTGTGTGTGTGTGTGTGTGTGTGTGTGTGTGTGTGTGTGTGTGTGTGTGTGTGTGTGTGTGTGTGTGTGTGTGTGTGTGTGTGTGTGTGTGTGTGTGTGTGTGTGTGTGTGTGTGTGTGTGTGTGTGTGTGTGTGTGTGTGTGGTCAATGCACTGGAACATTCTTTTGGTCACATTTTCTTTGGCGCTGAAAGCTGTGGATTGTGTGTCTATGAAAGATGTGTGTCTTTGAGTTAGAATGCAGATTTACTGTGCCATTGTGTATGCATTATTAGATCATTTGAATATGAATGAAAGAGACCTGCGTCTCCACCATGAAGAGAAACCCTTTTGGGGTTTTCACACACAGCCGTCAATCTCACAGAAGTATCCCTGGCCATAGAGGCCTCTCCCCCTCTCCTTTTCCTCCCTCTCTCCCTCTCCCCCTGCCTGTACAGCGGTTATAGGGTGATGTAGGCTTCTTTGAAACCTCTCTTTTCAACAGAAGACTTGACCCTGCCCTTACACACTCAGACTACTCCGCCCATGTCACTGAAGGACAGAAGAGAGAGAGAGATCCCTACTCACACTACTCCGCCCATGTCACTGAAGGACAGAATAGAGAGAGAGAGAGAATTCGAAAACAAACCCGATTTTGATAAACTCCCATATCTATTGGGTGAAATACCACAGTGTTCCATCACTGCAGCAAGATTTTCTGACCTGTTGCCACAAGAAAAGGGCAACCAGTGAAGAACATACACCATTGTAAATACAACCCATATTTATGTTTATTTATTTTCCCTTTTGTACTTTAACCATTTGAACATCGTTACAACACTGTATATATACATAATATGATATTTGTAATGTCTTTATTATTTTGGAACTTCTGTGAGTGTAATGTTTACTGCTCATTTTATTGTTTATTTCACTGTGTATATTATCTACTAACACATGTTTCCCATGCCAATAAAGCCCCTTGAATTGAATTGGCCTAACTGACTAACTAAGGAACTTCTGCCTCAGTGCCTGGCCAGGCCTGGGCCCCAATGTACTGTCACACAGAAAGAAGGACTTTTAATGGAACGCTGCATCTCAAATACAGTGTTGTGTAATTCTTCAACCCCTCTGTGGTGTGTCTAACTAATAATGTTGTTGACTTAGCCACATATTAATATAGGTAAAGAGCTTTGAGTTTGAGGAGTTAGATCTAAGAAACTAACCTCTCAAGTTGTCTAGGCTGCTGAGCCTTGACCCACAATGCCGAGCGCTAGCTGTAGACTACCCCCTTGTCGAGGGGATGTCGGCTTGTTTTCATCTCAGCAGGACAAATATGAATTATGGATTTCACTGTTTGAAAGGGGGAAACCAGGCCAAGGCTTTCCAATTAGTGAATCTAGCTGGATGCCAAGTGCAGTTTGTTGCCCTAGTATCTTGTTCCAATGGGAGCCTTTTATATATAACCCCACTGATCTAAAAAAAATATTATAATAATTTGATTTTTCTAATAATGCACCCAAATCTCTGTTTAAAAGGCTGCAAGCATTCCTTTTGTAGTCCAGACATCAATCAGCTTAGCAGTTGGTTATTATTGAATCAAAGGTTAAATCCTACGTAGGCAATGTATGAAAATCATTTATTTTGTCTGTCTGTCTTCCCCTCGCTGTGTGTGTGTGTGTGTGTGTGTGTGTGTGTGTGTGTGTGTGTGTGTGTGTGTGTGTGTGTGTGTGTGTGTGTGTGTGTGTGTGTGTGTGTGTGTGTGTGTGTGTGTGTGTGTGTGTGTGTGTGCGTGTGTGTGTGCGTGTGTGTGTGTGTGTGTGTGTGTGTGTTTCCCTCCCTCTCCAAGACACATTCTGCTCCAGATAACTCTTCTATAAACATTACTGTTGATAGTTTCACAATTTACAGAACATAGAATAGAGGCAACACCACCTCCCTGTAAAAATAATCACCATCATCTCTTCCCATCATTACATGCCTGTTTTCCCAACATGGTGTCACATGACAGGAACAAAATAGGGTTTTCTTCCATTTCGGACCGGCCCAGGAAGATCCCATTAGAAAAAATAATAATGTGATCTCTGTACCCAGATGACCTGATAGACCGAAGGTTGTCCATTCCCCAATGCTCCGTCTCCACTGGTCCTTGACCCAGTAATCTTCACCATTCTCTGGGTTAGGAATAGGATGTCCTCCCCACACTGGATAAAGACTGACCAATAAGCTAACCTATAACCAGTCCAGGGACCCCCCATGAGAAAACCACTATGTCTATTTGCACTTTACAAGCTAATTACCAAACAACAGAGCAGGGTTAAAGTTAGTTTAAACTAGCAGCTCAGACCATGTATACACAGGCAGCTGTTGAATGGCCCATTAGCGCTATGCTAACAGCTAACAGCAGAAGTAGAGGCCCCACAGGGTGGTGCCCAGAGAAACATGCAAATCCACTGACCTCCGCCCTTTCTCACATGACCCATGCAGGTGTTCACTGATTGGCCTAGGATGCTCTGTTCCAATGTTCATAGCGTACCAATTAGAAGCGTTGTGTTGGACGTGCATTCTAAATGTTATTCTGGTATGCATATTGGAACATAGACTGACTACTCCTCATGATACCAATGAAGAGTATTATCTACCCACTATCGTTTCAGCTCTGACCTGTCTGATCGTTAATCTGGACAGGTTTCCTTCTACAAGGGGAAACGCCCTCACATACATTATGTTAGGATAATGACACTCAGACTTCCACATTTGGTACAGTGAAATTGATATCCATTTCAGTGCCAGGGTTTGGAAAGTGAATCAGATTATGTACAGAGCTTGTTCCCCGTTGCCCCAACGGAGAGGTCAATTACCTAGATGCAGCATAGATGCAATCTATGTTTATTAATCTGTTCATTCATGTGTATAAATCTGTTCCAAGGAATCTATGTTCCAAGGAATCCATTGACAATCCGACACTAGCAGGATCAGGTTCCTCCAGTCTACACTGATATGGCAGCTCTCGCCAACTGTGAGTTCAACTCCAGTGCCTCTCCAGAAAGACCTTTAATTGGTGGGAATTAAGATTCAGCCTAGGACGGTCTGACGATTCTACTCATGTTTGTCATGACCAGATCAGTCCGTCAGGCGTCAGCGCTGCTTCCCTCTCCCGCCTTCTAACAGAACAGGGGAATGAGGGAGGGTGAGGGAGGGGGGGATGAGGGTTAAGGAGTGGGGTTGGATAATGAGCCCATACCTCCTGGGAGACTGATCTGACAGTGGATCAGATCGCTGTTTCACTGCCACATTCATGGCCGTGAGAACGAGGAATCCACACACACACACACACACACACACACACACACACACACACACACACACACATCGCCTGCTTTTCTGTATCCCAGGAGGAATGAGGATACAGTGAAAGGCTATTTGTTCTGCTACATGGCTGTGCCGCCACGGAGGCCTTTGGCATTCAGACGCACGCTGCTCCCACGATCAGTCCATTCAGGAGGCCCTCACACAGGAGAGGCTGCGATGCTCTTAGACCTCTCTGGCGTTGTTCTGGAAGTCCCCATTGATGTTTGGACAGGAGAGTGAAACAGTGAAATAGCACAGGGATTCGTCTTAGCTGTTGTCTTACTGGATTTGTTTTAATGTGCTGACTGTCATGCCTCTTTCTATATGTTCTCCTATAGAATCTTATACATAGTGGAAAGTGTCTGATTGGGACAGGCTGGGTAGATGCCCAAACTAGTTAACCCTGAAAACCAGTTGGATACCAGATACTCATGTCTTTGAGGTTCATTGACTAGACTCCCCAGATATCCCTAAACCAGCTTCCGAGTTAACTCTCATAGCAATCCATGTTACAGCTAACCTGTAAGCTTTCAAACATCATTCTGTCTCCTGCCAGAGCAGCCTCTCTGCCTACCTGCTACTCCATGTAACACGCCTAGCCTGAGGCCCCTGGGGTGGGTGACAAGTTAAGACAGGACTGGAGGTTTCCTCCAGGAGCCAGTCAGGAGCCACTGTCAGTCTGTCTGTCTGTTGCCCCAGGGATCACCACACTCCACTGGGCTAATGTGGATGTGACTGCCCCTGACACGGGGGACAACCCTGCTGGAAGAACATAGTTCCCACCAGGGAGGTGCTTTGTTTGTGTGTTTATTAAATATCATGTCTTGGTTGTTGTTAGATGGAGGTTATTGGAGAAACATGATTAATTGTGATTTTCATGTCCTGAATCTGCAGCAGCTGAACATATAAACTACCCCATATATGCAGAGTTCTTTGGGATAAACACGGTTTTAACAAGATTACTGTATGTTGTGGAAAAGAAGAGATGTGTTCCATAACTTCCACGATGTGATATCCATTTGTTTTTCTTTCTTTTCTTCCCATCAGCTGGTTAAACAGGGTTCTACCAGGACAGTGTCATTTACACACAGTTGGTGCAGCTTCAGAACACAGTGGGTAGAAAGGTCTGTCATTGACACGGTTAACTGACTTGGGGGTGGAGCACAGTTGGTCCTGACTAGGTTCCACCACTCACGCACAGATACATGTTATTCTAGAAGAGAACACAACCCATACATTCTAGAACACGCACAGACACATGTTGTTCTAGAAGAGAACACAAACCATACATTCTAGAACACACACAGACACATGTTGTTCTAGAAGAGAACACAACCCATACATTCTAGAACACACACAGACACATGTTGTTCTAGAAGAGAACACAACCCATACATTCTAGAACACGCACAGACACATGTTGTTCTAGAAGAGACCACAACCCATACATTCTAGAACACACACAGACACATGTTGCTCTAGAAGAGAACACAACCCATACATTCTAGAACACACACAGACACATGTTGCTCTAGAAGAGAACACAACCCATACATTCTAGAACACACACAGACACATGTTGCTCTAGAAGAGACCACAACCCATACATTCTAGAACACACACAGACACATGTTGTTCTAGAAGAGAACACAACCCATACATTCTAGAACACACACAGACACATGTTGCTCTAGAAGAGAACACAACCCATACATTCTAGAACACACACAGACACATGTTGCTCTAGAAGAGAACACAACCCATACATTCTAGAACACACACATGTTCTAGAAGAGAACACAACCCATACATTCTAGAACACACACAGACACATGTTGTTCTAGAAGAGAACACAACCCATACATTCTAGAACACGCACAGACACATGTTGTTCTAGAAGAGACCACAACCCATACATTCTAGAACACACACAGACACATGTTGCTCTAGAAGAGAACACAACCCATACATTCTAGAACACACACAGACACATGTTGTTCTAGAAGAGAACACAACCCATACATTCTAGAACACGCACAGACACATGTTGTTCTAGAAGAGACCACAACCCATACATTCTAGAACACACACAGACACATGTTGCTCTAGAAGAGAACACAACCCATACATTCTAGAACACACACAGACACATGTTGCTCTAGAAGAGAACACAACCCATACATTCTAGAACACACACAGACACATGTTGCTCTAGAAGAGAACACAACCCATACATTCTAGAACACACACATGTTCTAGAAGAGAACACAACCCATACATTCTAGAACACACACAGACACATGTTGCTCTAGAAGAGAACACAACCCATACATTCTAGAACACATACAAACACATGTTGCTCTAGAAGAGAACACAACCCATACATTCTAGAACACACACAGACACATGTTGCTCTAGAAGAGAACACAACCCATACATTCTAGAACACACACATGTTCTAGAAGAGCATTCTGTACATCCCCTCTCAGACAAAGAAGTTTAAGGCAATAATAAACTGTTTTGAGCATTTGTTTTTTATTTTACCCAAGAATGTAAAAACATGACTGACTGGCAAGAAACTGCGTTTGCAAATTCAAAAACAGTTACAAATGATTTGCAGGTTGTGACTGAAATGTACACACAGTGGCTATTTTGTTTTTCTTTTGTGTAGTGAAATAAATGCAAACTAGTTGAACAAAAAGAACAATATAACTAAAATATAACTAATGGTATATTATTTTAAACATTTGCATAACTGCCATTTTTTTTACATTACACAGAAAGCACACCTTCATTGGTTCTGTTTAACAAAACTTCACAAAATCACTGCACCTACAGATCAACAAATATATAAATATGATATTTACAGAATAAACAATGATCTAATCATGTGGATTTGAAAGTCTCCTCCTTCATTCTACATACTAAGCACCAATACTTTGTAAATGCGTCATCTAGAGGAGTGTTTGGGGCTGGATGGCTCCTCCTGGCTTTATAATGACACCTCACTAACCAACATACATACATCAACATAGATACATCTACTTGTCACATTCTACAGATTGGCTTTCGTGTTTGTAATGTCTTTTTTATGGGCCCAGTGAAGACCAGAAGTTGCTTAAGAGTCAGCTGATGGGGATCAGAATAAAGAACACAAAATAAAATATAGCTTTAGTGTTTTGACTCTGGTCTCGGCTGTCAGTCCGTTTGACATTCCTGATTTCCATGTAAACACAGTGGCTTGATTCAGTGGCAGGTCCTTCAGGGTAATGGTGTCTGGTTGACTGACTGCCTGCTCACATAAACACTGGCAGGGAGAGCCCCTCGTCTCCCTCTGCTGTGGCTCCGACCAGGGCAGGGGGAAGGGTGTGTGTGTGCGTGCGTGCGTGCGTGTGTGCGTGTGTGCGTGTGTGTGTGCCTGCGTGAGTGTGTGTGTGTGTGTGTGTGTGTGTGTGTGTGTGTGTGTGTGTGTGTGTGTGTGTGTGTGTGTGTGTGTGTGTGTGTGTGTTTTTACGGTGCCGTTGAACCATCTGTTTGGGTGACACCAAGTCTCCAGTTCAGAAGAAGTGCTTTCTCAAGAAGACCCCCCACCCCTGTTACTAAACAAGGGGGAAGTTAACCAAACTCACTCAAAAAGGGGTAAATTACAACAAAACTGGAGTCACACTGTAAATGAAACAGAGCATATGAAACAGAGTCTTGGTCTTTTACAGTGCGTCTAATGTGCTTGAGATGTCCTTCCCAGGGACCGCATGCAGTCAGTTAACTGTTCAGCCCGTTCAGCAGGCCTTAAATAGAGTCTGTTTGGTAGAGAGTCAGTTCTCTGTGGGTTGTGTGACATCACCTCTGTGTGTCCAAGACAATTTTCCCCTTAGGGACAATAAAGTGTATCCTGTCTTATCCTGTCCTCTCCCAGCGGGCCAATCACACGTTATTCTCCACCGCCGCCACGGCCAAGTACTCCGTCTCGGACACATGTGATGCGTCAATGAGCTTGGCCAGGCCCGTCTTGGTGGAATACTTGAAGATGAAGGCCTTCATGAGGTCGTAACGGTAGTTCCTGTTGATGAAGTTATAGATGACGGGGTTGATGCAGCAGTGGATGAGGCTGAAGCACTGGGTCAGGTGGAGGGACACATAAAGGAACTTCTCCAGCCTGCAGCTGAAGGGCAGGACGTTGAGGAGAGATAAAGTGTCGACCAATAGGACTCCGTGGTAGGGCAGCCAGCAGACCAGGAACACCACAATGTAGGTCAGGATGATCTTCCGGCTGATAATAATAATCATTGATTAATCATTGATCATTGATTGGATTTATAAAGCGTATGTGCGTGTGTATGTGAGTTTGTGCGTGTGTGTGTGTGTGTGTTTATGTGTGTGTGTGTGTGTGTGTCTTTATGTGTGCGTGTGTGTGTGCGTATGTGTGCACGTGTGTATGTGTGCGTGTGTGCGTGTGTGCATGTGTGTGTGTGTGTGTGTGTGTGTGTGTGTGTGTGTGTGTGTGTGTGTGTGTGTGTGTGTGTGTGTGTGTGTGCATGTGTGCGTATGTGTGCACGTGTGTATGTGTGCATGTGTGTGTGTGTAAGGGAGGCACTCACCTGATGCTTCGCTCCTGGTTTGAGTTGACGCTGGAGCCGGGCGGGTTGGCGTTGCCGATGGCGCCTGCTAATAACAGGTAGAAGACGGCGATGACCGGGAACGGGATGGCGAAGCCCAGGACGATGAAGCTAAGCTGGATGCCCACCATCCACTCTCGGGGGTTGTCAGTGGGGTAGACGGGCCGGCACACGGTGGCGTCAGAGTGTGTGGACTTAACCGCCTGGAGAAAGTAAGTGTCTGGGACGGAGGCGGCCAGAGCCAGCAGCCAAACCAGGATACAGATCACCCTCCGCACCACCTTCTTCCTGCGGCTGTTCCTTCCGTCTCCGAATAGCGCCACGGACAGGTAGCGGTCCACGCTCATACAGGTGAGGAAGAAGATACTCCCGAAGAGGTTGACGCTGAACACCAGGTGGGTGATCTTACAGACGGCCTCGCCGAAGGGCCAGTGGCCGCGCTGTAGCAGCGAGCTGACCCAGACTGGGAGAGTAGCCACCACACAGAGGTCAGCCACAGCCAGGTTGAGGATGTACAGGTGGGTCTCAAAGCGGTTCCTCTCTGAGCGGAGGTTGACCCACACCACCAGGGTGTTGGCGGCCAGGCCCACCAGGAAGATGAAGATGTAGAGGACAGAGAGGGTGTAGAGCACCGCCGTGTGGCTGAACTCAGCCGGGCACAGCAGAGTCTCTACGTGGTGGGATGACATGTTGTCCCCTGTGAAGTTAAGCTCCGCCCACATCTCCATCAGCTCCGTCAGCTCGTTCACACTCAGACTCATGGTGGCGTTCGCCGCGGTAGGGGGAAGGCCGTGTTGTGAAAAAGCCAAAATCCACAATCTATAAAGCAAGAAGTTCGCTGGTTAGAGTTTGCACAAAACAAATGGATCAACTGAGGGGTTGTATGAGCGGAAATATGTCAATTTACAAAACAAGACATTTGCTGGGTGACCACACAAACATATGGACCAAATATGTCAAACAATCATTTGTTTAGAGGGACAACAGGCGTTATCTAAAACATCTCAGGAGGCCAGGGGTGTCAGTGACCCCCAAAATCTGAGGGGGTACAAAGTATGTGAGGATGTCTGGAAGGGGCTAGGTGGTCCTGTTGGAGAATCTTGCATTTTTCAAACACCTGAAACAGCATTTTGCATGCTTAATTCTATGTAAAAAAAATCTGTTTATTTTTCTGCATATCTAAGCATACCTCTTGAGCTGTCTGTACCCTCCTGAATAGTGGTTATTATTTTAAAGAAACGAAATATGCTTCTCTGCATCTCTGCTAAAATCTGGGTAAAAGATTGAAAGGTATGTGACTTATTCAGTACATTTAGTTATTGGTTGCTTTTCTAAAGTCTTCCAACCTTGCCGGCAGGCATTCCAGCTAAGATAGTTTTAGACAAGCTAGCTACTCGAACTTGATTGATAAACTGAAATGGCTTCTTGGTAGCTAGTTATCGGGTTGGGTGATTGGGAACCTATCTGGACTAGTTAAAGACAACTTCATACAATTGCAAGGTGGCTAGTAGTATTACAGAGACTTGTTTGTATTCTTTATTACAGGATAAATCTGAGGGTCATGTCCCCTGTGCTCCCCATGGGCATGGCGCCTCTGTCCGAGGCGGCATGGTGGGATGTCAGGGGGTTAGACCGATCGCATGCTGTGTCCAGGAATGTTCTCAATGTTTTCCCTCTAGTTCATTAGACAAGAGACATTCCTCAGGACTCCCGAGTTCCTCCTAGTCCATCAATAACAAGCAGAGTTCCTCCTAGTACATCAATAACAAGCAGAGTTCCTCCTAGTACATCAATAAAAAGTAGAATTGCTCCTAGTACATAAATAACAAGCAGGATTGGGGCCATCGCTGCCAAAGGAGGAGTTATCAGGGTCTAAGACAGACAGATTCTCACATCTGAGACTAATCTGACTACTGCAAGCTGAGGGACTATTTCAACTATGCCTGTAATACCACTGAATTATGAATTGAAGTAAGCCAGTAAATGATTTATTACTAAATCAAAATAAAGGGCTTTTCAGATTATACCGTTTTCAAATGTAAATGTGGAGACTTTAAAATTCACTCAAAATTTAGCATGGTCCATTTTAAGCTAAATCAAATAAATGTCACTAAATACTGTAGGTACATGTGGAGCATGGACATTTATGATTCCATTGTATTTGTGCACATCCATTGTTATGACTGTGAAATAGGGACCTCCCAACCTCACAAGGACCTCTCAACGACATTCACTTAGCCTTGAGCACAAAGAGAGTGAAGAGTGTACTGATGCTTTCAATGTGACCCAGGAATGAGAGCATCACAGACACGGAAACGTAGCCTGCGATTGAGATATGGACAGGATGGAATGCGTGTGTGTGTGTGTGTGTGTGTGTGTGTGTGTGTGTGTGTGTGTGTGTGTGTGTGTGTGTGTGTGTGTGTGTGTGTGTGTGTGTGTGTGTGTGTGTGTGTGTGTGTGTGTGTGTGTGTGTGTGTGTGTGTCTATGGAAGGTGCGGAAGGTGAACGGTCCCATTCTTCACTAGAGACAGTGACCCAGCATCATATCATGGCCCTTTCCTTTGAACTGACAGTTCCAGGGTGAGGGGTCAGAGGGCCGCGTTGTTGAGAGAGAGATGTGAAGTGAGCCAGGGAGCTTCACATCAGATGAGACCATAGAACACAGGATGCTACTGGTGCTGCTGGGTAGCCCTTCACACACTGATAAAACCTCTCACTACTTGGCTTTTACTGCATGTCTTCATGGAATACAGCACTTCATAAGACATGTTCAGAATGTTCAGAGTTTATACTTCATAAGACATGTTCAGAATGTTCAGAGTTTATACTTTATAAGACATGTTCAGAATGTTCAGAGTTTATACTTCATAAGACATGTTCAGAATGTTCAGAGTTTATACTTTATAAGACATGTTCAGAATGTTCAGAGTTTATACTTCATAAGACATGTTCAGAATGTTCAGAGTTTATACTTCATAAGACATGTTCAGAATGTTCAGAGTTTATACTTCATAAAACATGTTCAGAATGTTCAGAGTTTATACTTCATAAGACATGTTCAGAATGTTCAGAGTTTATACTTCATAAGACATGTTCAGAATGTTCAGACTTCATACTTCATAAGACATGTTCAGAGTTTATACCTTATAGGACATGTTCAGAGTTTATACTTTATAGGACATGTTCAGAGTTTATACTTTATAAGACATGTTCAGAATGTTCAGACTTCATACTTCATAAGACATGTTCAGAGTTTATACCTTATAGGACATGTTCAGAGTTTATACATTATAAGACATGTTCAGAGTTTATACTTTATAGGACATGTTCAGAGTTTATACCTTATAAGACATGTTCAGAGTTTATACTTTATAGGACATGTTCAGAGTTTATACATTATAAGACATGTTCAGAGTTTATACTTTATAGGACATGTTCAGAGTTTATACCTTATAAGACATGTTCAGAGTTTATACTTTATGTCTGTAAAACAAATATAACTAATATAAATGCAATTGAAACGGATGAACTGGATTTAACCATCAAACAACTTAAACATTTCTTTATTTGCTTATAACATAAGCCAGATGTTTGTTCATCTAACAAAATGACCATATAGCCTTAAAAGCATTGTGGGTAACATGAGTAGATAGACAGCTGTCTTTAAGACGACCTTAAATCACTGACAGATGAAAACTAACCCATTTGGGAGAGGTGGGTTACATAAAAACAAAGCTGTAGAAAGCTTGGTGTTTTTACTGCCGTCAATCCCACCACCATCCATTTGGGAATGAGGATAACATTAAATGTTGCATCTCCACGTGCCATAAAACGCAGTGGCCCTTTTGGGGACCCCAGTCCTTGTAAATCTGTTGTGTTTTCACTGGTGAAACAGAGTGGCTCTTCACCTGGTTCCCTTGTCCTCCCTCTAGCCCCCAATGGCCCCAGGGCAGCTAGCACCGTCTGGGGCACAAAGAGCTGCCCGTGAGGACACAGCGTCTCTCACCACCACACCACAATATTACATCCTACCACAGACACACACAAACTCACGCACTCACTCACACACACACACACACAAAAATACAGTATACACATATTATACACACCTCCACTCTATTTCTCGTTCCCAGTCTCTGTCTTTCTGTCTTTCTCACTGTTTTTCTGCCTTTCTCCATCTGTGTCTTTTCTGCTTCTTCCTCTCTGCATACTACACTCCCTCTCCCTCCCCCTCCATCTCCCTTCCCTCCCCTCCCCTCTCCCACCCCTCTCCCTTCCCCTTTCCATCTTCCCTACCCCTCTCAATCCCCCTTCTAGTTCTGGTCTCAGCAGAAACCCTGCAACTTTAAACTGTTTCCCTCCTCCTCCAAAGAACTACCCCCCCCCCATTTCTCTCTCCCCACTCTTTTCCACAGTGAAAATTCTGCAACCATCTGTACTAAATGAATGCATTGAAAGGTAACCTATTAACGGTGTCCATCCAGCATGTAGCCTGCTGAATATGTGAATGATCAAAATGGGTCAGTCTTCAGTAGAATTTTAGTGATAGTGCATAAGTCTTCTGAAGATACAGTAGATGAATGTTGTCCTACTATAAACTACTTTTGTTAATGGAAATACACACTATAAACTACTTTTGTTAATGGAAATACACACTATAAACTACAGGACTTTTCCATGAATTATTTGATGCGGGATTTATTCACATAAACAGACCCACAGTTCCTAACACGCTATACCTCTACCTGTCAGCTATAATGCATTATGTTAAGATTAAAAAAATAACGTTATTGTGGACAATTTAGGTGCGTCTGTCCATTGCCGTATCATTTGCTTACATACAGGGCAATCTAGATCTGATTGAATGTAGACCAGTCTGCGGGGATATAACCCACTGTTAATCCGTTAGAACCCACTGTTAATCCACACCCCCAACTGTGAGACCCGGGCGCTTTTACAAATGTATGACAACTTCAGAGCACAACAAATCTCAGCGCCATGGAATGGCTGGTTAATGTCAAAGCATTCGTTTTCTAAACTCAAGAAAAACGGACAAATAACAAACATAACATACCAGTTAGAAAAACTATAATAGCCTATGAAAACGAACTTTATTTTATTTTTCTGTCAGTGAAAAAGTAGGATCAAATGCGCTATGGGAAGTGTTATTTAAAGGTTACTTACAAAATGCCTTTCTGTGTCCTTTGTAACTCCTTCAATACAGAAATCGCACAGAATGTCCCCGTGAATGCGTTTGAGAGTCCCTAGACTGGTGTTAATATTGAGGTTATAGTAGACCTATTGAAGTCTGTAGGTTATACGCAAATTGACTGAAGCGCTCTCGGGTTCCTGCTCTGTCGAGACTACCTTGCTTTGTCCCGGTGCACTTGTTAAATACTGCAGAGAGCAACGCCTACTAGGGCAACTAGGCAGCTTGGTAAAACTGATTCATTGAGGTTTCAGCAAAAAAAACAATGGAATCGACGGACTTGTGAAACATCGGATTTCCGCTCCCATCAACATAATAGAGATATAAACAGTAGTTAGTTATTTGTGTCCGAGTACTGAAAAGTCTGACGTCCAATTTGAATGTCAGTGGACAACGGAGTGCGTATGCTGCTTTGCGTTCCATCACCTTCCCGATACTGGTGGTGCGTTGGTACTGAATTCTTTAGGGGACATTTCTTATAATAGATTTACGAGCTTTTCTGTAGGGCCATATATTATCATGATATTATTATAATTTAGTAGCCTATGCTAAATTCATTAGAATATTAGTAGATAGTTGACTAAATTTAATGTAAAATATTTATAAGAAACTGTTAGCCAGTAGGCTATGTTTTACCCTGAATTATAGCCTATGCCTACTTTTAAACATCATTTTGAATGCATTAATAGGCCTATATAATGATGTATTCACATCTTTAAAGGGATACTTCTGGAATTTGGCAGTGAAGCCCTTTATCTACTTCACCAGAGTCAGATGAACTTGTGCATACCATTTTTATATATCTGCCTGCAGTTTGAAGGAAATTACTAACTAGCGTTAGCACGGTTGCAGCCAACCATCCAGTCACATGCTAGCAGTCATTGCGCTAGCGTTAGTTAGCATTGGCTCACTAAACTACCTCTATCATTCTGGATGGAGAGACATACAACTGGTATCCACGGCGGTAGGTAGCCTAGCGGTTAAGAGCTTTGGGACACTAACTGAAAGGTCGCTGGTTCGAATTCCTGGGCTGACTAGGTGAAAGATCTGTTGCTGTACCCCTGAGCAAGGCACTTCGCCCTAATTGCTCCTGTAAAATGATGACTAAAATGTAGAAAGTAAATGACTAAAATGTAGAATGTAAATGACTAAAATGTAGAAAGTAAATGCAAGCCACAAGTTCACCTGATGTAGATAAAAATAAAGGGCTTCATTACCAAATTCCCTAATAAGGCTGTCTATCAAACCAAATCCCGTTTGGAGTGACCTGAGTGTGCGTATAAAAGATTGGTGTGAAAAATCGATTAGCTTGCGCTTCTAGGCAAGCTGTGGATGAAGGAATTCATGCAAACAGACCAAAAGATACAGATTATCTAGACAGAAGAGACACTCCTTTATTTGACGTGCACGTGGTTAAAGTTGAACACTTGGTAGGTGAATGTATTTGGTGTTTAACTATTTTTGAACCTTTCTTGGAACAAACTCAAAGGCTTGGCGTTCTTTAGGAGTTCACCTGTTCACCTGCATACCTTACTGGGATGGGTTTAAACACATAGGCCCAATGCCACGCTTGGCTCTTGTTATCTAGATTTTGGCAAGACATCTTACCATAAGCCATATAAAAAAGCACAATGTGAAATCTCATTCATTGAAATATTTGCCAATGTATTGTCTAATTTTAGAAAGGAAGGATGGACGTTTGTTTGCCAGGGAATTTGATACAGTAGATAGATTGTGTCTGACTGACAAAGCCAGGGTGCTGCACCTGGTTGAACAATGCATGTCCATCCTCACTGCATCTGACAGAACCATCAGGGCCAGGCTCTGATGTCCTGCAAGCCAACACCAGATTCGGGTACTTTCTGAGGTTGTTCCCACTAGCCTGGGCCCGTCAGAGGGGAATCCAGTGAGATTCGGTATAAAGCACTCCTCTCCCCTCCACCTTATGAGTTTACAGTTGGCTACATAACTGCCCATGTTGTGTCCTTAAACCTCTATTTTAATGATATAAAACATGTCAGTGGAATATGAAATTGCACTGTGGATCATTGTTAAGATGAGTTTATATATAAAATAAGTTATCTGAAATACCGTTCCACTTCAAACATTATAGGCCTATCTGCTACTTTTGATGTAGCCATTAGTGAACGCGTGGAAAGTTAATTTCAACAGGCTGTAGCACCTGCGTGTCACTGTCTCTCACCATTCAGTTATTCAATATACCATGGCAGGCACGCATGCCGGGTCATATAGCACTCATAATCAGCCTTTGTGTTGGGGGACCACCGGGATAAAAGATGGCCTTAGGATCTATTGATGCGCTCACTGCAAATTGAATTTTACAGTATGCTGACATTGCACATTAGAAAGCCATACATCTCTATTCAACCAGCTAATTTGCCTAAGCGTGCATAGAGTGACGTGTGTCTGTCTTTACATGTGCTGGTAATGTTGACTAAATATTGTCAACAACTTTAGAAAAACAACTTGGGGAAATGTAGACTGAAAAAAGAGAAAGGAGTGCTCTGTAGAAATTCGTTTGCTGCCGGTAAAGTCAGAGCAACATCTCTTCTGCTATAGTTCTAAACGACAGGAGCGGTCGTTTGGTCAAACCTCATTGCGCAGGCGTGGCGTTTCGTTCCCATCAGTCGATGGGAAGCGCGTAACTTTTTTGGCGAAGTCTTTAAAATGAAAAATTGGTATAGTATGGCATCTTCAGTGTGATTTTATTGATAAAAAAATCTAAAATGATTCGTGTTTAAAATTATAATCTTAGTCTGTGTTATTTGAGTGTATGACGATATTTTCCCACATCAAATGCGATGTCATTGGCTCCTGTTTTGTGTGATAGAGATTTTTAACCTGGTCTCCAAAGCACCTGTCTGAGCCATGTTTTGACTGCCGGACGGTTTCTGAGAGTCTGGACATCCCAAGGATGGAACCGATCTAAAACAGCGGTGTTTCCCCTAGAATAACGTAAATATAGCTATTATCATTAAATACCCAATTTTTAAATTAGGAAATTAAAGTGAGATGTTTTCAATTTCATCAGATGGAAAAAAAAATGTATCAGGCAAGTAAGTTAAGAACAAATTCTTATTTACAATGACAGCCTACCGGGGAACAGTGGGTTGAATAGAGATGTATGGCTTTCTAATGTGCAATGTCAGCATACTGTTAACTGCCTTGTTCAGGAGTAGAACGACAGATTTTTACCTTGTCAGCTCAGGGATTCGATCTTGCAACCTTTCGGTAACCACTAGGCTACCTTCTGCCCAACGGAATGAATGTGCATTAATAGCCTTATAGTGCATCAAGAAAAACGGAACTCACAATTCTTTTGGAAACAGCTCGTGGAATTACACTCAAGAATGTCACACAGGTATTCTATTTTGTTTCATCTTCATGATGCATCTCATATTGTGCAAATTCTGTAACCAATGTTGTGGCTAGACTATATAGGCCTATAGGACACTTGGAAAAATACAAATTCCATCCACAGACTAATATTGCCAGGAGAGGCACTGCACAACCCTAAACAGAGTAAACCACTTACTCAGTTGTGGTCCTACTTCCTTTATGATTTCCTAACTATTAAAAGGGCTATGGGAGAGCAGCAGTTTGTCAAAGAGAGAGGAAGTCTACATTGTGTTTTGCTGTTCCCATAACAACAGACAGGCATGCTTGTATCAGCCTGGCTAAGCATTTCAAAAGCAGTTAGTCTGAGCTGTATTTCCCATCCCTAGATGTCGTTACTGAAATGTTACCACACAGCTTTATTCACAGAAATATGTCTAGTCACTGAGGACGTGAAACAAATGAAACAAAATAAAGCCTAATCCTTTATTTCCTGGTCCCCTGACCGGTATAAGCCTCTGTGATTTGTTGACCTTGTAGTTTTTTGGGTTTCATTGGGGGTCCTTTGAATTATTTTGACGTAACAGCTTAGTTGCCTGGGCACAGGTTGGGTATCTGGTTGAATTCCCCAACACCCTCTCATTTTTATTGTAATGTCCCCCTCAGAAATGTCCTTTCAGCCTAGTCCTCACTACACCTCCCCATTCCCACCCACTCACCCCTAGGCAGCTTTGATTCAACCAGTCCCCTAACAAGAGTGGGCCATGGAAATGCTGCCTTTAGGGTAATGACATAGGCCTCATAGGAATATGATAGGAGCATGGTTTCACCATTGCAAGCCTCAGCTCTTTTAGATTTACAGAGGCAGCAACTATGTTAAAAGTTAAAAGAGAAAATAATTACATGTATACAGATGTAGGAGCGTAATTTGATCACTCTTTTGTTGCTGGGAATTTTCCTGTACCGCAGGAAATGCAGATGAGCTTTGTGATTCACATAAATGAACTGAAAACCCACATTAACACACGGTTATATTAACAGTATTGCACTTTTCATGTAGCCTACTTTTGGCCAGCTAAAAGCAAGATTATGGACTAAATGTTCAAATCTGTTAAAATCCTGTTGCTGCAGGATAATTTTGCTGTAACAATATAGGTCAAATTAAGATCCTACATCTGTAGGCCTATAATGGTTATTTATTGATGGCTGTTAGGGAGTGACATTAGGGATATCTAGCGGCCATTTTTGTTTTCTTCTATGGCATTGATAGTTCTATGTGTCAACAAACTCACATTTTTACAACAGCTAGGCTGAGGTAGGAAGGTATTTTTATACCTACAGTAAATATAAACTATGACCAAGAAGACAAGTGCACCCCTCTCATTCCCAGGTGTTTTAGCCAGGTGGTGTTAGGCTTGTTTGAAGGTTTTGACTGACAGACCACCTGCCAGTTACTGCATGACAAAGAGAGGGTTATTGACGATCTAGTGCAAAGTGCAAGAAATAGGTGTTCCAATCCTTCGATCCTTTTAATGGTACTTATCAGACATTACCTGGAGAGATAGAGTGAGGGCAAAAAGTATTTCATCCCCTGCTGATTTTGTATGTTTGCCCACTGACAAAGAAATGATCAGTCTATCATTTTAATGGTAGGTTTATTTGAACAGTGAGAGACAGAATAAAAACAACAAAATCCAGAAAAACGCATGTCAAAAATGTTATAAATTGATTTGCATTTTAATGAGGGAAATAAGTATTTGACCCCCTCTCAATCAGAAATATTTCTGGCTCCCAGGTATCTTTTATACAGGTAACGAGCTGAGATTAGGAGCACACTCTTAAAGGGAGTGCTCCTAATCTCAGCTTGTTACCTGTATAAAAGACACCTGTCCACAGAAGCAATCAATCAATCAGATTCCAAACTCTCCACCATGGCCAAGACTAAAGAGCTCTCCAAGGATGTCAGGGACAAGATTGTAGACCTACACAAGGCTGGAATGGGCTACAAGACCATCGCCAAGCAGCTTGGTGAGAAGGTGACAACAGTTGGTGCGATTATTCGCAAATGGAAGAAACACAAAAGAACTGTCAATCTCCCTCAGCCTGGGGCTCCATGCAAGATCTCACCTCGTGGAGTTGCAATGATCATGAGAATGGTGAGGAATCAGCCCAGAACTACACGGGAGGATCTTGTCAATGATCTCAAGGCAGCTGGGACCATAGTCACCAAGAAAACAATTGGTAACACACTACGCCGTGAAGGACTGAAATCCTGCAGCGCCCGCAAGGTCCCCCTGCTCAAGAAAGCACATATACATGCCCGTCTGAAGTTTGCCAATGAACATCTGAATGATTCAGAAGACAACTGGGTGAAAGTGTTGTGGTCAGATGAGACCAAAATGGATCTCCTTGGCATCAACTCAACTCGCAGTGTTTGGAGGAGGAGGAATGCTGCCTATGACCCCAAGAACACCATCCCCACCGTCAAACATGGAGGTAGAAACATTATGCTTTGGGGGTGTTTTTCTGCTAAGGGGACAGGACAACTTCACCGCATCAAAGGGACGATGGACGGGGCCATGTACCGTCAAATCTTGGGTGAGAACCTCCTTCCCTCAGCCAGGGCATTGAAAATGGGTCGTGGATGGGTATTCCAGCATGACAATGACCCAAAACACACGGCCAAGGCAACAAAGGAGTGGCTCAAGAAGAAGCACATTAAGGTCCTGGAGTGGCCTAGCCAGTCTCCAGACCTTAATCCCATAGAAAATCTGTGGAGGGAGTTGAAGGTTTGAGTTGCCAAACGTCAGCCTCGAAACCTTAATGACTTGGAGACGATCTGCAAAGAGGAGTGGGACAAAATCCCTCCTGAGATGTGTGCAAACCTGGTGGCCAACTACAAGAAACATCTGACCTCTGTGATTGCCAACAAGGGTATTTGCCACCAAGTACTAAGTCATGTTTTGCAGCGGGGTCAAATACGTATTTCCCTCATTAAAATGCAAATCAATTTATAACATTTTTGACATGCGTTTTTCTGGATTTTTTTGTTGTTATTCTGTCTCACTGTTCAAATAAACCTACCATTAAAATGATAGACTGATCATTTCTTTGTCAGTGGCAAACGTACAAAATCAGCAGGGGATCAAATACTTTTTTCCCTCACTGTAGCTCTGCCAAGGATAGCTATCCTGAAGCAGGTGGCGGTTCTACCTTGGCCTTGGTCCGTCCAGAAAAGTAAGAGAGAAAAGTGATAGAGAAAGAGCCAGAAATTGATCTAGATGGCTTAGTTAGTCTGGTCCATCACGTTTCTATCCACATACGATATGCCCTTCCCCTTCACTCTCCCTTCTCCTCCTCCTTCACTCTCCCATCTCCTTCTCCTCCCCCTTCTCCTTCTGTTTCCCCTTCACCTTCTCTCTCCTGTTCTTTCTCCTTTACCTCCTCCCCCTCCTCCTCCATCTCCTCCTCTTTCCCCTTCACTCTCCCCTCTCCTCCTCCTTCACTCTCCCTTCTGCTTCTCTTTTCCCTTCTCCTCCTTCTCCTTGTCCTTCTCCTCAGCTCCTACACCAGGATGTGGGTCCAGGCCCATGGAGCCTTGGAGGACCTCCTGGTGAATGAGCACCCTCCCACTGCCCCTCGGCCGCTGAAGGACCGGCTGCAGGTCTTCCAGGTCCTGGCCACCTTCTACCTGAAGTACCTGCAGATCTTCCGCAGCCTGGAGGCTGTCTACGACCAGATAGTTCACCCCCAGAAGAGGCACATGGTCAGGCACGTGTTGGACGGCGTGATGGGTAGAATCCTGGAGCTCAAGAACGAGATGGTGGAGCTGGAGTTCTCAGAGTTCCACTACTTTGATGATGTGCTGCAGGACCTCAAGCTGACACCTGTGAGTCAGTGGTACTGTACCGGGGACTGAGTGATAGGACGTGAAGGGGGAATGAGGAAAAGGACTTTCTGTATCCTGATAGTCATTTTCAAAGTATTTGAAACTCACCCCTTTACCTCCGAGATTCTACCTTTTGAATCACACACAACGACAGAGAAATATTTCTGCAATATTATATTTTGCAGGAGGACCTGGAGGTGCCCATTCCTCAGTATTTTGTGAGAGAGAGGATGCATGTGCTGCAGGACAGAGAGAAGATGCTGGCTCATGTCATGGCTAAAGGGGGACACATCGAACAGGTTGAGCAGGTTAGAGAAACACACTATCAGACTCCCTTATGTAAGCAATTATTACAATTGTTACCATGCAATTCATTAAAAAAAGTATGGTTACCTCAGCTTAGATAGATAGTGTGGATGTAAAATAAAATATTAAACTAAAACATTACTCTAGTCTCACACAGCAGATGCTTCTTCCCCAAGTTGTATGCCTGGGGAGGAGGTTAACATTACTCTAGTCTCACACAGCAGATGCTTCTTCCCCAAGTTGTATGCCTGGGGAGGAGGTTAACATTACTCTAGTCTCACACAGCAGAAGCTTCTTCCCCAAGTTGTATGCCTGGGGAGGAGTTTAACATTACTCTAGTCTCACACAGCAGATGCTTCTTCCCCAAGTTGTGTGTCTGGGGAGGAGGTTAACATTACTCTAGTCTCACACAGCAGATGCTTCTTCCCCAAGTTGTGTGTCTGGAGAGGAGGTTAACATTACTCTAGTCTCACACAGCAGATGCTTCTTCTCCAAGTTGTATGCCTGGGGAGGAGGTTAACATTACTCTAGTCTCACACAGCAGAAGCTTCTTCCCCAAGTTGTATGCCTGGGGAGGAGGTTAACATTACTCTAGTCTCACACAGCAGATGCTTCTTCCCCAAGTTGTATGTCTGGGGAGGAGGTTAACATTACTCTAGTCTCACACAGCAGATGCTTCTTCCCCAAGTTGTGTGCCTGGGGAGGAGGTTAACATTACTCGTCTCACATAGCAGATGCTTCTTCCCCAAGTTGTATGTCTGGGGAGGAGGTTAACATTACTCTAGTCTCACACAGCAGATGCTTCTTCCCCAAGTTGTATGCCTGGGGAGGAGGTTAACATTAATCTCATAGTGTTGAGGTCCTGTCCCTCTTATCTCTATACTGCTGACTGTGTTCAGGAGGTATCGGTTCAGACCATGTGTCTGGAGGAAGCTGTTCGGGTCCTTCAGGTTTGTGAACGGGCACGGCAGGGTCGGCTCAGGCATCGCTTCATGAAGGAGATACGGCAGGCTGAGGAAGAGGGGAGCCAGGCCAAGAGCCAAACACCCATCAGCACCCTGGACCCCGACCAGGCTGCCACACGCATTCAGAAGGTAAGGAGTGTATACTTATTGTTTAATTTCTCATATTTTGTTCACAAACTTTACTTTCAATACCAGGCCTACATTTCCAATTGCTGTTGAACAGTACTGACTGATGTTTTAATACGAGTGAACCACTAAAGACACAGCCAACAGTCAGGGAAGCTGATTACCTGGGTTAAAGTAACTGTCCAGTGTTTCCAGATTTCTATGAAATATGACTTATAATTAATTACAACATGAGTGAAATAGTTTTCCTTTTTTATTAATTAAGTATGTTAAAACCACTTACATCTAGGCGTTCCGCTAGCGGAACCCCTAGCCAACAGCCAATGGGATCACATGGTGCGAAATACAAAAACAACTAAAATACCACAATTCAATTTTCTCAAACATACGACTATTTTAAACCATTTGAAAGATAAACCTCTCCTGAATCCAACCACGTTGTCCGATTTCAAAAAGGCTTTACAGCGAAAGCAAAACATTAGATTATGTTAGGAGAGTACATAGACCAAAATAACCACACAGCCATTTTCCAAGCAAACATATATGTCAATAAAACCCAAAACACAGCTAAATGAAGCACTAACCTTTGATGATCTTCATCAGATGACACTCCTAGGACATTATGTTATACAATACATGTATGTTTTGTTCAATCAAGTTCATATTTATATCCAAAAACAGCTTTTTACATTAGCATGTGATGTTCAGAAAAGGAATTCCCACCAAAAACTTCCGGTGAATTTACAAAAATACTCATCATAAACGTTGACAAAATACATAACAATTATTTTAACTCCTTTATGCAATCGCTGTGTCAGATTTTAAAATAGCTTTTCGGCGAAAGCACATTTTTCAATATTCTGAGTACATAGCTCGCCATCACGGCGAGCTATTCAGACACCCGCCAAGTTCGGGGCAACCTAAACTCAGAATTAGTATTAGAAATATTGTATTACCTTTGCTGATCTTCGTCAGAATGCACTCCGAGGACTGCTACTTCCACAAGAAATGTTTTTGTTCAAAATAATCCATAGTTATGTCCAAATACCTCCGTTTTGTTCGTGCGTTCAGGTCACTATCCAAAGGGTAACGCGCGAGCGCAATTCGAGACACAAAAAGTCAAAATGTTCCATTACCGTACTTAGAAGCATGTCAAACGCTGTTTAAAATACATTTTTATGGTATTTTTAATGTAAAATTGTGATAATATTCCAACCGGAATATAGTGTATTCATTCAGCGTGCTCGCAGGAACGCGCAAATCCAATCTCTTTGTCCTCAGGCAGACCACTCAGTAACTGAGCTCCTATACTCTGCCCAGAGACAGGAGAAGGCTCAATCCACTTTCTGAAGGCTTTAGACAGCCAATGGAAGCCTTAGAAAGTGCAACGTAACAGCACAGATACTATAGTTTTGAAAGGGACTAGAAAGAAGAACTACATTTCTCAGATCCTACACTTCCTGGCTGACTTTTTCTCAGGTTTTTTCCTGCCATATGAGTTCTGTTATACTCACAGTCATCATTCAAACAGTTTTAGAAACTTCAGAGTGTTTTCTATCCAAATCTACTAATAATATGCATATTCTCGTTTGTGGGCAAGAGTAGTAACCAGTTCAAATCGGGTACGTTTTTTCATCCGGCCGTGAAAATACTGCCCCCTATCCATATCAAGTTAAAAAGCAGCTTTTCTGTGTTGGAATGGTGTGGGCGTTAAAAATATTAATGCAAGTAGACCACTGATTGGCCAGCTCATCCTCAGGATGATGACATCATCCTCTATAAGGAAATAATAAGCATTTTTGAAACGGTCTGTTTGAGATACAAGTTTGAGTTGGTTTTTTAAAAAGTATTTTTTCCCCAATTTATGCTTTGTCCACAAATACAAGTATTGGATGAGTTAACAACATTATTTGGATATGAGTTAACTTTTAAAAGTGAGATTTTCACTGGACATTTACTTTAATATGGTCACAAAGGTTTGTAGTTCATCCCACTCTCTAATCAGAGGGTTGTAGTTCATCCCACTCTCTCTAGTCAGAGGGTTGTAGTTCATCACACTCTCTCTAGTCAGAGGGTTGTAGTTCATCACACTCTCTCTAGTCAGAGGGTTGTAGTTCATCACACTCTCTCTAGTCAGAGGGTTGTAGTTCATCACACTCTCTCTAATCAGAGGGTTGTAGTTCATCCCACTCTCTCTAATCAGAGGGTTGTAGTTCATCACACTCTCTCTAATCAGAGGGTTGTAGTTCATCACACTCTCTCTAATCAGAGGGTTGTAGTTCATCACACTCTCTCTAGTCAGAGGGTTGTAGTTCATCCCACTCTCTCTAGTCAGAGGGTTGTAGTTCATCACACTTTCTCTAATCAGAGGGTTGTAGTTCATCACACTCTCTCTAGTCAGAGGGTTGTAGTTCATCCCACTCTCTCTAATCAGAGGGTTGTAGTTCATCACACTCTCTCTAGTCAGAGGGTTGTAGTTCATCACACTCTCTCTAGTCAGAGGGTTGTAGTTCATCACACTCTCTCTAGTCAGAGGGTTGTAGTTCATCACACTCTCTCTAGTCAGAGGGTTGTAGTTCATCACACTCTCTCTAATCAGAGGGTTGTAGTTCATCCCACTCTCTCTAGTCAGAGGGTTGTAGTTCATCACACTCGCTCTAGTCAGAGGGTTGTAGTTCATCCCACTCTCTCTAATCAGAGGGTTGTAGTTCATCACACTCTCTCTAGTCAGAGGGTTGTAGTTCATCACACTCTCTCTAATCAGAGGGTTGTAGTTCATCACACTCTCTCTAATCAGAGGGTTGTAGTTCATCACACTCTCTCTAGTCAGAGGGTTGTAGTTCATCACACTCTCTCTAGTCAGAGGGTTGTAGTTCATCACACTCGCTCTAGTCAGAGGGTTGTAGTTCATCACACTCTCTCTAATCAGAGGGTTGTAGTTCATCACACTCTCTCTAGTCAGAGGGTTGTAGTTCATCACACTCTCTCTAATCAGAGGGTTGTAGTTCATCACACTCTCTCTAGTCAGAGGGTTGTAGTTCATCCCACTCTCTAATCAGAGGGTTGTAGTTCATCCCACTCTCTCTAATCAGAGGGTTGTAGTTCATCCCACTCTCTCTAGTCAGAGGGTTGTAGTTCATCACACTCTCTCTAGTCAGAGGGTTGTAGTTCATCACACTCTCTCTAATCAGAGGGTTGTAGTTCATCCCACTCTCTCTAATCAGAGGGTTGTAGTTCATCACACACTCTCTAATCAGAGGGTTGTAGTTCATCACACTCTCTCTAGTCAGAGGGTTGTAGTTCATCACACTCTCTCTAATCAGAGGGTTGTAGTTCATCACACTCTCTCTAGTCAGAGGGTTGTAGTTCATCCCACTCTCTCTAGTCAGAGGGTTGTAGTTCATCCCACTCTCTCTAATCAGAGGGTTGTAGTTCATCACACTCTCTCTAGTCAGAGGGTTGTAGTTCATCACACTCTCTGTAATCAGAGGGTTGTAGTTCATCCCACTCTAATCAGAGGGTTGTAGTTCATCCCACTCTCTCTAGTCAGAGGGTTGTAGTTCATCACACTCTCTCTAGTCAGAGGGTTGTAGTTCATCACACTCTCTCTAATCAGAGGGTTGTAGTTCATCACACTCTCTCTAATCAGAGGGTTGTAGTTCATCACACTCTCTCTAGTCAAAGCCAAACCACCTCTTGATGAATTGCTCAATGATAGGTAACAGAATACCATCTGTATTAAACGCTGCTATACACTTGGACTGAGTCCAAGTCTAAATCGATGGCTGCTTTTACTTTGTATGGAGAAATGGGTCCAAGGGATACAGTTTTCTGCCTGCTTTGCAAAAAGGCACAACAAGTTCATCTCAACAATGTTATCTCAATGTCACCGCTCTGCTGTTGGTTGGTTCATAACCATAGTACCACCTAGATGTTCTCATACAGACACCCAGATGTCAAAACGCTGGGTCATCACATTACATGATCAGCAAGGTCATGGAAACGAACACCTAAAATTCAGACTCACTTTCAGTTCCCCCCACCATTCTCTCTCATCGGCCCAACAAAGCCGCTGGGCACATTGCTTTCACGGAGGAATCGGGTGTGTAGATATTTTATGGAGAGGTTGGATCATGTATGGTTATAATAACGTGGCATGGCTGAGGTAGTGACAAGTGGTTCTGTTGACCTGACCTGTTAGGGTTCATGTTCAGGTCAGAGCGCTGGGTCAATGTTAATCCCTGTCTTGCACAAGGGACGGTATCGATCAAACACTGTTAGACAAACCTGACTTTGTAAGCAGCACCTTGGTAGAACAGGACACTACTTTCATATCAGATGTCACCACCACTGTGACTGATACATAGGCTCATTCCTCCCTGCAGTAGTGTTGCATTCCTCATCTATGTGAGTGGGAGATATCATTGGAGCAGGCCAGCCAAAGAGAGGGGTCTCTTCCGTGGGGGGGGGGGCAGGTGTTATCATGAGTAGCGTCTGTCTCCTGGATGTTAGCTGCCTGCCAGCCCCCGGGTCCTGAGTGTTTGGCATTTGTCGGGCTCTGCTCAGCTCTCAGCTGTTCATGCAATGCAGTATGGGCATGCTGGTTATAAAATCCTCTTTTGTCTGTCCCCTTGAGTTGTGTTCTACGTGTCTCGTTTTATGTTCTATGTGTGTCTTGTTTTGGGTTCTAGGTATGTCTTGTTGTGTTCTAGGTGTCCTGTTTTTCTGGTGTGTTCTAGGTGTCCCGTGTTGTGTCCTAGCTGTCCTGTTTTTCTGGTGTGTTCTAGGTGTCCCGTGTTGTGTCGTAGCTGTCCTGTTGTTCTGGTGTGTTCTAGGTGTCCCGTGTTGTGTCCTAGCTGTCCTGTTGTTCTGGTGTGTTCTAGGTGCCCCATGTTGTGTCCTAGCTGTCCTGTTGTTCTGGTGTGTTCTAGGTGTCCCGTGTTGTGTCCTAGCTGTCCTGTTTTTCTGGTGTGTTCTAGGTGTCCCGTGTTGTGTCCTAGCTGTCCTGTTGTTCTGGTATGTTCTAGGTGTCCCGTGTTGTGTCCTAGCTGTCCTGTTGTTCTGGTTTATTCTAGGTGTCCCGTGTTGTGTCCTAGCTGTCCTGTTGTTCTGGTGTGTTCTAGGTGTCCTGTGTTGTGTCCTAGCTGTCCTGTTGTTCTGGTGTGTTCTAGGTGTCCTGTGTTGTGTCCTAGCTGTCCTGTTGTTATGGTGTGTTCTAGGGGTCCCGTGTTGTGTCCTAGCTGTCCTGTTTTTCTGGTGTGTTCTAGGTGTCCTGTGTTGTGTCCTAGCTGTCCTGTTGTTCTGGTGTGTTCTAGGTGTCCTGTGTTGTGTCCTAGCTGTCCTGTTGTTCTGGTATGTTCCAGGTCTGGCGGGGCTACAGTCAGAGGAAGAGAACCAGGAGAGAGCGGCTGGAGGAGATGGTATTTCTGGGAATGGTGGGTGTACTTGTTCACTGTTCCCTCTACCAGGACTGTGTTGGGTAACAAAGGGGCAGGGTTACTCTGAGTCAGTAAACACAGACTATCACAGACACGTCTGTATTGTGAAGGTCAGCCAATCAGTACCAGTGGTGATAACCGGACAAGCCTTGGTGCCATGGTAACTTTGTTTATCTTCCCTTTGTGCTAAATCTGTTTGTCTCTCTCTCTCAATTCAATTAAATTTAAGGGGCTTTATAGGCATGGGAAACATTGCCTAAGCAAGTGAAATAGATAATAAACAAACGTGAAATAAACAATAAAACAGTAAACATTACTCACAAAAGGTACAAAAGAATAAAGACATTTCAAATGTGATATTATGTCTATATACATTGTTGTAACAATGTGCAAATAGTTCAAGTACAAAAGGGAAATAAATGGTGTTTGTTCTTCACTGGTTGCCCTTTTCTTGTGGCAACAGGTCACAAATCTTTCTGCTGTGATTGGATTGGATTTGGATTCAAATTCTTTGTGGATCTGTGTAATCTGAGGGAAATATGTGTCTCTAATATGGTCATACATTTGGCAGGAGGTTAGGAAGTGCCTCTGTTTCCACCTCATTTTGTAGGCAGTGTGCAAATAGCCTGTCTTCTCTTGAGAGCCAGGTCTGCCTACGGCGACCTCTCTCAATAGCAAGGCTATGCTCACTGAGTCTGTACTTAGTCAAAGCTTTCCTTAATTTTGGGTCAGTCACAGTGGTCAGGTATTCTGCCACTGTTAATTCTTTCCAATGTGTCAAGTAATTATCTTTTTGTTTTCTCATGATTTGGTTGGGCCTAATTGTGTTGCTGTCCTGGGGCTCTGTGGGGTGTGTTTGTGTTTGTGAACAGAGCCCCAGGACCAGCTTGCTTAGGGGACTCTTCTCCAGGTTCATCTCTCTGTAGGTGATGGCTTTGTTATGAAAGGTTTGGGAATTGCTTCCTTTTAGGTGGTTGTAGAATTTAACGGCTCTTTCTGGATTTTGATAATTAGCGGGTATCGGCAGAGTCTCAATTTGGTGTTTGTCCATTTTTGTGAATGTTTGGCTGGTGAGCGGACCCCAGACTTCACAACCATAAAGGGCAATGGGTTCTATAACTGATTCAAGTATTTTTAGCCAGATCCTAATTGGTATGTAAAATTTGATGTTCCTTGTGATGGCATAGAAGGCCCTTCTTGCCTTGTCTCTCAGCTCATTCACAGCTTAGTGGAAGTTACCTGTGGCGCTGATGTTTAGGCCGAGGTATGTATCGTTTTTTGTGTGCTCTAGGGCAACGGTGTCTAGATGGAATTTGTATTTGTGGTCCTGGCGACTGGACCTTTTTTGGAACACCATTATTTTGGTCTTACTGAGATTTACTGTCAGGGCCCAGGTCTGGCAGAATCTGTGCAGAAGATCTAGGTGCTGCTGTAGGCCCTCATCCTTGGTTGGTGACAGAAGCACCAATTCATCAGCAAAGAGTAGACATTTGACTTCAAATTCTAGTAGGGTGAGGCCGGGTGCTGCAGACTGTTCTAGTGCCCGCGCCAATTCGTTGATATTTATGTTGAAGAGGGTGGGGCTTAAGCTGCATCCCTGTCTCACCCCACTAATCTCTATAGCTGTGTCTGGTCCTCCCTGGTCCTCAGGTCCCTCCAGAGCAGCAGCAGCAGAGGCCCAGTGTGGCCCAGCTGAAGGCCCAGCAGGTGGAGACGACTCGCAGGCTGGTCCAGGAGGAGAATGAGGCTGAGTACCAGAGGGCCCTGGTCAGCATCAAGGAGTCTGTGCGTGCCGTGGATGGCCCTGACCTAAGGGAAACCCTGCAAGAGCAGATCAGACAGTGGTTAATCGAGTGCCGGTGAGACAGGCAGGCAACGGGGAAGTCTGTCTTCTTTCACAGCAGCTGTTTCTTTTGTTATCTTCTCTCTCTCCCAACCTAACTCCTCCTTCTGTCACTGCCATGTCTCTGAGGTTATCACACCCATAGACTCTTCCTGGCTCCTGCCAAACCCTTCCCCACCAGTATGTATCTGTCCCTGTTCGTGTCATGAAGAGGAGGTTGGAATGGAAAAGGGGAGGGGGAGGACAAGAGCAAAAACAGAGTGTTAGTGTGAGGCCTAATGGCTGTTAGGTGCAGGATATGGCCGGAGGAAAGGAGCCACAGTCAGTGGCTATGTGTGTCTTCCCTCTATGTGTGTCTTCCCTCTATGTGTGTCTTCCCTCTATGTGTGTCTTCCCCTCTATGTGTGTCTTCCCCTCTATGTGTGTCTTCCCTCTATGTGTGTCTTCCCCTCTATGTGTGTCTTCCCTCTATGTGTGTCTTCCCTCTATATGTGTCTTCCCCTCTATGTGTGTCTTCCCTCTATGTGTGTCTTCCCTCTATGTGTGTCTTCCCCTCTATGTGTGTCTTCCCCTCTATGTGTGTCTTCCCTCTATGTGTGTCTTCCCTCTATGTGTGTCTTCCCTCTATGTGTGTCTTCCCCTCTATGTGTGTCTTCCCTCTATGTGTGTCTTCCCTCTATGTGTGTCTTCCCTCTATGTGTGTCTTCCCTCCATGTGTGTCTTCCCTCCATGTGTGTCTTCCCTCTATGTGTGTCTTCCCCTCTATGTGTGTCTTCCCTCTATGTGTGTCTTCCCCTCTATGTGTGTCTTCCCTCTATGTGTGTCTTCCCTCTATGTGTGTCTTCCCCTCTATGTGTGTCTTCCCCTCTATGTGTGTCTTCCTTCTATATGTGTCTTCCCTCTATGTGTGTCTTCCCTCCATGTGTGTGTCTTCCCCTCCATGCTAGCTGCCTATTAGTGCATTCCAGGGTGATTTATGGTTGGCCAGCGGTGGGTGCTGCCTGCCTAACCAGTAGAGTGACAATGGACATAAGTCCTCCAGGCTGGGGGCCCTGGAGAGCCCTGGGGAGTGAACAGAGATAGAACAGCTCCCATGGGGACAAAGCAATGACCCACAATGGCCCTGGCCTCCACATTCAGCCCCAGGCTGCGTCCCAAAAGGCACCCTATTCCCTAAATAGTGTACTACTTTTGACCAGAGCCCTATGGGCCCATTTGGGACACAACCCCAGTGTCTCAGGCTCCAGCCTGGCCTCCAAGGCCCTGCCCTCTGCTGTGACCTCGGCTGAGCTGCTGACAACATTATAAGCACTGTGTCGGGTGGATGAGGTGGTCACACCCTCCAGGGTGGAATAAACTCTAAACCCTGTCGGTACAGCTTCCTCAACCTGTCTGATGAGAATCTAAACCCTGTCGGTACAGCTTCCTCAACCTGTCTGATGAGAATCTAAACCCTGTCGGTACAGCTTCCTCAACCTGTCTGATGAGAATCTAAACCCTGTCGGTACAGCTTCCTCAACCTGTCTGATGAGAATCTAAACCCTGTCGGTACAGCTTCCTCAACCTGTCTGATGAGAATCTAAACCCTGTCGGTACAGCTTCCTCAACCTGTCTGATGAGAATCTAAACCCTGTTGGTACAGCTTCCTCAACCTGTCTGATGAGAATCTAAACCCTGTCGGTACAGCTTCCTCAACCTGCCTGATGAGAATCTAAACCCTGTCGGTACAGCTTCCTCAACCTGTCTGATGAGAATCTAAACCCTGTCGGTACAGCTTCCTCAACCTGTCTGATGAGAATCTAAACCCTGTCGGTACAGCTTCCTCAACATGTCTGATGAGAATCTAAACCCTGTCGGTACAGCTTCCTCAACCTGTCTGATGAGAATCTAAACCCTGTCAGTACAGCTTCCTCAACCTGTCTGATGAGAATCTAAACCCTGTCGGTACAGCTTCCTCAACCTGTCTGATGAGAATCTAAACCCTGTGAGTACAGCTTCCTCAACCTGCCTGATGAGAATCTAAACCCTGTCGGTACAGCTTCCTCAACCTGTCTGATGAGAATCTAAACCCTGTCGGTACAGCTTCCTCAACCTGCCTGATGAGAATCTAAACCCTGTCGGTACAGCTTCCTCAACCTGTCTGATGAGAATCTAAACCCTGTCGGTACAGCTTCCTCAACCTGTCTGATGAGAATCTAAACCCTGTCGGTACAGCTTCCTCAACCTGTCTGATGAGAATCTAAACCCTGTTGGTACAGCTTCCTCAACCTGCCTGATGAGAATCTAAACCCTGTCGGTACAGCTTCCTCAACCTGTCTGATGAGAATCTAAACCCTGTCGGTACAGCTTCCTCAACCTGTCTGATGAGAATCTAAACCCTGTTGGTACAGCTTCCTCAACCTGTCTGATGAGAATCTAAACCCTGTCGGTACAGCTTCCTCAACCTGTCTGATGAGAATCTAAACCCTGTCGGTACAGCTTCCTCAACCTGTCTGATGAGAATCTAAACCCTGTCGGTACAGCTTCCTCAACCTGTCTGATGAGAATCTAAACCCTGTCGGTACAGCTTCCTCAACCTGTCTGATGAGAATCTAAACCCTGTCGGTACAGCTTCCTCAACCTGTCTGATGAGAATCTAAACCCTGTCGGTACAGCTTCCTCAACCTGTCTGATGAGAATCTAAACCCTGTCGGTACAGCTTCCTCAACCTGTCTGATGAGAATCTAAACCCTGTCAGTACAGCTTCCTCAACCTGTCTGATGAGAATCTAAACCCTGTCGGTACAGCTTCCTCAACATGTCTGATGAGAATCTAAACCCTGTCGGTACAGCTTCCTCAACCTGCCTGATGAGAATCTAAACCCTGTGAGTACAGCTTCCTCAACCTGTCTGATGAGAATCTAAACCCTGTTGGTACAGCTTCCTCAACATGTCTGATGAGAATCTAAACCCTGTCGGTACAGCTTCCTCAACCTGTCTGATGAGAATCTAAACCCTGTTGGTACAGCTTCCTCAACCTGCCTGATGAGAATCTAAACCCTGTTGGTACAGCTTCCTCAACATGTCTGATGAGAATCTAAACCCTGTCGGTACAGCTTCCTCAACCTGCCTGATGAGAATCTAAACCCTGTCAGTACAGCTTCCTCAACCTGTCTGATGAGAATCTAAACCCTGTCGGTACAGCTTCCTCAACCTGTCTGATGAGAATCTAAACCCTGTCGGTACAGCTTCCTCAACCTGTCTGATGAGAATCTAAACCCTGTCGGTACAGCTTCCTCAACCTGCCTGATGAGAATCTAAACCCTGTCGGTACAGCTTCCTCAACCTGTCTGATGAGAATCTAAACCCTGTCGGTACAGCTTCCTCAACCTGTCTGATGAGAATCTAAACCCTGTCAGTACAGCTTCCTCAACCTGTCTGATGAGAATCTAAACCCTGTTGGTACAGCTTCCTCAACATGTCTGATGAGAATCTAAACCCTGTCGGTACAGCTTCCTCAACCTGCCTGATGAGAATCTAAACCCTGTCAGTACAGCTTCCTCAACCTGTCTGATGAGAATCTAAACCCTGTTGGTACAGCTTCCTCAACCTGTCTGATGAGAATCTAAACCCTGTTGGTACAGCTTCCTCAACCTGCCTGATGAGAATCTAAACCCTGTCGGTACAGCTTCCTCAACATGTCTGATGAGAATCTAAACCCTGTTGGTACAGCTTCCTCAACCTGTCTGATGAGAATCTAAACCCTGTCGGTACAGCTTCCTCAACATGTCTGATGAGAATCTAAACCCTGTTGGTACAGCTTCCTCAACCTGCCTGATGAGAATCTAAACCCTGTTGGTACAGCTTCCTCAACCTGCCTGATGAGAATCTAAACCCTGTCGGTACAGCTTCCTCAACATGTCTGATGAGAATCTAAACCCTGTTGGTACAGCTTCCTCAACCTGCCTGATGAGAATCTAAACCCTGTCGGTACAGCTTCCTCAACCTGTCTGATGAGAATCTAAACCCTGTTGGTACAGCTTCCTCAACCTGTCTGATGAGAATACGAAAGTTTCGAGGCCAAGAGGAGAGGACCAGATTTGAAGGAAGTTGGAAGCTAAATGTTGGTTCACAGGGTTGCTCTAAGGTTTAGGATAGTGAGAGATGGAAGGGAAGTGAGGGATACATAGTTTGGCGTTCCGAAGAGCAATTCCTGGTCGGGTGATTATTTTCTCTCCACGTTGAGATAACTGCTCCCTGACATGAACCACCCCTAATTAGTGGAAGTATCTGAGGCATTTAGAAAACCATTAGGAGGGTCTGCCCTCTGGTGACCTTGTTGGGGGTCTGCCATCTAACTCTCAGTGTGACATAGTACAATTCATCAAGAATGATATATCTGTAATGAAAATGATCATTTAAGAACAGGAAGTATCCCAGATTGTGTCTTTAAAACATGCTATTTATTGTAGAGATGCCACTGGAAAGTTTCCTGACTTCCCCAATGCTGAGGATGGGGGATCAACAGCCATATTTGCACAGAAAACACCTGACCAGGTAGACTAATGACCCATGGTCCTCATATAACCTACAGACAGTTAACAAACACTCCGTTTCTTTTTCTATGCTCATCTCATTTTTGTTCCTGATAGGTCGCTGCAGAATTAGCAGCGAAAGAAGAAGAGAAGGAGAAGAAGAGGAAAGACAACATAAATAAAGATAAGAAGGGTGGGAAGGACCGCAAGGATCAGAAGAAAGACAAGAAGGGGAAAAGCAAACAGAAAAAAGGAGGAAAAGAAGATGGAGAGGTGGGCTCAGACAAGGCTTGGCCAATAGTGGCTCATGTTATTAAACAGACAAGGCTTGGTGGCCAATAGTAGCTTCAGAATTGCTTTATCCAGGCTTTTGATAAGAAGAGCTCAGTTTATTCTCTTCCTCTGAAACATAACTGATCTGAGTCTGACCTTAATGCCGTTCTTAAAACATAACTGATCTGAGTCTGACCTTAATGCCATTCTTAAAACAAAGTGAAACATAACTGATCTGAGTCTGACCTTAATGCCATTCTTAAAACATAACTGATCTGAGTCTGACCTTAATGCCATTCTTAAAACAAAGTAAATCATAACTGATCTGAGTCTGACCTTAATGCCATTCTTAAAACAAAGTGAATCATAATTGATCTGAGTCTGACCTTAATGCCGTTCTTAAAACAAAGTGAAACATAACTGATCTGAGTCTGACCTTAATGCCATTCTTAAAACAAAGTGAATCATAACTGATCTGAGTCTGACCTTAATGCCATTCTTAAAACAAAGTGAATCATAACTGATCTGAGTCTGACCTTAATGCCATTCTTAAAACAAAGTGAAACATAACTGATCTGAGTCTTGACCTTAATGCCGTTCTTAAAACATAACTGATCTGAGTCTGACCTTAATGCCATTCTTAAAACAAAGTAAATCATAACTGATCTGAGTCTGACCTTAATGCCATTCTTAAAACAAAGTGAATCATAACTGATCTGAGTATGACCTTAATGCCGTTCTTAAAACATAACTGATCTGAGTCTGACCTTAATGCCATTCTTAAAACAAAGTGAATCATAACTGATCTGAGTCTGACCTTAATGCCATTCTTAAAACAAAGTGAATCATAACTGATCTGAGTCTGACCTTAATGCCATTCTTAAAACAAACTGAATCATAACTGATCTGAGTATGACCTTAATGCCATTCTTAAAACATAACTGATCTGAGTCTGACCTTAATGCCATTCTTAAAACAAAGTGAATCATAACTGATCTGAGTCTGACCTTAATGCCATTCTTAAAACAAAGTGAATCATAACTGATCTGAGTCTGACCTTAATGCCATTCTTAAAACAACGTGAATCATAACTGATCTGAGTCTGACCTTAATGCCATTCTTAAAACAACGTGAATCATAACTGATCTGAGTCTGACCTTAATGCCATTCTTAAAACAAAGTGAATCATAACTGATCTGAGTCTGACCTTAATGCCATTCTTAAAACAAAGTGAAACATAACTGATCTGAGTCTTGACCTTAATGCCGTTCTTAAAACATAACTGATCTGAGTCTGACCTTAATGCCATTCTTAAAACAAAGTAAATCATAACTGATCTGAGTCTGACCTTAATGCCATTCTTAAAACAAAGTGAATCATAACTGATCTGAGTATGACCTTAATGCCGTTCTTAAAACATAACTGATCTGAGTCTGACCTTAATGCCATTCTTAAAACAAAGTGAATCATAACTGATCTGAGTCTGACCTTAATGCCATTCTTAAAACAAAGTGAATCATAACTGATCTGAGTCTGACCTTAATGCCATTCTTAAAACAAAGTGAATCATAACTGATCTGAGTATGACCTTAATGCCATTCTTAAAACATAACTGATCTGAGTCTGACCTTAATGCCATTCTTAAAACAAAGTGAAACATTCAAAACCTTCAGAAGACCACAGAGTCTCAAAGTCAAACCAATAGACCGAAAGTGTAAGTGACGGGCAATAATCTTCAGTCGTGTGCTTTTCCTCTTAAGCGAATTGAAGTAGGTGCTTTATTGCAGCCTCTCTCCACCTGTTTTCCTCATGAAGGCCCAATCCCACTGGACGTACACAATTAAGACCATAAAATACACCTCCGCTACCATGGTCTTCTCAGAGGATTGAGGGTGTGGTGGAACGATAGAGATGTTTACTGCTGAAGACTGTGAAGACTGTGAGGAAATATTTCTGACTTCAGTCAAGTGTTCCTCAAAATGGTTTGTTCAAGCCAAGGATTCAGTCCCAGTCCACATCCCCCTTGCATGAAGAATATGTCTCTCGTTGTCCCACATCAAGCCAATAAAAGTAAGGGCTATATTCATTCTGTATCGCTGAAGCAAGTGGTCCTGGTCGATCCATAAGGACGCTTCCTGCCTCGCACCATGAGTGTTGTCATCCAACGTTGGAGCATATTATGAAGCACTTAAGACTCCTCCAATATTTTCAAATGGATTTCTCCATCTTTTGGGAGCCATTAAATGCTAATGGTGAAATGTATTAAAGAATGAGAGGGAACATAAAACATGCCATGTCTGAATAACTGATAGATTCCCTTTGAGAACAGCCCCCCCAGTCCACTCCCTACCTGTCTAGAACTCTCCTCATTGAATGGAAGAGAAAACGTGCGTGTGTGTGCATGAGCGCATGTGTTTTCGTATGTGTGCATGTGTAAAGGGACTGGATGTTGATGTTGTACTCCTGACTATGCATTAAGACAACATCTAGTTCTATAAGTCATCCACCCAGCATCTCTCTGTCTCCTACTGTTTATCCACATCATCATAGATAGTTCTGGATCTGACCTGGTGTCACAGCATGGATAGTTCTGGATCTGACCTGGTGTCACAGCATAGATAGTTCTGGATCTGATCTGGTGTCACAGCATAGATAGTTCTGGATCTGATCTGGTGTCAGCATGGATAGTTCTGGATCTGACCTGGTGTCACAGCATAGATAGTTCTGGATCTGATCTGGTGTCACAGCATGGATAGTTCTGGATCTGACCTGGTGTAACAGCATAGATAGTTCTGGATCTGACCTGGTGTCACAGCATGGATAGTTCTGGATCTGACCTGGTGTCACAGCATGGATAGTTCTGGATCTGACCTGGTGTCACAGCATAGATAGTTCTGGATCTGACCTGGTGTCACAGCATAGATAGTTCTGGATCTGACCTGGTGTAACAGCATGGATAGTTCTGGATCTGACCTGGTGTCACAGCATGGATAGTTCTGGATCTGATCTGGTGTCACAGCATGGATAGTTCTGGATCTGACCTGGTGTCACAGCATGGATAGTTCTGGATCTGATCTGGTGTCACAGCATGGATAGTTCTGGATCTGACCTGGTGTCACAGCATAGATAGTTCTGGATCTCACCTGGTGTAAATAGCATGGATAGTTCTGGATCTGACCTGGTGTAACAGCACAGCGGAGGGCAGGTCATCTGTAGAGCAGCTTTGAACTCTATCCAAGTCATGTGGAGTTTCTGAAAACCTCAACTCTCTCCACTAAATTAGCCATAAGACCTGAGACCCCTGTCATTACCTTAAACTACAAGGTGCCATTTCCTTTCTGCCTTGCTTAGATTGCATCTATCCTAAAATGCATAGACTATACATAGGACTTTGAGAAAATAATATGGAATGAAACTACTTATAAAGCTTTAAAACTGTGTCCAGCTGTAATACACGTAATGTAACTGATTGATTAATTTCTTGTCTCTTGAAGGAGGAGGAGAAGGGCTGGAAAATGCCCCCGAGCAACTTCCCCCCTACTGTTGTGGAGGGAAACAAAATGTACAAAGGTGAGTTAGAGAGTAGGTATGAGGACCATAGTAATGTATAAAGGTGAGTTAGAGAGTAGGTATGAAGACCATAGTAATGTGGTGATAAGAGGCAATGATGAACTATTTACACAGCATTGCTAAAGGATCGAGCTGATAGGCACAGATCTGAAGTCTACCTTCCACAGTGTTTCTCTCTGTGGTGGTTCATGATGTCTCACTGAAGACAGCGGTGTCTCAGACATTGTCAACTGTTGTATAGTGACAGGAGTCACAGCTTGAGAGGCTAGTGGTTTCTGAATCTTTACCATGGGCCTGTTGTTGGTGTTTCTTGAATCAGTGTGGGACCACAAATCAATCTGATCACCTGACAGACTTCCTGTCTCCCATGGTGCCCTGGGCCCTTAACGAGGAAGTGATGCGTGCCGCCCAGGCTCCTGTCTCTCAGTGACCCGCGGAGGAGCGTGTGTCCAACCCCCATGTCTGCCTTTACGCAATGACTCAGTGAGGAGCAGTTGGACCTGGAGCCTCCAGATTGTTGTTTCAAGTCAACCACCCTGCTTCCTCCAATGGAGATGGAGATGGATGACTGACTTTGTTTTGGTGTTTTAGCTTTTCACAGGTTTAGTCATTAGCCCTTTGACAGCTATCCCCTCTTCTGGTTAAGTCAGTTTGACTCTTTCCACATTTTGATAGGCGACCAAGGGAGATTTCAACAGAATGTTGAGTACTGAAGTCTGTGTTGACTGACTCCAGCTGTCTCCCCGAATGGAGAAACAATGCAGAGAAATTACAGAAGCTGCTGCTTTCCTCCTGTTGCTGCTAGATACAGGTCAGACATCCAGGAGTAACTCCACCTATCTCCAAAATCTGCTGCTTCCTTCCTGTTGCTGCTAGATACAGGTCAGACATCCAGGAGTAACTCCACCTATCTCCAAACGCTGCTGCTTTCCTCCTGTTGCTGCTAGATACAGGTCAGACATCCAGGAGTAACTCCACCTATCTCCATATGAGCTCGTCTGGCTTCAATATTTTACTCCTTAAAGACTCAAACCCTTTCAACAACGTTTCAACAACCAGATGAAGCTTCTTGGTCCCGAGTAGGGAGGGATCTCTCTCTCTGGAGGAGTCTGCATCCTCCGACCACATACATCCTGGGTCTCATCACTCCTTTCTCTCCCCCTCTCCCTCCCTTCACTTAACTTATCTGACCCAGTCACCCGAGGTGGAAGGGTTCTAGGTGGAATGGTGGAATGCTTCTCTGGGGGCAGCATGTGTTATTTGGCTTCTCGTCAGGCGGTTCCACTGCTGCACAAACACCCACAAATCACTGAGGGAAATATGCAGGATCAGTCACCACTGCTCTCCGGGCGTGTCTCAAAGGTCTACAGGGTTGGTGCCAAAACAACAAACATTATTCAGAGGAGAAATGGCGTGATTATTATATTACGCAGGCTTATCCCCCAAAGCTGTGGGGAGTATTATGGATAGCACAGTAGTTTCATTTAAATGTCTATGAACTCAATAGTTCCATTCTGAATTCCAGGCAGTTTAGTAATTGAAATGGAATTGACTCCCTCTCTGATACAAAGTGACCAGTCAATATCTCGGCTCATTGAACGTTCATGGGCCTGTGATATCCTTGGATGAAAGGTAAGGGAATGAGGCTGAAGGGAAGTGAGTGAATAGTCGCTGTGTGTATATCTGTGCCACAGTGGCAAATTCAGCCCTTTCAAGCTGCTGCACTACTTCCTAATCTACACAATGGGAGCATTAGAGTCAAATCACTGGGATATCCTGTTGACATCCCTGTGGAGGACAAAGATACAGCCTTCTCAGTGTTCCCAGCTTAATGAGATATGTCATAACACAATAACGCCTTTATTCAAAGATACCTATAGTCCACTATTAAACACACATATTCAGAGCAGGTGACCCATGTGAGAATTCAATTGAAGCCACAACATTGGTCTTGCCAGCACTGGTTTTACAAACTCAACTTTTTTGGGGAGAGCTTAATGGTCTTTTGATCAGAATCATGCTCCAACCAACAGAACCAGCTGGAGAAATGATTACCACGCTGACAGAGACTAACATCTTACTTGTGTCTAACCCTAGTCTGTCAGTGACCGTAGGTCTCTGCTCCACCTCTGCTCTGCCTCACCTTTAGTTCAGCATTGAGAGGGTGAAGGAGAGGGTAACAGAATCTACAACCAATAGCCAGTCAGCAGCTGTAGAGTTAGCAGGAAGTAATTATATTCCCAGTCAAAAGTGTTAAATTGTCTCCTCGTTATGATTCACCTCAGATGGCAACTGGTACAACACAGGGCTTTAGGTTACATTCCTGTTAGAAGCAACACACACACAGAGACCTTTGAGATGTAATGAAGACCAGATGCTGGCCCAGCGCTTTACACCTCATCATCTCACCACCTGACCTCCACAACGTTTATCACGTTATATGTGTGTGTGTGTGTGTGTGTGTGTGTGTATGTGTATGTGTATGTGTATGTGTGTGTGTGTGTGTGTGTGTGTGTGTGTGTGTGTGTGTGTGTGTGTAGTGAGGTCAGCGGTTTCTACAAGGCCATAGAGCGGCTTTGCCTATATCTGGGGCCAGTCTCTCTTATTAGCCCAAACTAGCCCCGGTCTAAGTTAGCTGTAGGTTGACGGCGTCTAGACTCCAACATGAGAGGGGAGTGATTGATTTTGAGGTTTTTATTAGGAGTGAACTCTCCTCTTAGTGCCTTTATAGTAATGGGGAAGGACAGGGACTAAAACACTGCAGCTGGTCCTCCTCCCTCTCCTCCCACTCTCTCTCTCTCTCTCTTCTCCCTCTCTTCCCTCTCCCTCTCCTCCCTCATCCCCCTCTCACTCTCCTCCCTCTCTTCTTCTCCTGTCTCTCTCCTCCTCCCTCTCTCTCCTCCTTCTCCCTCCTCTCTTCTCCTCCTCCCTCCCTCTCCTCTCTCTTTCATCATCTCCCTTAAGCCTCAGCATTAAAGATCCTAAAACACAGTTTGTCATTAACATTCATAAAGAGCAGAATATAGCTCTTAAACCCATGTAAAACATCCAGCCTGTCAAAGGCCTGATTAAAAATAATAATAATAAACGTCAGGGCGCTCTGTAAACGGTGGTCCTGTCACATCAGCTCTGTTTTATCAGGTGTGTGTAATTGGAAAATGAGTTAATGACTGGCTCGTTAGGATGATTTAGATGTAATGAAGCGGAAAAGGTGGAGCAAATATTTACCCAGAATTCAATGAGGGTTCAGGTCTATAGGTCCGTTCCTCTGAGAGTTTGTGTTTGTTGGGAAAACAAAAGACGCTTGACTTTCTCGGTAGTGTGAGACTTTTACTTTGACATCTTGTTCATACACTAGTCATGGCTAAGTGTTTCGTTGAGGTGATAGTTCATTGTGTGCTACTTTATCCTGTTATTTTTGTTTTGTTTTGTTTCCGTCCCTCTTGCTGGGTACTTTTTTTTGTTTATATCACTTTTTTCCCACTGCCTCCTCTACTTCCCCCCCATACATCCCAGCTGGGCTGGGGGCTGAAAGGGAACCACGGACGGACAAACCCTGGGAACGTGATTGGACCTGGAACTCTCTTCCTGTGTGCCCAGGCAAGCCAGGGCCAGCGTCACAGAGCAGCGGTTAGATGTGAACCATGGATATAATTTCAATTTCCTGGCCAGAGGACCGTGCAATAGGAAGCATTCTTTACTTAGCAGACTCACTCTTCCTGTTTGCAGCTCAGCTCAAAACACCTTGTTTTTCCCAGAGTGAACAAGCAGAAAAGAAGGGGGCTCTGTGGTAGAAAGGTGTGCAGCATACTAATGGCTAGATATATATTGGAAGCCGAAGCACATACTGTGGATGTAGCAGACTGTGGCCTTGGCAAAGAAAACGCTGTTGATCACACTTCTGTTCTAATCTGTGTCTTTCACCAGCCAGGTGGTATATATATATATATATATATATATATATATATATATATATATATATATATATATATACTGCTCAAAAAAATAAAGGGAACACTTAAACAACACAATGTAACTCCAAGTCAATCACACTTCTGTGAAATCAAACTGTCCACTTAGGAAGCAACACTGATTGACAATAAATTTCACATGTTGTTGTGCAAATGGAATAGACAACAGGTGGAAATTATAGGCAATTTGCAAGACACCCCCAATAAAGGAGTGGTTCTGCAGGTGGGGACCACAGACCACTTCTCAGTTCCTATGCTTCCTGGCTGATGTTTTGGTCACTTTTGAATGCTGGCGGTGCTTTCACTCTAGTGGTAGCATGAGACGGAGTCTACAACCCACACAAGTGGCTCAGGTAGTGCAGCTCATCCAGGATGGCACATCAATGCGAGCTGTGGCAAGAAGGTTTTCTGTGTCTGTCAGCGTAGTGTCCAGAGCATGGAGGCGCTACCAGGAGACAGGCCAGTACATCAGAAGACGTGGAGGAGGCCGTAGGAGGGCAAAAACCCAGCAGCAGGACCGCTACCTCCGCCTTTGTGCAAGGAGGAGCAGGAGAAGCACTGCCAGAGCCCTGCAAAATGACCTCCAGCAGGCCACAAATGTGCATGTGTCTGCTCAAATGGTCAGAAACAGACTCCATGAGGGTGGTATGAGGGCCCGACGTCCACAGATGGGGGTTGTGCTTACAGCCCAACACCGTGCAGGACGTTTGGCATTTGCCAGAGAACACCAAGATTGGCAAATTCGCCACTGGCGCCCTGTGCTCTTCACAGATGAAAGCAGATTCACACTGAGCACGTGACAGACGTGACAGAGTCTGGAGACGCCGTGGAGAACGTTCTGCTGCCTGCAACATCCTCCAGCATGACCGGTTTGGCGGTGGGTCAGTCATGGTGTGTGGTGGCATTTCTTTGGGGGGCCGCACAGCCCTCCATGTGCTCGCCAGAGGTAGCCTGACTGCCATTAGCTACCGAGATGAGATCCTCAGACCCCTTGTGAGACCATATGCTGGTGCGGTTGGCCCTGGGTTCCTCCTAATGCAAGACAATGCTAGACCTCATGTGGCTGGAGTGTGTCAGCAGTTCCTGGAAGAGGAAGGCATTGATGCTATGGACTGGCCCGCCCGTTCCCCAGACCTGAATCCAATTGAGCACATCTGGGACATCATGTCTCGCTCCATCCACCAATGCCACGTTGCACCACAGACTGTCCAGGAGTTGGCGGATGCTTTAGTCCAGGTCTGGGAGGAGATCCCTCAGGAGACCATCCGCCACCTCATCAGGAGCATGCCCAGGCGTTGTAGGGAGGTCATACAGGCACGTGGAGGCCACACACACTACTGAGCCTCATTTTGACTTGTTTTAAGGACATTACATCAAATTTGGATCAGCCTGTAGTGTGGTTTTCCACTTTCATTTTGAGTGTGACTCCAAATCCAGACCTCCATGGGTTGATAAATTGGATTTCCATTGATTATTTTTGTGTGATTTTGTTGTCAGCACATTCAACTATGTAAATAAAAAAGTATTTAATACGATTATTTATTTAATTCAGATCTAGGATGTGTTGTTTAAGTGTTCCCTTTATTTTTTTGAGCAGTATATATATATATACCCCCATATATATATACCACCTATATATACCATATATATATATATATATATATATATATATGGCCAACACAGTGTATCCAATGACAGAGCAGCCTGTTCTTACAGGTGTGTGTGTGTGTGTGTGTGTGTGTGTGTGCGTGCGTGCGTGCGTGCGTGCGTGCGTGTGGCCGGTATGTGTCGCGAGGAATCATTATAGTGGATATGCTTGACGTAAGCTTGTCCAATAGCCAGCTTGGTCAAGTGAACTGATTAAATTGCTGTTGGCTTATCCTCAGACCTAGTGAGTCTTTTTTCTCTACCCAGCCTAAGTCTCTTAAATTCTCCTAATGGCAATATAGTGGACTTGAAATGCTGACCTTTCTACCACTTACACCACTGCTTTCTCTTCACACCCTTCTACTTTCAGAGGCATAGAAAGGATGCCCTCTTTAAACAAACAGACAGATTGAGTTTTGGGAACACACACGAGACAAGAGAAAAGGTAATTACATGTATCAGATTGCCTGGGGGATGTTTTGAAACGGGGGACTTTAAAAAGGGGGCCTTGTGGAGGAGGAGAGGAAAGGTTGATCTCTGACCTTCCGAGCAGATCCCATTTCAAAGAGACGCCGTATATGGAGGTGCCAGCGGAGCAAGCTGTTAAACCAATGGCCTTTGACTCCTGCCTGAACTTGACAGGTCTTCGTCCGAAAGGGGGGGGGTTTATCTGTCAAATGTGAAAACATGTCGGATGTTGGTAATTATCTTGTGATACCATGTTAACAAAAAGGTCTCACAAAACGGCAAATTTGGACCACAACCGTTACCATGCCAATGCAGAGACCAAAGAAGGTTTTAGAAGAGAGATGACAGGGCAGCTGGGGTCTTCTGTCTGTAATGGCCTTTGGCTGTACCAGTGTTTAGTTGGCATTTTGAGTGGTTGTTTTGAAGGCTCAGATCTCATTTGTGTGATAGATATCCATGAATGGTGAGATGGGAGATACATTTGCGGTTGTGCCAGGCAGTGTACCCCTCACTTAAAATTGTATTAGACTTTCTTCTACTGTGAATGTATTTTTGATGAAATGGACTTGCTATGTATTTTTTTTCCTGTACATGGCAAGAGCACCGTTGCATTCATAGAAATGTTTTCTTAAAATCCAGATGGAAAATATTTACACAAGAAGCAACCTAATATCACACAGTCAAACTCTCAGTCATTTAGTAAGTTCACAGGCTTGATGAGGAAATCTTTGCTTGGCGTTGTGACAGGCCAGTAGCAGGAACAGGAAGTTAATTTGCTGACCAGGAAGTGGTGCCTGAGAGCAGAAAGAGCAACTTGGAGAGGACAATATGCATTGCCTTAGTCCCACACACAAACACATATATACACACACACACTCCTCCACCTGCACGTCCCTCTCTCTCTGGTCCTGTCTGCTTTCCCTACTGACCACTCCAGCATGCTTCCTCATGCTCTACTGTCAGTGATGTGTGTGTGTGTGTGTGTGTGTGTGTGTGTGTGTGTGTGTGTGTGTGTGTGTGTGTGTGTGTGTGTGTGTGTGTAGATGTGTGGCAGGGGCGTGATGAGACACAGAACTTCCTGCAGCGGTTTGATGCCCAGCTGGTGCGTGAGGAGAAGAGGTTGGAGGTGGAGGAGGAGGTCAGAGTTCAGGTGAGAGACTAGGTCGTTGGTCTCAACACACACTCACAAAATACACACAAACACACACACACACACACACAAACGCACACACACAAACTCACACACAAAGCTAGAAAATGGAATATCATACACTGCAGTTGAGGATTAATGGGAAAGTTATTCTGCTTTGAAAGTTGATAAACTTGTAACCCCACTTTTGAGAAAATGGCCCTTGAATGTTTTGGTACACCTAGTGGAGAGCTCTTCTTTGTCTACACCCATTCAGCATCATTCACACCCTTTTAAGCTTTAGCCCCACCCATCTCTTTAAGGATTCATGTGAAGCCATTTGCTAAACAGAGTGAGTAGTTTAGTAAACAACCAAAGATTTCAAGACTAAAAGTGGTAAAAGTAGTAGCCTACAGTAAGGACAAACTCACGGTAAAAATACACTTGATCTAGTCCTTGGCCTGTATCCTAATCTGACTTTGGTGCAGGTCATGTTGGTCTTCACATTACCGTCTCTGGTAAACACACATTATATCAAATAGAGTCAAAGTGTGAAATGGTTACTTGCATATTTGTATGAAAAAAAGTGTCCAGATAAAAATATTGTATAAATATTTTACTTGTATTAGATAATGCTTGGTGCTCAACCAGACATACTAACCAACCCCCAGACACACTAACCAACCCCCAGACACACTGACCAACCCCCAGACACACTAACCAACCCCCAGACACACTAACCAACCCCCAGACACACTGACCAACCCCCAGACACACTAACCAACCCCCAGACACACTGACCAACCCCCAGACACACTAACCAACCCCCAGACACACTAACCAACCCCCAGAGACACTGACCAACCCCCAGACACACTAACCAACCCCCAGACACACTGACCAACCCCCAGAGACACTGACCAACCCCCAGACACACTAACCAACCCCCAGACACACTGACCAACCCCCAGACACACTAACCAACCCCCAGACACACTAACCAACCCCCAGACACACTGACCAACCCCCAGACACACTAACCAACCCCCAGACACACTGACCAACCCCCAGAGACACTGACCAACGCCCAGAAACACTAACCAACCCCCAGACACACTGACCAACCCCCAGACACACTAACCAACCCCCAGACACACTGACCAACCCCCAGACACACTGACCAACCCCCAGACACACTAACCAACCCCCAGACACACTGACCAACCCCCAGACACACTAACCAACCCCCAGACACACTAACCAACCCCCAGACACACTGACCAACCCCCAGACACACTAACCAACCCCCAGACACACTGACCAACCCCCAGAGACACTGACCAACGCCCAGAAACACTAACCAACCCCCAGAAACACTAACCAACCCCCAGACACACTGACCAACCCCCAGACACACTGACCAACCCCCAGAGACACTAACCAACCCCCAGACACACTGACCAACCCCCAGACACACTGACCAACCCCCAGACACACTAACCAACCCCCAGAAACACTAACCAACCCCCAGACACACTGACCAACCTCCAGACACACTGACCAACCCCCAGACACACTGACCAACCCCCAGACACACTGACCAACCCCCAGACACACTAACCAACCCCCAGACACACTAACCAACCCCCAGACACACTGACCAACCCCCAGACACACTAACCAACCCCCAGAAACACTAACCAACCCCCAGACACACTTGTCTAAATTGATGGGTCATGTGAAAGAAATGCTAAAACCAACCCCCACCCACATCTAGCTAAGTGGATGGGTCCCTATTGTCTAGACAAGTACACATGTTCATGAAATACAATAGATGGCTGTAATCACCCTCAGACACAGCTGGCTAGCTTGATGGGTCATGTAATCATCTGGCAAAGTGGAGTCTTTTGTTTAGACATGTAGCAAGCTGACGAGCTAAACAATTAACCATAATCCCAACCCATACTACTGGCAACACAAACGGAGTGTCATAGCTAGCCACCATGCATGAAATGCTGTAGTATGAATCTGAAGCTAGCTAGCTAACATTAGGCTATAACTGGCAATGCAAATGGATTTCTGAGATACAAATAATCTTACTACACAGATCATACACGTAACATTAGCTAGGGAGCCAGCAAGGTAAAATTCGCTAGCTAGTGAACAGATCGCTTTAACTTGCAATGAAAACACAGTTTAGCCATGCATTCATGTCAGTCCATAACTATTCAAACATTTTAAATTCATTATTAACCTTTTAAATCATTTCATTTGATTGACTTCTCAATCGAAAATAATTGTAAATTCTTCAGTTCATCACCTGAAGATAATATTACCTCAAATGAAACAGAATTCACATTTCCCTGTTGCATACATCAGAAGCGGACTTCAAACGCTGCACATCTGTGAACGATTTCCAACGATGAGACGAGCCGAGGGTTTGTGGTGAATGGTGAGCGTGCATGTTAAAAAATCTCTCCACAGGTCGATGAGCTGATGAGACAGGAAGTGAAGGATCTCAAGCTGGCTGTGGACCGAGAGAAAGGAAAGAAGAAGAAAAGGGGAACGAAAGGTGGCAAGAAGGTAAACAGTTGCTCTGCTCTGCACGCTTGTGGATATGGGGTCTGGATAGTGTCGTGTCTTTGGCATCATTAAAGTGAAGACTTATTTTATCAAATAAATACTCTGTAATTATTATTACGTGATTAAACTAATCATGTAAATGTAATTAACTAGGAAGTCGGGGCACCAAGGAAAATCTTCAGATTACAAAGTTATACTTTTCCTAATATAACTCTTCAGATATTTTAATATCTGATCAATTAGCCTTTTAATGAATGAATTATTCTTTACCTCACGTTAGTCTCATTCCAAACATCGTAAATTGTTGGTTATCTGCACGAACCCAGCCTTTACTATGAGTCATCCATACATCAATTGTCTTAATCATTTATTTACTAACTAACTAAATAATCACATAAATGCATAAACAAACAAACAGTAGATATGTTTACAATGAAATGATAGGGGAGGTTCCCTAGTGGGCTAAGCCGATATGACGGCTTGGTGGACAAAGGGAAGTGGGTGTGGACTGAGAAGGGCGGGAAAGACAAAAGAGACACTACACAGTTGATAATTATATTAATTGAAATGCTAAACCTTTGTACATGAACACTCATTCATTCAGGAATAATTGCAATCAATATATATTTATGATCAGTGTGTCGTCGTGATCTCCGTTGGAATCGTTCCTCTTTCTGTTGGCAAGTTCATCCGCGCGTCTCTCTGCTTCCCTGAAGTCTTTCGTGGTTAGAATGGGTACTTCAGAGTACCATTCAGAAATGTTCTTAATGAACAGATGTTTCGGCGGTTGCCGGTCCTCGCATCTCAGGTTGACATAATTTCTAGCTGCAGACTAGTAATTAGTATCTAAGATTTGCTCTTATTCTGTAGGGATCGATAGTCTCAGAGTTTAACCATTTCCCGCCGTGTAGCCAATGCTCCACATGGTATGGTTAGGAATTCAATAACCATTACAACCTTAGCTTAAACTGAGGTTTTTGTGGTCTCTACTCAAACCTTCGCCCCCACGGTGACCGAGGTATGCATGGTCTGAAGAGGATTTCTTCAGGTGGGGGTTTTATTCGTAGCAGTAGAAAAGGGCTGTCCCATGAGCCAGATCATGTCTGTACTCATGGGGGCGGGCCAATGACTTAGTTCAACTTTAAAGGGAATTCAATTCTCTCACATTAACATCATTACATCATTTCACAAATAGTTTCATCTTTACTCATTCATTTTATACAATAATTAGACGCAAACCTCATAGTGGAGGCACCTGTATAAACAGAGTTATGGTAATGCCTTGTCTTTGGCTATGCCGGATTAAGTGATATGACATGCTATTCTATAAAATCCTTTCTCTGTAATTAATATTACCTGATTAGCTAATCATGTAAATGTAATTAACTAGAAAGTCGGGACACCACGGAGAGTGTTTATAGACCCATTATCTTCCGAATAAACTCTTAAAGACTTAGTAATATTTTACATCGATAGCATTCCATATTAATCGTCACCTTATTTTCAGTCTCATATGAAAGTTGTAAATTCTTGGTTCACGAACCCTGGCTAACAAGTTGAATCAGCAATACAAAATTGGGTTTAATTATTTATTTACCAAATACCTAAACTAATCACACAGAATTACATATACACAGAATACAAATTATGTCATACAGAAAACGTCCCTGGTGGACGAAAGGGGGTTGGGCTTGAATGAAAGAGCAGGAAGACTGAGGTACAAAGAAAGCAGCTATGCCATCGTAAATACAGTATCGTATGCATTCTAAATTACCGCCCATTTGGAAAAGGAAAATGCAATAAATATTTACTCTGAGCTGCGCTTCGGTAGGTTGGTCATAGATGCTGGCCGTGTTGGCCAGCAGAGATCTTCCTGTCCTCGGAAGAATGTCACTGGTGGTAAAATGGATGTTGTAGTATCTTCGTTGTGTGTTAGACTGGATACGTCGTCCGTCCTTTCCTAGCCCACGTTTACAGCGGCCGCTGATAACTCAACGGCTAGGAAGTATCACTTCTGTAGTGAATAAGAGTTCAAAGTTCATACCATTCGCAACCAAAGCTCACGCTGAGGTTGGCTTAGTTCTGTACTTGACATGTGAGTCCTTTTAACGCAGAGGCTGCAGACCTCACGAACAGGCTGGTTACATTTTGTCAAAGGCTTATATAGTGGAGAGGGGTGTGTTTCATCGTTTATAACCCATGTCTCTTCACAGGGGCGGGCCACTGATTGAGAAGGGCTCTTTCCTTATGAAAGCTTCCAATTGAGAGAATTGGGTTAAAGTTACATTTAATCTCCTAACAAACAGTTTCAATATCAAACATTTAAATTGCACAACAATTCCATGTGAATCTGATAACTAGAATGTGTAGACTTTCCCAGGTACAGTTTATGTCGTCCTGTCATCAGTCATAATGTCTCAGATGACAACCGAACTGACATCCATACTCATTAAGTACCTGGTATATTTCCAACTGGTTCTATTACCGAAATATGGTTCCTTTCCCCCACTTGTTTGATGTTCCCAGACTCTATATTTAACAAAGGCTATTCAAAAGTCCTTCAGTAGGGTCAGAGAGAGAGGGGAAGGGAGAAAGGTATTTATGGGGGGTCATAAACCTTACCCACAGGCCAACAGCATGACAGTAATGTGTATGCATTGTCTTTCATGAGGCCACAAACATGAAACAAAACAGACCGGGTCGTAGCTGGCTTCTCCACCGACCATTTACACATTTTCCAAAACATGGAAATTGTTCAATTCTCAAGTTCTGTGATGTAGAAGAAGTTCCTTTGTTCTACTGTGAAACTCTCTCTATATATACTGCATGGCCAGGAGGAGAGTCTCCTCCAGGAATTTACCACCTGAGATAACAGAACCTGGGTGTAGGAGGGAGAGAGAGGGGGATGCCACGCTCTATGCCCAGAAAGGGCCACGTCATGACAATAGTTTGGATGGTGATGGTGAGATATGGAGTTAATCCAAGTCATATGATCAGACGTATGTACTGTTGGGATGAAGGATTACACATTTCGTAGGTAAGCAATAATAGCTTCCATATGGCATTACTACCATTGCTTAATATAGGAATAATATAAAATGGACAACCATAATCTCAAAATAAAATCACAGCAAGGAATTAATATAATGAAATTAATGTAATCAACCATTGGCCTCGTTGTCTGTTGGTGTGAATGCCATTTTATTGTACCTTACAGCTGTCTTCTCTGGGTTCTGTTTGTCCTTTTCCAAACAAACTAAGTAGATATGAGAACAGTCATTACATTTCTACACTAGTGTCAGTTCATCCCCACAATTTGCATATGCCCTGCACATTCCCCTCCTCCATATGCCAAATTTGTGAGAAATTTGTGAGAAACCAACATGCCAAGTATAGACCATGTATTGTGTTCCCTACAGGTTATAGAAAAGAGCAGAAACACTGAACCTATCCGTTCAGACCCCAGTCCTACCTACCTACCTACAGGTTATGGCAAATATGTTGTTTTACTATTTCTCCAGTAGGTTTCCTCAAGGAGAAAGCCCCCCACTTCTATGTCAAAGATAATAAAACAAAAGCACTATAGTAAATACTACAGTAGTCTGCAAAAACACTACAGTAAATACTACAGTATACTACAGTCCACAAAAACACTACAGTAAATACTACAGTATATACTATTTCTTTTACAGCAGTATTTATACTAAAGTAAACTGTAAATACTACAGTATACAACAGTATACTACAGTGAATAATACAGTTAAGTCTGCAAAAACCTTACAGTGAATACTTAAGCAATAAGGCATGAGGAGGTTTGGTATATGGTTAATAAACCACGGCTAAGGGCTGTTCTAAAGCATGACACAACGCGGAGTGCCTGGACACATCCCTTAGCCATGGTATATTGGCCATATACCACAAAGCACGAGGTGCTTATTGCTATTATAAACTGGCTAACAACGTAATTAGAGCAGTAAAAATAAATGTTTTGTCATACCCGTGGTATACGGTCTGATATACCACGGCTGTCAGCTAATCAGCAATCAGGGCTCTAACCACCCAGTTTATACTATAGTATTTTTTCTGGTGGGTCTCCAAAGACATATTTGGCAGATTATTTTGTGATTTACTTCAGCCAGAATAGCTGAGCGTGTTGATTATTGAATCAGTAGGCCTATTTATCTCTTGTTAGTGTCTTGTCCATACTGTAATGAAAGTAATGTGGTATACAAAGAATGTCAAATCCTAAACCATCCAACATAACCCTAGCTCGTTCTTTGAGAGGTGTTAATTTATGGTTTTCTGCCAGCACTGTAGGCTACGATTGAACATAGTTTCACAGTGGTCCAAAATTCCTGAAGAAAGAGAGGGGAATTCTTAAATATTTCTGTGAGAGGAACACCCTCTCATAGCAACGGGGGGGGGGGGGGTGTATTTACTAAATGAAACAACACCTGTATTTTGGTTCATAGTGTTATGACGTTGGCCCCCCCATAAATACCTTTCTCCCTTCCCCTCTCTTACTGACCCTACTGAAAGACTGCTGTCCTGTTAAATATAGAGAGTCTGGGAACATCAAACAAATGGGGAAAGGAACCATATTTACATAATAAAACCAGCTGGAAATATGCTTGATAACGTAATGAGTATGGAGGTCAGTTCATTGTTATCTGGGACATTATGATTGATGACAGGACGACATAAACTGTACCTGAGAAAGTATACACCCTCTAGTTATCAGAGTCACATGGAATTGTTATGCAATTGAAATGTTTGATATTGAAATTGTTTGTTAGGAGATTAAATGTAATTTTAGCTTCCAAATGAGAGAATTGGGTTTTCATAAGGAAAGTGCCCTGCCCGATCAGTGGCCCAACCCTGTGAAGAGACATGGGGTTATAAACGATGAAACACCTCCTTTCCCCCTCTCCACTATATAAGCCTTTGACGAAAAGATAACCAGTATGTTCCAGTACGGGAGGTCTGCAGCCTCTACGTTAGAAGGACACATGAGAACTAAGCCAACCTCGGCGTGAGCTATGGTATGAAATGGTATGAACTTTGAGCTTATTCACTACAGAAGTGATACTTCCTAGCCGTTGAGTTAGCCGCTGCTAACGTGGGCTAGGAAAGGACGGACGACGGATCCAGTCTAACAACCAGACGAAGATACCACCACGTACCCAATTTACCACCATTGACATTCTTCCACTACAGGAAGATCTGTTGGCCAACCCGGCCAGCATCTACGACCAATCTACCGAAGCGCAGCTCAGAGTAAATATTTATTGCATTTTCCTTTTCCAAATGGGCGGTAATTTAGAATGCATAAGATAATGTATTTACGATAGCATAGCTGCTGTTTCTTTGTTCCTAAGTCTTCCCGCCCTTTCATTCAAGCCCAACCCCCTTTCCTTTGTGTAACCAGCTTTCATACAGGTTCCGTTCACCAGGGGTGAATTCTGTATGACATCATTGTATTCTGTGTATTTGTAATTCTGTGTGATTAGTTAGGTATTTAGTAAATAAATAATTAAACCCAATTTTGTATTGCTGATTCAACTTGTTAGCCAGGGTTCGTGAAGATAACCAAGAATTTACAACTTTCATTATGAGACTGAAAATAAGATAAGGGTTAATATTGACTGCTATCGATGTAAAATATAACTAAGTATTTTAAGAGTTTATTCGGAAGATAACGGCTCTATAAACGTTCTTCTGTGGTGCCCCGACTTTCTAGTTAATTACATTTACATGATTAGCTTAATCAGGTAATATTAATTACAGAGAAATCATTTTATAAGTTAGCATGTCATATCACTTAATCCGGCACAGCCAAAGACACGACAATAGGTTGTGTAAGATCATCTCTCTAGGAGTGTTATTATAGACCAGGAACATGTTGTTATCCCCAAAGACTGTGACTCAGTTTTTCCTTTCTGATGTTTTTTTTCTGAACTCAACATCTTCCATGTTGTTGATTTTAGGTTCCCTCTGTATGATGTTTCTGTTGAGCTATGAGCTAGACTCATCTCAATGTTTTCAGCTGTCTTATGCGCATGTCTGACTATCTTGTAGGACATTCCTTGGCTGCTCTGCCAGCTTGGTTGTGGTTTTGGAAGAACCCTCAGTTCCAGAGGAGGCTGGTGGGAGGAGCTATAGGAGGATGGGCTCATTGTAATGTCTGGAATGGATTAAATGGAACCGTATCAAAGATATGGAAATCACATGTTTGACTCTGGTATATTGATTCCATCCCAGCCACTACACTGAGCCCGTCTTCCTATAGCTCCTACTACCAGCCTCCACTGCTTAGTCGTATGTCTCCATTTTAGAAAAAGAAGAAAGGAAAGAAGGGCAGTAAGAAGAAGAAGAAGAAAGAGAAGGATCTGACTGCCGACAGGTCAGTGTCTGTTAATATCAGTCTGCCATATGGAGCAGATGATTAGTTGGCAGAGGGCAGGAGTATGATGTCATGGAGTGACCACCACTACAATAGGCCTGGTTAATGATTAGTGTGTTTGTGACCTGCTCCCCCGCCCTCAGTTTAACACCATCTCTCTCTCTCTCCCTCTCTCCCCCTACTTACTTACATTCTCTCTCTCTCCCTCTCTCTCCCTCCTTTCCTTTCTCTACTTCATGTTTATCTCTCACCATCATTCCCCTTCTCTGTCTGTCTGTCTTTCCACTCTCTCTCTCTCTCTGTCTCTCTCTCTGTCTCTCTCTCCCTCTCTCTCTCTCTCTCTCTCTCTGTCTCTCTCTCTCTCTCTCTCTCTCTCTCTCTCTCTGTCTCTCTCCTCCTCTCTCTCTGTCTCTCTCTCTCTCTCTCTCTCTGTCTCCTCTGTCTCTCTCTCCTCTCTCTCTCTCTCTCTCTCCTCTCTCTCTCTCTCTCTCTCTCTCTCTCTGTCTCTCTCTCTCTCTGTCTCTCCTCTCCTCTCTCTCTCTCTGTCTCTCTCTCTCTCTGTCTCTCTCTCTCTCTCTCTCCTCTATCTCTCTCTGTGTCTCTGTCTCTCTCTCTCTCTCCTCTATCTCTCTCTCTGTGTCTCTCTCTCTCTCTCTCTCTCTCTCTCTCTCTCTCTCTCTCTCTCTCTCTCTCTCTCTCTCTCTCTCTCTCTCTCTCTCTCTCTCTCTCCCTCTCTGTCTCTCTCTCTCTCTCTCTCTCTCTCTCTCTCCCTCTCTGTTTCTCTCTCTCTCTCTCTCTCTCTCTCTCTCTCTCCCTCTCTCTCTCTGTCTCTCTCTCTCTCTCTCTCTCTCTGTCTCTCTCTCTCTCTCTCTCTCCCTCTCTCTCTCTCTCTCTCTCTCTCTCCTCTATCTCTCTCTCTGTGTCTCTGTCTCTCTCTCTCTCTCTCTCCTCTATCTCTCTCTCTGTGTCTCTCTCTCCTCTCTCTCTCTCTCTGTGTCTCTCTCTCTCTCTCTCTCTCTCTCTCTCTCTCTCCAGAACCCTTGAGTCTCTGTATGAAGAGCTGGTGCTGGAAGGCTTCTTGATTAGACCCTTGAACATCAAGCTCTCTGAGTACATTGGTACAGTACTGACATCTCACACACAGCGCGGAAAGTTTCTCACGGTCTGAGAGTCTTTAGGTGCCTTTTGGCAAACACCAAGCGGGCTGTCATTTGCCTTTTACTGAGGAGTGGCTTCCGTCTGGCCACTCTACCATAAAGGCCTGATTGGTGGAGTGCTGCAGAGATGGTTGTCCTTCTGGAAGGTTCTCCCATCTCCACAGAGGAACTCTGGCCCTTCTCCCCCGATTGCTCAGTTTGGCCGGGTGGCCAGCTCTAGGAAGAGTCTTGGAGATTCCACATTTTTTCCATTTAAGATTGATTGAGGCCACTGTGTTCTTGAGGATCTTCAATGATACAGAAATGTGTTTGTACCCTTCCCCAGATCTGTGCCTCGACACAATCCTGTCTCGGAGCGCTGCGGACAATTCCTTCCACCTCATGGCTTGGTTTTTGCTCTGACATGCACTGTCAACTGTGGGACCGTATATAGACAGGTGTGTGCCTTTCCAGATCATGTCCAATCAATTGAATTTACCACAGGTGGACTCCAATCAAGTTTTAGAAACATCTCAAGGATGATTAATGGAAACAGGATGCACCTGAGCTCAATTTTGAGTCTCCTAGTAAAGTGTTCGAATGCTTATGTAAATAAGGTATTTCTGTTATGTATTTTATATACATTTTCCAAAAATGTCTAAAACCCAGTTTTTGCTTTGTATTTATGGGGTATTGTGTGTAGATGTATGTATTTAATACATTTTAGAATAAGGCTGTAACGTAACAAAATGTGGACAAAGTCAAGGGGTCTGAATACTTTCCGAATGCACTATACATATAAGATGTCAGTGACTTAGGTCTGGCTTCAGTCAATTGGATAATCCTTAGTCACAGCTATATGAATAATCATGCATACGTGTGTGTCTGTGTGCTTTGGTGTGTGTATCTGCATGCTTTGGGGTGTGTGTCTGCATGCTTTGGTGTGTGTATCTGCATGCTTCGGTGTGTGTGTCTGCGTGCTTTTGTGTGTGTGTCTGCGTGCTTTGGGGTGTGTGTCTGCGTGCTTTGGGGTGTGTGTCTGCGTGCTTTGGTGTGTTTCTGCATGCTTTGGTGTGTCTGGATGCTTTGCTGTGTGTGTGTCTGCGTGCTTGGGTGTGTGTGTCTGCGTGCTTTGGTGTGTGTGTCTGCATGCTTTGGTGTGTGTGTCTGCGTGCTTGGGTGTGTGTGTCTGCGTGCTTTGGTGTGTGTGTCTGCATGCTTTGGTGTGTGTGTATGAAAAGGTGTGTTTGCTCACGAGTGTCTAGTTGGGCCAGCTGGATATCAGACAGGGAGCCTGCCTCATCTCCATAGGGATTTATGACTCAATATCCCACTCTGTGCCTCCTTCCCTCTGTGCCTCCCGCCCTAGATGTCTCGCTGAGGCCATGTTGCAACAAGGGTCAGGATGACACCACACTCTATCATGTTGAACAGACAGACACACGCGCCTGGCTCCCCCGAGGCTCCCCAAAACCAGTTACTGTTGGTTTCAATTATATCCACATACTGTGCCTTTGATGTTGGGAGGGAGTTTGAAATGGTTGAGGAGAAGAGTTCAGCAAGAGGGACAGAGAAATAGATGTTGATGTCTTGTTCATGATACCTTCGATTATTTCAGTTCTAGCCACAGTATAACTAGATGCCTTAGAGGCTCCTGAATTACAGCCAGTCAATGTCTTAGTTTCAGTAGTACAGGTTTCTGCTGAGTTGATATATGTCTGAAGATATGCATCAGCCAATGTACAAAGAGCAAATTCCATACCTCAAAGAACAAGACTATTGTCTGATGGATGTCTGACATCCCTCCCTCTCTACCCTCCCACCCTCCCTCCCCCTTCCCCTCTCTCTCCCACTCCCTCCCTTTTCTCTCCCACTTCCTCTCTTCCCTCTCCCTCCCTCCAGGTGAGTTCAGCTACCTGGGTACGACCCTGCGCCAGGCAGACATTGAGCCCATGCCCTCTCTGTCAGACGTCAGACAGCTCATTGCCCTTTATGGGATCCTGCCTCTGGGTGAGTGAGAGAGAGCCCATCCCATCCACTCTCATCATTGTGACTGTGATCACATCACCCCACAACCTGGCCGCGCTAGTCTGATTCATTATTATTGTACTTGAAACACACACACACACACACACACCTTATATACTATACAGTATAACATTACTCACTAATATCTGGATATGTGAGCTGGATCAGTTCTGTATTGCATGCCTCTTTTAAAGCCACCTTCCTTTGATGCCATATGGCCCATGATAACAGTTCGGGTTAATTCATGATGTCTGTATGAAAGTCTGTTCAGGACTGCTTTCCTATGAAGCAATTTGACTGAGAGGATAGGTAAAAGAAACTGACCACGACCACCTCATAATCCACCTCAGTGCCCTGCCCATGTCTCCCTGCTGTGGAAGGATTAAGAGCGGGCACAACAGCTCCCAGAGACAGAAAGGGAAACCCCAGAGTGCCACGGATGGCATGGCATACATTTATCAGGGCAGAGTGTATGTGATGTGTGTGTGTGGGGGGGGGGGGGGGGGGTACGTAGAACAGAACAGAATAGAACAGAACAGAAATACAGATTATAATAGAACAGAATAGAACATAATAGAACAGAACAGAAATACCAGAATAGAACAGATCATAATAGAATATTCCACACCACTAGATCATCTAGAAGCAGCTACTGGGCTGAAGCTAATCCAGGGATCCTAATGGTAATAGAATACAACTCACTAATGTTCACCCCAACCCTGAAGGGACGTGATCTTTCTCCCCAACACGTCTCATGTCACCTGGCGTTAAGACTATTTCCATCCCACCCCCCTACGCCAGCATCGTGGACCCACAGATGGAGCTCCTGAAGAGGGGAGGGTTACTGAACAAACAGGCCACCCACCCTGGAGAAGAAGAGGATGTCTTTCAGCACCTCAGACCTAATCAAAGGCAATATGACTACCAGAGGCCTGGATGGGCTGGTGTGGATGTCCATCACCACCACCACCTCCTTCGTCACTAGCACCAACCCCACCACCACCATCACCCCCACCACCATCACTACCACTACCATCTTCACCACCACTACCACCACCACCACTAGCATTACTACCATCACTACCATCACCACCACTACCATCACCATCATCCCCACCACTACCATCACCACCACTACAATCACCATCACCACCATCACCACTACCACCACTAGCACCACCACCTCCATCACCACCACTACCATCACCACCACATCACCATCACTACCATCAATCACTACCATCACCACCTCCATCACCACCATTACCATCACCACCTCTATCACCACCACTACCATCACCACCACTACCATCACCACCACTACCATCACCACCACTACCATCAACACTCCCTCCACTACCATCCCCACCACCACTACCAACACCATCACCACCATCACCACCACCACCACCATCACAACTACCACCACCACCACCATTACCACCCCCACTACCACCTCCACCAACACCACCACAACCACCACCACCATCGCCACCACTACCACCACCATCACCACCACTACCACCATCACCACTACCCCTCACTACCATCACCACCACCACTACCATCACCACCACTACCACCACCATCACAACCACCTCTACCACCACTACCATCACCACCACTACCACCACCACTACCATCACCACCACTACCACCCCCATCACCACTACTACCACCACCACCATTACCACCACTACCCCTCACTACCACCATCACCACCACTATCACCACCACCACCATCACCACTACCATCACCACTACCACTGCCATCACCACCACGATCATCACCACCATCACCACCACCACCACCACCACTACCACCACTACCACTACTACCACTACCACCACTACTACCACTACCACCACTACTAACACTACCACCATTACCATCACCACCCCTACCACTGCCATCACCACCACTACCATCACCACCACCACCTCCATCACTACCATCACCACCTCCATCACCACCATTACCATCACCACCACTACCATCACCACCACTACCATCACCACTACCCCTCACTACCACCACCACCATCACCACCATCACCTCTACCACTGCCATCCCCACCATCACCACCACGATCACCACCTCTACCGCCACCACCATCACCACCACCACCACTACCAATACCACTACCACTACTACCACTACCACCACTACTACCACTACCACCACTACTAACACTACCACCACTACCATCACCACCCCTACCACTGCCATCACCATCACCACCACCACTACCATCACTACCATCACCACCATTACTATCACCACCACTACCATCACCATCACCACCACTTCCATCACCACCACTACCATCACCATCATCACCATTACCCCCACTACCATCACCACCACCACTACCATCACCATCACTACCATCACTTCCATCACCATCACTATCATCACCACCACTACCACCACTACTACCACTACTACCACCACTACTACCACTACCACCACTACTAACACTACCACCACTACCATCACCACCCCTACCACTACCATCACCACCACTACCATCACCACCTCCATCACCACCACTACTATCACCATCACCACCACTTCCATCACCACCACTACCATCACCACCTCCATCACCACCACTACCATCACCACCACTACATCACCACCACTACCACCACCACCATCACCATCACTACCATCACCATTACTACCATCACCATCACCACCACTACCATCACCACCTCCATCACCACCATCACCATCACCATCACTACCATCACTACCACCACTACTACCACTACCATCACCACCTCCATCCCCACCCCCACCACTACCATCACCACCACTACCATCATCACCATCACTAACACCACTACCATCACCACCACCACTACCAACACCATCACTACCACCACCATCACTACCACCAATAAAACCACTACCACCACTACCTTCACCAACACCACCACCATCATCACCACCACAATAGGACATTGTTTAGTTTTTTTGTTCCCGGAACTTTATTCTCATTCTCACCAAGAGTTGGCTCAGTTTCAGCTACTCTATGATGATTCAGAGATTCCTTAGAGACTGGTTTGGTTTTCTGAAGTATAAGCATTGGATACTGGAGGGAGGCTGGCTAGATTGTGTCCTTGGTGGAGAGATATCTCTGTGTACTCCCTTTGTTAGCGATTCACAGCCAATTATCCAGACTGGCTGCTATCTCATTCTCAGTGGTGTCTGTTATTTTCACAAGAAAGTGACAACATTTGAACATGATAATGTTCCTTCTTTTAACCTGTGTTTGACCTTATTGTTCAAGCTTCTACATTTCATTTCCTATGGAAAAGGACAAGTGCACGTTGCACTAGTCAATTGATCGGCTAATCTGTCCCAGATGGGTTAGAGGCAGGAAAGAGATCATCATTAGACGTTAATGGGAGGAGTAGTCTTCTAATCAGTGCTCATAGTGTACCTAATGAACTAACACTGTGACCTGATCTAACAGAGAGTGAACTAACCCAATAAACAGCCTGCAGCATAGAGAGAGAGAACAGAGGCCAGAGCCTGTTGCCAGCTATTGTAGTTTTAATGAGTTCCGGTCAGGGCAGCAGGAGCGGGACTTCTTGGCTGGACCTACCCCAGGGACAGGAGGGGATTCCTGGGGATAAGGGTTACACGGCTGCACCTGCTCTGGGTCTAGAGGTTAATGGAGGGGTGTTGTGATTGGATGTGTTTACTCTCACGTTCTGTGTCCTGGTCCTCTAATCACAGTTAGTATCAGAGAGCACACAATGCTGCACCCTCACCCTCAGCCCAGCCTCACTGCAGCCTCACTGTAGCCTCAGCACACCCTCACTGCAGACTCACTGCAGCCTCAGCACACCCTCACCCCACCCTCAGTCCAACCTCAGCCCAGGCTCAGTCCAGGCTCATCCCAGCCTAACCCCAGCCTCAGCCTAGCCTAACCCCACTTCATCCCAGCCTCAGCCCCAGCCCAGCCTAACCCTAGCCTCAGCCCAGCCTAACCCCAGTCACATCCCAGCCTAACCCCAGCCTCAGCCCCAGCCCAGCCTAACCCCAGTCTCATCCCAGCCTCAGCCCCAGCCCAGCCTAACCCTAGCCTCAGCCCAGCCTAACCCCAGCCTAACCCCAGCCTCAGCCCAGCCTAACCCCAGCCTCATCCCAGCCGCATCCCAGCCTTAGCCCAGCATCATCCAGCTGGGTAATTCAACTATTGTTCCCTGTGGTAGGAGGTTAACCTGGCTGAATCAGTTAATACCAGTTAAGCAGCACTGCTGCTGCTGAGGCCCTCAGAGACCTCACAGGGGCTACAAACACCTATAGTGACCTTATGGCTCTGTTCAATCTGCATGGCGGAAGTTCAGCTTTACGCTGTGATTGAAATTTAAAGACAATGTTCCCGCTTTAGACTGCATTCACCATAAACACTGCATCTGTCGTCTCAATGGGAAATGACCTTTACATCTCTATCTGGAATCTGTAACGCTTCAGCTTTCCAGACTGAATAGAGCCCTTAGTCTCACAGGTTCATGGTTGCTGCTGTGTTGTCCTACTACTAGTGTATTCACAGCTTGGCTCAGTGCAGTCCTATCCTGGTCTGGCCCGGTTGCCATCAATGGTAAGAATTACTACCACCTAACCATCACCATCTATCTTTATGTTATTATCCTCTCTCTCTCTCTCTCTCTCTCTCTCCCTCTCCCTTTCCCAGTCCATCCATCAGAAGGCTCCCCTGATGAAGACTCTGCTGCTGGCTGGTCCTGGAGGCGTAGGGAAGAGGATGCTGGTCTGTGCACTGAGACCGGGGCCAACCTCTTCAACCTGTCCCCTAGAAACCTGTCTGGGAAGTACCCCGGCAGGAGCTGCCTCCAGTACCTACTGCACATGGTCTTCAAGGTGTTTTTCAATCTGCTACTGTACATAGTGATGAAGGCAGGAGTGATTGACAGACGTAGCCTGCATCAAAATGGTCACATGTACGAGGGTAGAGGTCATTGTCTGGTTTGATTCAGATAGTATATGCACCCATACTGTATGCCCCACAAAAACACTTTGGCAGTGTACATGATTCAGTATCAGTGTTGTGAATGAAATGCCTGCTGGTGAAGTTAGGAATGAGCTGCACTATGAGCTTCATGTTGCTATGTGCTGCTCTGTCAGCTTGATGTTTAACACAGTTACTGTTCACGGTTCCCCTGTGACATTCTGCACCACTGACTCATCTGAGACATGGAGGGGGGACGAGGGACATGAGAGAAGAGAGAGACATGGGGGGAGAGAGAGAGATGGGGCGGGGGGAGAGAGAGATTTGTCTTGCCTGGACACCTCTCTATGCAGCTGTCTTGACATTGTTCTGAATCTCGCCTGTCAGCACCTCATTGGTTGGCACCCTCTCTAAGTGCATTCTGGGATCAGGAGCGTGTCCTGACAGCACTTCCTGTTGCTGAGACAGTGTTGGTTTCTAACAGGCTTGTGGGTGTGACTGCCTCCCTCACCCCAAGTTGTTTTTGTCAATGCCAGCCATGGAAACACTACAAGTCCACAATACTGTTTCTCCATAAGCCTGTATGTGTCATTAACTAAAGACTTACTAGCTCTTCCTCCCCTATGGGACATAAGGCAACAATGAGCTCCTTCCAACGCTCTCTGTCCTTGGCCACGTGTTGTGCCTCGTGATACAAGATGTTTATCTTGGCCAGCTCGTCCGTCACAGTTCTGCACCAGGTATTCTTCTTCTCCCTGGTAGAGTCCACCTTTTTGGAATGCCTTGTTGCTCCATTCGGAAAACATAGCCAAGCCAACACATTCTTCTGATCTTGACTGGATGTGGGATGCTCTGGCTTTTGGACTTCCTTTAGAGTTTGTGTTTGGTGATTTTCTTTGGCCAGAAAATCCAGCAAATTCTTCAGAGGCATCCATTATGGAATGCCTAAACCTTCTTCATGTCCGCTTTGACGACACGCCTGCATTCAGACCCATACAACAGGATGGACTTTACATCGCTGAATTACAGACACCATTGTTAATGTACTCTTTGGTCACACTTTATTTGGATAGTCCAACTGTATGTAACAGTGTAGGTTCCGTCCCTCTCTTCGCCCCAACCTGGGCTCGAACCAGGGACCCTTGCACACATCAACAACTGACACCCACGAAGCATCGTAACCCATCGCGCCACAAAAGCCGCGGCCCTTGCAACGCAAGTGGAACAACTACTTCAAGTCTCAGAGCGAGTGACGTCACTGATTGAAACACTATTAGCACGCCCCACCGCTAACTAACTAGCCATTTCACATCGGTTACAATCACCCCCCTTTGACCTCCTCCTTTTCCGCAGCAACCAATGATCTGGGTCAACAGCACCAATGTAACAGTGTAGGTTCCGTCCCTCTCCTCGCCCCAACCTGGGCTCGAACCAGGGACCCTTGCACACATCAACAACTGACACCCACGAAGCATCGTAACCCATCGCGCCACAAAAGCCGCAGCCCTTGCAACGCAAGTGGAACAACTACTTCAAGTCTCAGAGCGAGTGACGTAAGGATTAGGGTAAGGTTTAGAATAAGGATTAGGGCAAGGTTTAGAATAAGGATTAGGGCAAGGTTTAGAATAAGGATTAGGGCAAGGTTTAGAATAAGGATTAGGGTAAGGTTTAGAATAAGAATTAGGGCAAGGATTAGAATAAGGATTAGGGTAAGGTTTAGAATAAGGATTAGGGAAAGGTTTAGAATAAGGATTAGGGTAAGGATTAGGGCAAGGATTAGGGCAAGGTTTAGAATAAGGATTAGGGTAAGGATTAGGGTAAGGATTAGGGCAAGGATTAGGGCAAGGTTTAGAATAAAGATTAGGGTAAAGGCTAAGTTAGGATAAGGGTTAGGGCCAGGGTTAGGGCCAGGGTTAGGGTTATGGTTAGGGTTAGGAGATACACTGTAGTTTAAATGTTACTGATAGTACAGTTAATGTACGACTTGTGTGTGGGTGTTCTTTTGTTTGTGTGTCCGTGTGAGACTGATGTTTCTGCTGGTTAGACTGTTTGTTTTGTTGAGGTTACTCATTTTCCCGTATGGAGGAGAGTTGTTTGAACATTGGCCTTAATGTGTGAAATAAAGAGGTGAAGGTTTCTTCTCTGTGTTGCTTTGTGTTGTTCTGCTGTGGCAGGTGGCTCGCCAGCTGCAGCCCTCTGTAATATGCTTTGTGTTGTTCTGCTGTGGCAGGTGGCTCGCCAGCTGCAGCCCTCTGTAATATGCTTTGTGTTGTTCTTCTGTGGCAGGTGGCTCGCCAGCTGCAGCCCTCTGTAATATGCTTTGTGTTGTTCTGCTGTGGCAGGTGGCTCGCCAGCTGCAGCCCTCTGTAATATGCTTTGTGTTGTTCTGCTGTGGCAGGTGGCTCGCCAGCTGCAGCCCTCTGTAATATGCTTTGTGTTGTTCTGCTGTGGCAGGTGGCTCGCCAGCTGCAGCCCTCTGTAATATGCTTTGTGTTGTTCTGCTGTGGCAGGTGGCTCGCCAGCTGCAGCCCTCTGTAATACGGATCGGAGATGCAGAGAAAACCTTTTATAAGAAAGTTCCAAAGCTGGAGAAAGAGGTATGTTCTCTACACAACAGCAGCATATCTCAATACCACTGTTCATCTCGTCAACAAAAATAGTGAATAAAATATTCAGCAAACACATATTTTTCAGTGGCAATTGACGAGACTATAACTGACTAAATAGACCCAGAAAAAACTGTAACTAAACAAAAAAGAAGAGTCTAATTATCTCTGTGACTACAATCTGTTGGACTGAACAAGAGTTTTTGGACAGATTGAGAGCTTTTCAGTGATACGTACAATTAATATTAGCAGAACAGATGCCCAGTCCAGTTCTGTTCATGAGTGTGGGCTGACAGGCTCCACTCCGGCTCTGCCTCCGATCATACACATTGCACAGGAGACTCTGTTGTTTCCTCGTAGCCAACCAGTCACCACCAGCCTTCTAGTTAGATACCACACTTTGCCTGGTTAACAAACACAAGATGCTTTACAAAATGAAAAACAAAAGCAGCATTAAGTTTAATAGTAAAACAACAGTCTAGCTATGTTTTTCTCTCCCTTGGGTATAGAAATGTTTTTGAATTTGTAGTCTTGCTCAACACTCACACTTTCCCAACTGCATTTCATAGCCAGGTTCTGTCACCGACGTACTAGCCAAGTCTCCCTCTTTTCCTAGGAGAAAATAGCTCTATTGTAGCCATTACCTTTCAAAAGATATGACTCATAATACCAGCGATACATTCTTTCTATCGTGGCGGGCCGTTCTACAACTAGGCTACTTGCGGACTCGATTGGGACTCGAGGTTAAGTGGATCGGCTACATCACTGGGTGAAACAGTCATTAGCTCCCATTCAGAGTCATTAGTCCTCGTACTGTACTACTTCTGGACCTCAATGTGTCTGTGGAACATGACACCTCAGAGTGATGGAGGTGCAACACATACTACTTTATCAATACTTTACATCACTATGTCTCTCCCTCTCTGTCTCTCTGTCTCTCGCTCTCTGTCTCTCGCTCTCTCTCTCTCCCTCTCTGTCTCTCTCTCTGTCTCTCGCTCTCTGTCTCTCGCTCTCTCTGTCTCTCCCTCTCTGTCTCTCTCTCTGTCTCTCGCTCTCTCGCTCTCTGTATCTCTCTCTCTCTGTCTCTCGCTCTCTCTCTGTCTCTCGCTCTCTCTCTGTCTCTCTCGCTCTCTCTGTCTCTCTCGCTCTCTCGCTCTCTCTCTGTCTGTCTCTCTCTCTGTCTCTCGCTCTGTCTCTCGCTCTCGCTCTCTCTCTCTCTGTCTCTCTCTCTCTCGCTCTCTGTCTCTCGCTCTCTCTCTGTCTCTCTCTCTCTCTCGCTCTCGCTCTCTCTCTGTCTCTCTGTCTCTCTGTCTCTTGCTCTCTCTTTGTCTGTCTCTCGCTCTGTCTCTCGCTCTCTGTCTCTCTCACTCTCGCTCTCTCTCTGTCTCTCTCCCTCTCTGTCTCTCTCTCTGTCTCTCCCTCTCTGTCTCTCTGTCTCTCGCTCTCTCTGTCTCTCGCTCTCTGTCTCTCGCTCTCTGTCTCTCGCTCTCTCTGTCTCTCGCTCTCTCTCGCTCTCTCGCTCTCTCTCTGTCTGTCTCTCTCTCTGTCTCTCGCTCTGTCTCTCGCTCTCTGTCTCTCTCGCTCTCTCTCTCTCTCGCTCTCTCTCTCTCTGTCTCTCTCTCTCTCTGTCTCTCGCTCTCTGTCTCTCTGTCTCTCGCTCTCTCTGTCTCTCTCGCTCTCGCTCTCTCTCTGTCTCTCTGTCTCTCTGTCTCTCGCTCTCTCTCTGTCTGTCTCTCGCTCTGTCTCTCGCTCTGTCTCTCGCTCTCTGTCTCTCTCTCTCGCTCTCTCTCTGTCTCTCTCCCTCTCTGTCTCTCTCTCTGTCTCTCCCTCTCTGTCTCTCTCTCGCTCTCTCTGTCTCTCGCTCTCTGTCTCTCGCTCTCTCTGTCTCTCGCTCTCTCTCTCGCTCTCTCTCTGTCTCTCTCTGTCTCTCTCTCTGCACTTGTGTGTGCCTGTTTGATATGTACAGTGCATTCAGAAAGTATTCAGACCCCAATACTTTTTCCACATTTTGTTACGTTACAGCCTTATTCTAAAATATATGTTTTTCCTCATCAATCTACACACAATACCCCATAATGACAAAGCAAAAACAGTTTTTTAGACATGTTTGCTAATTTATTAAAGATAAAACACTGAAATATGACTTTACATAAGTATTCAGACCCTTTACTCAGTACTTTGTTGAAGCACCTTTGGCAGTGATTACAGCCTTGGCACACCTGTATTTGGGGAGTTTCTCCCATTCTTCTCTGCTGATCCTCTCAAGCTCTGTCAGGTTGGATGGGGAGCGTCGCTGCACAGCTATTTTCAGGTCTCCCCAGAGATGTTAGATCGGGTTCAAGTCCTGGGTCTGGCTGGGCCACTCAAGGACATTCAGAGACTTGTCCCAAAGCCACTCCTGCATTGTCTTGGCTTCACCCCAGTCTGAGGTCCTGAGCACACTAGAGCAGGTTTTCATCAAGGATCTCTCTGTACTTTGCTCCGTTCATCTTTTCCTCGATCCTGACTAGTCTCCCAGTCCCTGCCAAAAAGCATCCCCACAGCATGATGCTGCCACCACCATGCTTCACTGTAGGAATGGTTTCCTCCAGACGTGATGCTTGGCATTCAGGCCAAATAGTTCAATCTTGGTTTCATCAGACCAGAGAATCTTGTTTCTCATGGTCTGAGAGTCCTTTAGGTGCCTTTTGACCCAACTCCAAGCAGGCTGTCATGTGCCTTTTACTGAGGAGTGGCTTCCGAACTCTGGAGCTCTGTCAGAGTGACAATCAGGTTCTTGGTAACCTCGCTGACCAAGGCCCTTCTCCCTAGATTGCTCAGTTTGGCCGGGCGGCCGGCTCTAGGAAGAGTCTTGGTGGTTCCAAACTTCTTCCATTTAAGAATGATGGAGGCCACGGTGTTCTTGGGGACCTTCAATGCTGCAGACATTTTTTGGTACCCTTCCCCAGGTCTGTGCCTTGACACAATCCTGCCTCGGAGCTCTACGGCCAATTCCTTCCACCTCATGGCTTGGTTTTTGCTCTGACATGCACTGTCAACTGTGGGACCTTATATAGACAGGTGTGTGCCTTTCCAAATCATGTCCAATCAATTGAATTTACCACAGGTGGACTCCAATCAAGTTGTAGAAACATCTCAAGGATGATCAATGGAAACAGGATGCACCTGAGCTTAATTTAGAGTCTCACAGCAATGGGTCTGAATACTTATGTAAATAAGGTATGTCTGTTTTTTTTCTTCGCTTTGTCATTATGGGGTATTGTGTGTAGATTGGTGAGGAAAAACATTGATTGAATCCATTTTAGAATAAGGCTGTAACGTAACAAAATGTGGAAAAGGGGAAGGGATCTGAATACTTTCCGAAGGCACTGTATGTAATATCTACGTAGGCTGAATGAAGAATTTATATGGCCAGATAAATGTTATATATTCTTATATATATATGTGTTGGTAGGATAAGGCTATGTCTGTTTGGTCACATGGAAGTCAGTGATGTATGTTTACTATAGGTTAATGAGGCAATGCAAATGTGATGTGACTAAAATGTGAATAAAATGAAAGGGCATTTAGTTGACTAAAATGGCCCACTGTTTTTGTCATTTTGACAATAACTAGACTGAATCATTATTCAATTGACAAAAACTTGACTAAAACGTAATGATATTTTAGTCAAAATGACTAAGACTAGACTAAATGTAAAAAAGAGTGTAGTTATTAGCACTGCTCAATACCAGCCCTCAACACACTACAGTGCACATTGACAAACAGTGTAATCAAGGGGCTTGTTTTGACAAGAATGTTTCCATAGCAGATTGTCAAGCAACCTTCTCCATTATTTTATTGTTTGTGAGTGAACTAAAGTGGGACCCACATCCATTGTTGGGTAACATGGGTTATATGAGATGACAGCTGTGAGCAGTTGAAAATGGGGACATCTTGAATTTACAAATAAGTTTATGCTGCCCTCATGTGGCCAATCATAACTCTCTACCCCCTCTTCCTTGTTCTCCCTCTCTCTCCATCCCTCTCTCCATCTCCCTCTCTCTCCATCTCCCTCTCTCTCCTCTCTCTCCTCTCTCTCTCCTCTCTCTCTCTTCTCCCACTCTCTAGATGGAGCCTAAGCGTCTGAAGAAGGACCTAGTGAAGGTGCTGAAGTCCGTGAAGCCTGAGGATCGTGTTCTGGTCGTAGGGACGTCCCGGAGGCCCTTTGATGCAGACCTCAAGCCCTTCTGTAAAGTCTATAGGAAGATCATCCTCATCCCCAGACCTGACTATGCCTCCAGACTGGGTGGGTTATCTATAGTAGTCTATATTGGTTTATATTGGTTTATAGTGGTCTATATTGGTTTATATTGGTTTATAGTGGTCTATATTGGTTTATATTGGTTTATAGTGGTCTGTATTGCTCTATATTGGTTTGTAGTGGTCTATATTGATTTATAGTGGTCTATATTGGTCTATAGTGGTTTATAGGAGACACCTGAAACCCCACCTCTTTAAGGAATACCTGGGATAGGATTAAGTAATCCTTTTAACCCTCCCCCCCCCACCCTCCCCCCCAAAAAATATATAGATGTACTATTGTAAAGTGGTTGTTCCACTGGATATCATAAGGTGAATGCACCAATTTGTAAGTCGCTCTGGATAAGAGCGTCTGCTAAATAACGTAAATGTAAATGTAATAGTGGTCTATATTGGTCTATAGTGGTCTATATTGGTCTATAGTGGTTTATAGTGGTCTGTATTGGTCTATATTGGTTTATAGTGGTCTATATTAGTTTATAGTGGTCTATAGTGGTTTATAGTGGTCTATATTGGTCTATAGTGGTTTATAGTGGTCTGTATTGGTCTATATTGGTTTATAGTGGTCTATATTAGTTTATAGTGGTCTATATTGGTCTATAGTGGTTTATAGTGGTCTATATTGGTTTTAAGTGGTCTATAGTGGTTTATAGTTGTCTATAGTGGTTTATGGTGGTCTATAGTGGTTTATAGTGGTCTATATTGGTCTATAGTGGTTTATAGTGGTTTTTAGTGGTCTATAGTGGTCTATAGTGGTTTATAGTGGTCTATATTGGTGTATAGTGGTCTGTAGTGGTCTATATCTAGGCCAACCTGATAGCTATGGACAGATAGAATCTGTGGAGGTTTCATTCCCTAAAGCCACCAGAAATGAGTTGACATGAACAATACTGGTGGAAGGAATATGATTGGCCCTCCAGTAATCATGCATCTTTTCAAATAAAATGTTGTTTTTAATTGCCCACTTCTGGTTTGAACTCTAACCTTTCTATCCCTGTCTATGCTATGTCCTCCAGTGCTGTGGAGGGAGCTGCTATGTGGCGGCGGTGCTCGCCTCACCCCCAGCCTGGACCTGAGTTCCCTGGCCAAGGTGACAGACGGCTACACCCAGGGCCACATCCTGCAGGCTGTGAGGCAGGTGTTGACCCCTCGCAGGCTGGCCCAGCAGACTACCAGACCACTGAAGAGTTCATCCCTCCACTGGCCAGACAGGACCCCGTCTACAAAGAGGAAGAGGAGGCCTTTAAGGTTCAGTAGCATCAATCAATTAATCACCTTTGATTTGCATAAAGCTTTCTTACATATGTTTATCACCAAAGTGCTCAGTATAGCCTTACTCCCACAGAAATCAGAGGTGACAATTGGAAAGCTCCTATGTAGGAGGAAGGAAGGGGTTGTTTTGCCGTTATAACAGTTCAAATGGTCCTCTGTATCTCATGTTTTTGCCTTTATTGTGCTGATTGGTGTACATCTATTATCATAATCAGATATGAATTCAGTATTATTACTATTATCATTATTTTATTATGAATTCAGAATTATAATCAGATATCATTTCAGTATTATAATCAGATATCAAATCAGTATTATAATCAGATATCAATTCAGTATTATAATCAGATATCAATTCAGTATTATAATCAGACATCAATTCAGTATTATAATTGGATATCAATTCAGTATTATAATTAGATATCAATTCAGTATTATAATTGGATATCAATTCAGTACTATAATCAGATATTAATTCAGTATTATACTCAGATATCAAATCAGTATTATAATCAGATATCAATTCAGCACTATAATCAGATAGCAATTAAGTTTTATAATCAGATATCAATTCAGTATTATAATTGGATATCAATTCAGTATTATAATTAGATATCAATTCAGTATTATAATTGGATATCAATTCAGTACTATAATCAGATATCAATTCAGTATTATAATCAGATATCAATTCAGCACTATAATCAGATAGCAATTCAGTTTTATAATCAGATATCAATTCAGTATTATAATTAGATATCAATTCAGTATTATAATTGGATATCAATTCAGTATTATAATCAGATATCAATTCAGTACTATAATCAGATACTAATTCAGTATTATACTCAGATATCAAATCAGTATTATAATCAGATGTCAATTCAGTATTATAATCAGATATCAATTCAGCACTATAATCAGATAGCAATTCAGTTTTATAATCAGATATCAATTCAGTATTATAATCAGATATCAATTCAGCACTATAATCAGATAGCAATTCAGTTTTATAATCAGATATCAGTTCAGTATTATAACTAGATATCAATTCAGTATTATAATCGGATATCAATTCAGTACTATAATCAGATATCAATTCAGTATTATAATCAGATTGTCACGACTTCCGCCGAAGTCGACTCCTTTCCTTGTTCAGGCGGCATTCGGCGGTCGACGTCACCGGCTTTCTAGCCATTGCTGCTCCATTTTTCATTTATCCATTTGTTTTGTCTTGTTCCCTGCACACCTGGTTTTCATTCCCCAATCACACTACATGTATTTATTCCTCTGTTCCCCCTCATGTCTTTGTGTGAAATTGTTTTGTGTTACGTGTCAATTTTGACACGCTAGACTGGTGTTCGTTTTTTCTGTGTTTTATATTCACGAGGTATGTTTATTTGTTTGAACAATATTTTTGTGACTGTTTGCGAGTTTTTGCACTTTTGCCAATTGGCTAGAGGTTTTGACGCAGTGGCGTCCGTCTGTTGGTTTCTCCTGCCTAATCAGTATTATAATCAGATATCAATTCAGTACTATAATCAGATATCAATTCAGTATTATAATCAGATATCAATTCAGTATTATAATCAGATATCAATTCAGTACTATAATCAGATATTAATTCAGTATTATAATCAGATATCAATTCAGTACTATAATCAGATATCAATTCAGTATTATAATCAGATATCAATTCAGTACTATAATCAGATATCAATTCAGTACTATAATCAGATATCAATTCAGTATTATAACCAGATATCAATTCAGTACTATAATCAGATATCAATTCAGTATTATAATCAGATATCAATTCAGTACTATAATCAGATATCAATTCAGTACTATAATCAGATATCAATTCAGTACTATAATCAGATATCAATTCAGTATTATAATCAGATATCAATTCAGTACTATAATCAGATATCAATTCAGTACTATAATCAGATATCAATTCAGTATTATAATCAGATATCAATTCAGTATTATAATCAGATATCAATTCAGTACTATCCGATGAACTCCATATATACATTTGAGAGTCATGCTCCAACAATCACCACATGAGGGTGCTGTGTTCCTACAGTTAGGAAGGAAATGCCACTGTATAACAGGTCATATTTTCTCAGACCGTGGATTGATGGCTGTGAATGTGTTTCCAGATGTGGTACGGCAAGACACCTTTGGGTAAGAAGAGGGCACGGGCGGCCAAGGCCATCGAGGAGGAGGGAGAGTCGGGCAAGGACAAAGACAAGCAGGGCAGTGGGAAGAAGACAGGGAAAGAAGAGAAAAGCAAGAAGAAAAATAAGTAAATGTCAAAGACAAAAGATAGATGTCGTCAACATTGAGGAGGTATACAGATAGGGACTTTCAGGAGATGTCATTTACATTCCTAGTTCTTAGATATGATGGACGATACATTTACTACCAGTCTATGAATATAAATGTCATGACGCAGTATAACGGTAACAGTCGATCATGTTATGATCATAATGAAAAAAGTAACTGTTTATCTTGTATGAGACCAGATATAAAGTATGTCAAATAAATGATTGTTATCGCAGTGTAAATATTTAAGATGGAAATAAATGTTCTTGATTTCAGTCCAAATGGATCACAGCAGTATCATTTCATCAGATTCTATTTAGGGGAAGTTTATTTTCAGTGTCTGACTATTTTGACCATTAGAAGCTAATTAGCCTTGTTGATGAGCGCCGAGTTGTTTAAACTGGGGGCTCTGAGCTGCAGTGGGGGGGGCGGGCGTCCTGAGACTCACAAACCCCCCCAAATACACCCCGTCGCAGCCGAGCCCTGGGCTCCCCTCTCTCCCCTGTCCTGAGACAAATCATCATTAACCATCCCCAGAACCACGAAACCGTGCAACGATGGAGGGATTCCTCTCAAATGTTAGCTGCTAACCGTAATGATGAAAAAACACAGCAGAAAGATAAATGAATTCATGAAACAAATGGTGCCTTGTATTTCCTGTCTGTCTTCCTTTCTCTCTCTTCTTCTCTCTCCGTCTCTCACTCTCTCTCTCTCCCTTTCTCCTTTCCTCAGCCATCGTTGGGTTTGAGTGGCTTCTGTGCCATGGAGTCTGTTAATTAGCCTGTGTAATTATCATTGTTGCCAGTTACAGCCAGGGGGCTTCAGGCAGAGAGGCACTGTGCAATGTAACAGCACCTTGTCCCAGGTCGCCCTGTGCTACTGTTAACACCCAGTTAGCACTAACAAGCCAGCCTGCCCTGCCAAGCGGCTGACCCACTTCCCGGCCCCAGCAAGCCTCTACTAGCTCCCCAAGGACCAACTACCCCCCCCCCCCCTTCACTGGCCATCTTTAATCAAGTATTAGTCAATGGGAAACCAGATCCCCATTGACCACCAAAGCATAACCCTAACCTTGCATCTGTACCCTCTTGTCTTTTGGGTGTCTTTGTCTCCCCCCACTCTCTTGTCCCTGTCTTTATTGTCATCCTCTACATTCCATTTCTGTCTGTCTGTCTTTCTCTCACTGTCCCATCCCATCGCTCTGTCCTTTTCTCTCTTTCTTTCTTTATCTCTCTCTCTCTATCTCTCTCACTCTCCTTCTTCTCCATCCCATCTCTCCTCCTGCCAGGTGGGTTTACAGAGCGTGACAAACACTGTCACCTTTCCTGCTCCTTGTAGCTTAAACCAACATCTAATTGAATTATTCATGTGTGTGGACCACCGCCTTCTCACCCAAGAAAAGGCCCTTAAGCAGTCTTTAATGTGACGACGAAGCTGTTTTTTACTCCAGTGGTGTTCCCTTTGGGGCCTATTTACTGTAGTATGACTGAGGTGAACCATGACGTGCATTTATCCAGAATAACACATTCACAATGTCTTAATGCACAGATAATTAGCCAAAGCGCAAAGACAGCATTGCGTTTGGTTAATTGTTTACAGTGTGATGGTTACTAGCGTTAGAATCAGCTGACCTGTATCTCAGACAGACTTATTTATTTGATTTTGCCCATCTTCTCCTCCTTCATGCTTCATTTCCTCATTTCCATAAAACTGTATTTTTCTCTGCATTTTTGTGGCGAAGATAATTAAGCATTATTTGATTAGATGAATCATTCTTTCATTTCTGTGTTTTGTGATGACAGAGTCGGGGGTGATTCAACCCTGTGGTCATGGCAGTAATAAAATCAAGACCTCTGTCGACTCAAGGAGACTTTTAACCATTATTTTGCAATTCCTATTTATGTCCCTGTCTCTTGGCTTGAGGGCCCAGTTCTCCATACACAGCCATACTTTCTCTCTCAACCCCTGACCTAGTGTTCCTTTTTATGGTGATGTATCCAGTCTTTCCACCCAGTCCTCAGCCAGAGGTGGGAAAAAATGCTGATATGACCTAGAAAATGTTCAGCTCAGGTCCCAGCCCCAGTCCCAGCGCCAACCTGAGCTCCATTCCTATTCCCAACCCCAACCCCAGCACCAGCTGTAGCCCAGGGGGAGTGATGCTCTGACAGGCTCATTTGCGGTGCGATCCCCTGGTCTACTGGGGCCCTGTACTGGGACAGAGTGACAGCTACGAGCTCCCTGGGTGGGAGGGGGACACAGGCTCAGGGGGGTCCCCCCTCCACCTCACTGCCTGTCACATACTATCACAAAGTTCCTATGCTGTTTTTCAAGGTAGTATCCACTTTACAACCATGAAACCTTCAAATAATGTTTGATATCTTTCCTGTATTCCACTGTTCTATTGTAATAAAATAGATGTATACCATATACATAGACCATACATATACCATATACATAGACCATACATATACATAGACCATACATATACCATATACATAGACCATACATATACATAGACCATACATATACCATACACATAGACCATACATATACATAGACCATACATATACCATACACATAGACCATACATATACATAGACCATACATATACCATACATATACCTAGACCATACATATACCAAAAACATAGACCACACATATACATAGACCATACATATACATAGACCATACATATACATAGACCATACATATACCATATACATAGACCATACATATACATAGACCATAAATATACCAAATACTTAGACCATACATATACAGTGGGGCAAAAAAGTATTTAGTCAGCCACCAATTGTGCAAGTTCTCCCACTTAAAAAGATGAGAGAGGCCTGTAATTTTCATCACGTCAACTATGACAGACAAAATGAGAAAAAAAATCCAGAAAATCACATTGTAGGATTTTTAATGAATTTATTTGCAAATTATGGTGGAAAATAAGTATTTGGTCAATAACAAAAGTTTATCTCAATACTTTGTTATATACCCTTTGTTGGCAATGACACAGGTCAAACGTTTTCTGTAAGTCTTCACAAGGTTTTCACACACTGTTGCTGGTATTTTGGCCCATTCCTCCATGCAGATCTCCTCTAGAGCAGTGATGTTTTGGGGCTGTCGCTGGGCAGCACGGACTTTCAACTCCCTCCAAAGATTTTCTATGGGGTTGAGATCTGGAGACTGGCTAGGCCACTCCAGGACCTTGAAATGCTTCTTACGAAGCCACTCCTTCGTTGCCCGGGCGGTGTGTTTGGGATCATTGTCATGCTGAAAGACCCAGCCACGTTTCATCTTCAATGCCCTTGCTGATGGAAGGAGGTTTTCACTCAAAATCTCACGATACATGGCCCCATTCATTCTTTCCTTTACACGGATCAGTCGTCCTGGTCCCTTTGCAGAAAAACAGCCCCTTAAGCATGATGTTTCCACCCCCATGCTTCACAGTAGGTATGGTGTTCTTTGGATGCAACTCAGCATTCTTTGTCCTCCAAACACGACGAGTTGAGTTTTTACCAAAAAGTTATATTTTGGTTTCATCTGACCATATGACATTCTCCCAATCCTCTTCTGGATCATCCAAATGCTCTCTAGCAAACTTCAGACGGGCCTGGACATGTACTGGATTAAGCAGGGGACACGTCTGACAAAATATGAAAATTACAGGCCTCTCTCATCTTTTTAAGTGGGAGAACTTGCACAATTGGTGGCTGACTAAATACTTTTTTGCCCCACTGTACATAGACCCTACATATACCATATACATAGACAATATGTATACATAGACCATACATATACATAGACCATACACAGACATAGACCATACATATACATAGACCATACATAGACATAGACCATACATAGACATAGACCATACACAGACATAGACCATACATATACCATACATACACATAGACCACACATATACCATACATAGAGATATACCATACATAGAGATATACCATACATAGACATATACCATATATATATACATGGACCATACATATACATAGACCATATATATACATATACCATACATACACGTAGACCATACATAGACATAGACCATATATATATACAGTGAGGGAAAAAAGTATTTGATCCCCTGCTGATTTTGTACGTTTGCCCACTGACAAAGAAATTATCAGTCTCAAATTTTAATGGCAGGTTTATTTGAACAGTGAGAGACAGAATAACAACAAAAACATCCTGAAAAACGCATGTCAAAAATGTTATAAATTGATTTGCATTTTAATGAGGGAAATAAGTATTTGACCCTCTCTCAATCAGAAAGATTTCTGGCTCCCAGGTGTCTTTTATACAGGTAACGAGCTGAGATTAGGAGCACACTGTCATAGTCCGTGTATGTAGGTGGCAGGGAAGTCAGGCGCAGGAGAAACCAAAGTGGTTAAAAAATTGAGTATTTATTAACAAAACTAACTCCAAAACCAACGTAGAAAATAATCCGGGTAAACAATAATACGTCGCACACCGATACATCAATAACACGTACATAACATAACAAACAATCACCGACAAGGATATGAGGGGAAACAGAGGGTTAAATACACAGCATGTAATTACTGGGATAAGAAACAGGTGTGTAAGGAGACCAGACAAAACCAATGGAAAATGAAAAACTGATCAATGGTGGCTAGAAGACCGGTGACGTCGATCGCCGAGCACCACCCGAACAAGGAGGGGCATCAACTTCGGTAGAAGTCGTGACACACACTCTTAAAGGGACTGCTCCTAATCTCAGTTTGTTACCTGTATAAAAGACACCTGTCCACAGAAGCAATCAATCAATCAGATTCTAAACTCTCCACCATGGCCAAGACCAAAGAGCTCTCCAAGGATGTCAGGGACAAGATTGTAGACCTACACAAGGCTGGAATGGGCTACAAGGCCATCGCCAAGCAGCTTGGTGAGAAGGTGACAACAGTTGGTGCGATTATTCGCAAATGGAAGAATCACAAAAGAACTGTCTCCCTCGGCCTGGGGCTCCTCGTGGAGTTGCAATGATCATGAGAATGGTGAGGAATCAGCCCAGAACTACACGGGAGGACCTTGTCAATGATCTCAAGGCAGCTGGGACCATAGTCACCAAGAAAACAATTGGTAACACACTACACCGTGAAGGACTGAAATCCTGCAGCGCCCGCAAGGTCCCCCTGCTCAAGAAAGCACATATACATGCCCATCTGAAGTTTGCCAATGACCATCTGAATGATTCAGAGGACAACTGGGTGAAAGTGTCGTGGTCAATTGAGACCAAAATGGAGCTTTTTGGCATCAACTGAACTCGCCGTGTTTGGAGGAGGAGGAATGCTGCCTATGACCCCAAGAACACCATCCCCACCGTCAAACACGGAGGTGGAAACATTATGCTTTGGGGGTGTTTTTCTGCTAAGGGGACAGGACAACTTCACCGCATCAAAGGGACGATGGACGGGGCCATGTACTGTCAAATCTTGGATGAGAACCTCCTTCCCTCAGCCAGGGCATTGAAAATGGGTCGTGGATGGGTATTCCAGCATGACAATGACCCAAAACACACGGTCAAGGCAACAACGGAGTGGGCTCAAGAAGAAGCACATTAAGGTTCTGGAGTGGCCTAGCCAGTCTGCAGACCTTAATCCCATAGAAAATCTGTGGAGGGAGCTGAAGGTTCGAGTTGCCAAACGTCAGCCTTGAAACCTTAATGACTTGGAGAAGATCTGCAAAGAGGAGTGGGACAAAATCCCTCCTGAGATGTGTGCAAACCTGGTGGCCAACTACAAGAAACGTCTGACCTCTGTGATTGCCAACAAGGGTTTTGCCACCAAGTACTAAGTCATGTTTTGCAGAGGTGTCAAATACTTATTTCCCTCATTAAAATGCAAATCAAATTATAACATTTTTGACATGCGTTTTTCTAGATGTTTTTGTTGATATTCTGTCTCTCACTGTTCAAATAAACCTACCATTAAAATTATAGACTGATCATTTCTTTCTCAGTGGGCAAACGTACAAAATCAGCAGGGGATCAAATACTTTTTTCCCTTACTGTACCATACATATACCATATATATACTGTGGCAAAGAAGGGGGTCGAGTGATAAATGGCAGATATGTGAGGGCAGAACTAATAAACGGGCTCTGCCCGATCACTAAAATGGCCACCCCGATCAGAACTACAGATCACAAAATGGCCGACTGCCAAAACTACAATTCCCAGAAGCAAGGGGAACCCTCAGAAGGTGGAGCCGACCCACAGATAAAAGGTCAAGAAAAACCAGGAAGAGAGAGAGAGAGCGGGAAGGATCTATGAACCATAGAGAGAGAGACATTCTACATTGGCTGGATTTACCGTGTACGAGCTGGACTGTTTTGGACTTACCTGTTGGCGTTTAGACCTGGACCTACCGAGAACCAGATTTGTGTACCGAACCCTGCTATCCTTGACCTTACCTGCGACCTGGGTGGACCAGGACAGAGAAACAAACATACAGGTACTGTCATGTTCGAAATAACTTTAATTCTGGGCTGACTTTGGTGACAGTTTCTCACTTAATTTGTGACAAACGCTCCTAGCTTTGAAGAGGTTTGCCACACGTGGTGGAGAATGTGGGCATGAGGCCATATCGGGTACCCGAGGCTCGACAGGCAGCGATTAGAGCAGAGACGGAGAAAATGTTGACAGCTGGAGTGATCGAAGAGTCACATAGTGAGTGGTCTAGCCCAATTGTGATGGTCTCCAAGCCCGATGGGTCTTTGCGGTTCTGTAACGACTTTCGGAAGGTAAATGAAATCTCCAAGTTTGATGCCTACCCCATGCCCAGAGTAGACGAACTACTGGAGAAAATTGGTAAAGCTCGGTACATTACGACCCTGGACCTGACAAAAGGGTACTGGCAAATTCCTCTGACCCCCAGGGCCAAAGAAAAGACAGCATTTGCAACCCCTGACGGTTTGTTTCAATACACCGTCATGCCATTCGGCCTACACGGGGCCCCAGCCACCTTTCAACGGCTCATGGACAAGGTCCTAAAACCGCACCAAGCATACGCCGCAGCTTATTTAGATGACGTGGGGATCTACAGCCCAGATTCGGAATCCCACTTACCCCGGGTACAGGCGGTGTTAGACGCCCTTAGAAAGGCAGGGCTCACGGCGAACCCTGCCAAGTGTTATGTGGGGTTAGAGGAAACGGAGTATCTGGGATACACCGTGGGAAGAGGATTAATCAAACCCCAACGTAAGAAGGTGGAGGCAATTAGAGAATGGCCGAAACCAGTAAATAAGAAGCAGGTTCGAGCCTTCCTAGGGCTGACCGGGTACTACCGGAAGTTCATCCCAAGTTATGCCACAGTGGCCGCCCCACTCACCGACATGACTAGAGCCAGAGGGCCAAACATGGTCAAGTGGGATGAAAGGGCCACCAAAGCATTTAGGACATTACAGGAGGCCCTCTGCTGTAATCCAGTGCTGGTGGTACCAGACTTTGAGAGAGAGTTTGTGGTTCAGACGGATGCTTCAGAGGTCGGCTTGGGAGCAGTGCTGTCCCAAGAGGTAGAAGGGGTGGAACACCCCATCCTGTTTTTAAGCAGGAAGCTGGAACCACGGGAAACCAACTACTCAGTTGTTGAGAAAGAGGCGCTGGCAGTAAAGTGGGCTCTGGAAAGCCTGAAATACTACCTGCTGGGGCGCCACTTCACCCTCATCAGTGACCATGCACCACTCACCTGGATGCATAGGGCTAAAGAGAAGAACGCTCGGGTGATGCGGTGGTTTTTGAGTCTCCAACCGTTTCACTTTGACTTGAAACACAGAGCAGGAAAGGAAATGGGAAATGTGGATGGGTTATCCCGCATGCACGCATATTTTGCTGCGGTAGCCCGACCTAGGGGGTCGGATCTAGGGGGGGAGATGTGTGGCAAAGAAGGGGGTCGAGTGATAAATGGCAGATATGTGAGGGCAGAACTAATAAACGGGCTCTGCCCGATCACTAAAATGGCCACCCCGATCAGAACTACAGATCACAAAATGGCCGACTGCCAAAACTACAATTCCCAGAAGCAAGGGGAACCCTCAGAAGGTGGAGCCGACCCACAGATAAAAGGTCAAGAAAAACCAGGAAGAGAGAGAGAGAGCGGGAAGGATCTATGAACCATAGAGAGAGAGACATTCTACATTGGCTGGATTTACCGTGTACGAGCTGGACTGTTTTGGACTTACCTGTTGGCGTTTAGACCTGGACCTACCGAGAACCAGATTTGTGTACCGAACCCTGCTATCCTTGACCTTACCTGCGACCTGGTCTATATATAGACCATACATAGACATAGACCATACATATACATACACCATATATATATACATAGACCATACATAGACATAGACCATACATATACATAGACCATACATAGACATAGACCATACATATACCATACATATACATAGACCATACATAGACATAGACCATACATATACCATACATAGATATAGACCATACATAGACATAGACCATATATATACATAGACCATACATATACATATACCATATATATAGACCATACATAGACCATACATATACATATACCATATATATATACATAGACCATACATAGACATAGACCATACATATACATAGACCATACATATACATATACCATATATATATATGCATAGACCATACATATACATATACCATACATATACATAGACCATACAGACATAGACCATACATATACATAGACCATACATATACCATACATAGATATAGACCATACATAGACATAGACCATATATATACATAGACCATACATATACATATACCATATATTTAGACCATACATAGACATAGACCATACATATACATAGACCATACATAGACATAGACCATACATAGACCATACATATACCATATACATATACCATATATATACATAGACCATACATATACATAGACCATATATATACATAGACCATACATAGACATATACCATATATATAGACCATACATAGACATAGACCATACATATACATATACCATATATATATACATAGACCATACATAGACATAGACCATACATATACATAGACCATACATAGACATAGACCATACATATACATATACCATACATATACATAGACCATACATAGACATAGACCATACATAGACATAGACCATACATATACCATACATAGATATAGACCATACATAGACATAGACCATCTATATACATAGACCATACATATACATATACCATATATATAGACCATACATAGACCATACATATACATATACCATATATATATATACATAGACCATACATAGACATAGACCATACATATACATAGACCATACATATACATATACCATATATATAGACCATACATATACATATACCATATATATATATATATACATAGACCATACATAGACCATACATATACATAGACCATACATAGACATAGACCATACATATACATATACATAGACCATACATAGACATAGACCATACATAGACATATACCATACATAGACATATACCATACATACACATAGACCATACATATACCATATGCATAGACCATACATATACCATACATAGACATATACCATACTTAGACCATACATAGACCATATATATACATAGACATAGACCATACATATACACCAATTTATAGTTCAAATGTTATGCTGATGACATTTGAGACAAACTCAGGAAGCTTGGCCAATTTGAGCTGGTTGGTTAGTATTATCTGGTTGGTTAGTACTATCTGGTTGGTTAGTACTATCTGGTTGGTTAGTACTATCTGGTTGGTTAGTACTATCTGGTTGGTTAGTATTATCTGGTTGGTTAGTACTATCTGGTTGGTTAGTACTATCTGGTTGGTTAGTACTATCTGGTTGGTTAGTGGTTGGTTAGTGGTATCTGGTTAGTTAGTACTATCTGGTTGGTTAGTGGTTGGTTAGTACTATCTGGTTGGTTAGTATTATCTGGTTGGTTAGTATTATCTGGTTGGTTAGTATTATCTGGTTGGTTAGTGGTTGATTAGTGGTTGGTTAGTATTATCTGATTGGTAAGTATTAACTGGTTGGTTAGTGGTTGGTTAGTATTATCTGGTTGGTTTGTATTTTCTGGTTGGTTAGTGGTTGGTTAGTATTATCTGGTTGGTTAGTACTATCTGGTTGGCTAGTGTTTGGTTAGTACTATCTGTTTGGTTAGTATTATCTGTTTGGTTAGTATTATCTGGTTGGCTAGTATTATCTGGTTGGTTAGTGGTTGATTTGTGGTTGGTTAGTATTATCTGATTGGTAAATATTAACTGGTTGGTTAGTGGTTGGTTAGTATTATCTGGTTGGTTTGTATTTTCTGGTTGGTTAGTGGTTGGTTAGTATTATCTGGTTGGCTAGTGGTGGGTTATTATTATCTGGCTGGTTAGTACTACCTGGTTGGTTAGTATTATCTGGCTGGTTAGTATTATCTGATTGGTTAGTGGTTGGTTAGTATTATCTGGTTGGCTAGTGGTAGGTTATTATTATCTGGCTGGTTAGTACTACCTGGTTGGTTAGTATTATCTGGTTGGTTAGTGGTTGGTTAGTATTATCTGGATGGTTAGTGGTTGGTTAAAAGTATCTGGTTGGTTAGTAGTATCTGATTGGTTAGTGGTTGGTTAGTATTATCTGGTTTATTAATACTATCTGCTTGGTTAGTGGTTGGTTAGAATTATCTGGCTGGTTAGTACTATCTGGTTGGTTAGTGGTTGGTTGGTTAGTATTATCTGGTTGGTTAGTTTTATCTGGTTGGTTAGTAGCATCTAATTGATTAGTGGTTGGTTAGTATTATCTGTTGGTTAGTATTATGTGGTTGGTTAGTGGTTTGTTAGTATTATGTGGATGGTTAGTATTATCTGGTTGGTTAGTATTATCTGGTTGGTTAGTATTATGTGGTTGGTTAGTATTATCTAGTTGGTTAGTATTATGTGGTTGGTTAGTATTATCTGGTTGGTTAGAATTATCTGGTTGGTTAGTATTATCTGGTTGGTTAGTGGTTGGTTAGTATTATCTGGTTGGTTAGTATTATCTGGTTGGTTAGTATTATCTGGTTGGTTAGTATTATCTGGTTGGTTTGTATTATCTGGTTGGTGTGTATTATGTGGTTTGTTAGTATTATCTGTTTGGTTAGTATTATCTGGTTGGTTAGTATTATGTGGATGGTTTGTATTATGTGGTTGTTTAGTATTATCTGTTTGGTTTGTATTATCTGTTTGATTTGTATTATCTGGTTGGTTTTTATTATCTGGTTGGTTAGTATTATGTGGTTGGTTAGTATTATGTGGTTGGTTAGTATTATGTGGTTGGTTAGTATTATGTGGTTGGTTAGTATTACAGTATGTGGTTGGCTAGTATTATCTGGTTGGTTAGTATTATCTGGTTGGTTAGTATTATGTGGTTGGTTAGTATTATGTGGTTGGTTAGTATTACAGTATGTGGTTGGTTAGTATTATCTGGTTGGTTAGTATTATCTGGTTGGTTAGAATTATCTGGTTGGTTAGAATTATCTAGTTGGTTAGTATATGTGCTTGGTTAGAATTATCTGGCTGGTTAGTATTATCTGGCTGGTTAGTATTATCTGGTTGGTTAGAATTATCTGGTTGGTTAGAATGATCTGGTTGGTTAGAATGATCTGGTTGGTTAGTAGTATGTGGTTTGTTGGAATTACAGTATGTGGTTGGTTAGTATTATGTGGTTGGTTAGTATTATGTGGTTGGTTAGTATTATGTGGTTGGTTAGTATTATGTGGTTGGTTAGTATTATGTGGTTGGTTAGTATTATGTGGATGGTTAGTATTATGTGGTTGGTTAGTATTATGTGGATGGTTAGTATTATCTGGTTGGTTAGTATTATGTGGATGGTTAGTATTTGGTATTGGTTAGTATTATGTGGTTGGTTAGTATTACTACTTTTATTTAAACTCTTAGCCATATGAGGTCTGGGGACAGTATTGTTACTGCTGGTTTGATGACAGATCAGAGGTCTGGGGACAGTATTGTTACTGCTGGTTTGATGACAGATCAGAGGCCTGGGGACAGTATTGTTACTGCTGGTTTGGTGATGGATCAGAGGTCTGGGGACAGTATTGTTACTGCTGGTGTGGTGACAGATCAGAGGTCTGGGGACAGTATTGTTACTGCTGGTTTGATGACAGATCAGAGGTCTGGAGACAGTATTGTTACTGCTGGTTTGATGACAGATCAGAGGTCTGGGGACAGTATTGTTACTGCTGGTTTGATGACAGATCAGAGGTCTGAGGACAGTATTGTTACTGCTGGTTTGGTGATGGATCAGAGGTCTGGGGACAGAGATTGATTGGTTGTAACAGTCACCTGTTATTGTTATGGCCTCCAGTCCAAGGACATTAGCCCTCCCTCTACAGGCCCACATCCTCCCTGTGTGTCTCTCTCTGTTTATCTCTCTCCCTTTATCTCTTTCTCCCTCTGTGTGTGTGTGTGTGTGTGTGTGTGTGTGTGTGTGTGTGTGTGTGTGTGTGTGTGTGTGTGTGTGTGTGTGTGTGTGTGTGTCACAGCAAGTATAATCACACACTCCATCGTGTTGGCGGGGAGGAGAGAACTGCTTACCTCAGTTCCAGAATAATTATGGAGTGGGAAAAAAGAACAATTAGCCAGCTGGGTATTATAAAACAAAGCAATTAATGTTATGCTAATAAGTCGGATTTCCAGCAATTGTCGATCATTTGCTAATCATTCGTTAATTAGTCTGACTTTTTAGTGCATCAATTTATGAGAGATTAATGAACAGACAGATTCTGGTATTTAACAAACTCTCTCGGCAGCAGTTGAGAGTTCTGTTCCTTCCTGCTGTGATCGTAATTGCTGTTATGAAAAGTCAAACTCCATTGAGACACTTTTACAACCATGTCCTCTAGTGTATCATATTCCTGGGACAACACATAAGGTCCCTGGGACAACATGAGGTCTCTGGGACACACATGAGGTCTCTGGGACACACATGAGGTCTCTGGGACAACACATGAGGTCTCTGGGACAACACATGAGGTCTCTGGGACAACACATGAGGTCTCTGGGACAACACATGAGGTCTCTGGGACAACACATGAGGTCTCTGGGACAACACATGAGGTCTCTGGGACAACACATAAGGTCTCTGGGACAACACATGAGGTCTCTGGGACAACACATGAGGTCTCTGGGACAACACATAAGGTCTCTGGGACAACACATAAGGTCTCTGGGACAACACATAAGGTCTCTGGGACAACATGAGATCTCTGGGACAACACATGAGGTCTCTGGGACAACACATGAGGTCTCTGGGACAGCACATGAGGTCTCTGGGACAGCACATAAGGTCTCTGGGACAACACATAAGGTCTCTGGGACAGCACATGAGGTCTCTGGGACACACATGAGGTCTCTGGGACAACACATGAGGTCTCTGGGACAACACATGAGGTCTCTGGGACAACACATGAGGTCTCTGGGACAACACATGAGATCTCTGGGACAACACATGAGGTCTCTGGGACAACACATGAGGTCTCTGGGACAACACATGAGGTCTCTGGGACAACACATGAGGTCTCTGGGACAACACATGAGGTCTCTGGGACAACACATAAGGTCTCTGGGACAACACATAAGGTCTCTGGGACAACACATGAGGTCTCTGGGACAACACATGAGGTCTCTGGGACAACACATAAGGTCTCTGGGACAACACATAAGGTCTCTGGGACAACACATGAGGTCTCTGGGACAACACATAAGGTCTCTGGGACAACACGAGATCTCTGGGACAACACATGAGGTCTCTGGGACAGCAGCATAATGCTCACTATCTAGCCTACGTTTCATTACTGTGGGATCCTCTAACTCTAAGATACTGTATGTCCTTTTTTCCTAGATTCAACTAGGTTGTTTGTCACATTAAATGTGTTAATGAGGATGATTGCTTGCTTGCTTTCTCTCCTTGGGGACAGCCATGCAGGTCTGGGATGGAATTGAATTTCAGATGTTGAGTGGGATGAAGGTCCCCTACTCCCCTTTCCCCTCAGTGATAGTCCTATTACCATCCTGCTCTCTCCTATGACAGATCATTTCCATAGTCCTGGGGTGCCTGGTCTCATCCACTGGGATCATTTACCTTGCCCTGGGTCATACACACGGAAAAGAAGACACTATAACAAAATAATGTTTACGGTAGGAAATTAAAGAAACCCATCTGCATATAAAAATATTAATTAATTGCTGCAAGGGACACGTTCTTTTTGACGTATCCCAGAAACCTGCCTACAGGGCCTTTAGCGTGTTGAGTAGACAGGCATTCATTAGAGTGGTTTAGTTGGACAAGTAGGGCTAGGACGACACCAGAATATAGAGACCACAGACCCTGCACTGAGAGAGAGGGAGAGAGAGAGAGAGGGAGAGAGCGAGAGGGAGAGAGAGAGAGGGATAGGGAGAGAGAGAGAGAGGGATAGGGAGAGAGAGAGAGGGAGAGGGAAGAGAGGAGAGAGGGAGAGAGAGAGAGGGAGAGAGAGAGAGGGTAGAGGGAGAGAGAGAGAGAGAGAGAGAGAGAGAGAGAGAGAGAGAGGGAGAGGAAAGGGGGGAGAGAGAGAGGG